>NW_008246060.1:3045994-3091603 GCF_000691975.1 Corvus brachyrhynchos
CTGCCTTAAAGCATTAATTTATAAAATAATTCCATTATCTTCTTTTTGCTTTAGAAAATTAAATACAAGTCCTGTTTTCCTGGATAAATTTTATTTTTGACGTTAAACTGTAATTCAGTATCAAATAACACAATAGACATATTTTCTTGATTACCCTTAGCATACAAAAAGGTACCTAGCCAAGTCTGACGGAACAAAACAAAGCTATCCAAGTCAGTATACAGCTGTTTGTATTTTTCATTCTTTGTATTGTTGTCAAGGGTCCTTTAATGACGGCCCCATCATGGTTAATTGGTACCCTCTGCTGGCCACTTGTGTTAACTACAGCGAAGTGATAAATGCAACCCTCAATGGGAAGAAAAGAAGCTGAAAATATTCTCACATTATAACTCTTGAAGGAGCTGAAGTATGTGTGGTTTATTTGAATAATGTTTTTTTTGGTCTAAATGGAATTTATTTGAGGTGCAATGTTCAGAATCGTGGTGCAGAGACACTGTTGCTTTCAGGTTATTAATTTAATGAAATACTATATTGCAGCTTAGCATAGAAACTCTCTGAGTACACGCTTAGCTCCAGTTAATTGTATCTGTAGGAGCAGTTCCACTACTTTTTGCTTTCAGAAATGTTGCCTTATAGGAGAAATTTGTTGGAGGAAAGAGCAGCATTTTCTGTCACCTATTCTGAAAGCTGATTTTAAAAACTAGCACGATATGTGTGGTATTCTGTAATTATTGAATTTGTACTGCTTTTTCCTACTAAAATAAGGACTTTTGTAGTGATTCATCTTGTATGAATCTTATGTTTTTAGTCTTATGATCTTATGTATCTTATGCTTTTAGTGATGGAATAATATCAAGTGTGAATATGTGCTGATTTACTCAGCTCCTTGTCTTTGATGTCAGCGTGCACAGAATGGTGATGGCACATGTCCAGAACAGGGCAGGGCTGATTGGACATGTCTCTGAACAGCTGTATTGTGTGCTTGACTTGTAACTGCCATGCATTGCTTGGATTTCTGTCTGCAGGGGTCCTTGAGGTGTCTGTGGAGGTCGTTAGAAGAGATGCACAAGTTATTTCTCTATTGTTTAAATTGTGTCTTTGGTAGTTGATAGTCCATTTGGAGTTCTTTTCTTTTGATATTTGCTTCAGACCGGAATTTGTTTAAGGCTTAATTGTGGCAGAGAGAGAAAATTCTGGGGTTTTCTAGGGTCTGTCATTCGTGCGTTCTGAAGATATTCCAACTGCCTCTGGAAGTCATGATACTGGTAGCAGCTAGAAATTTTCATTTCATTAATAGAGGAGGAGGCAATTCTTTAAACAATAATAGAACCAGTAAATTAAGTTGCATCTTCATTGATGTGTACAGAAGGGAAAAATTGATAATGTTTTTGATCCTGTAGGATCTGGAAAAGACAAGGAAGATGAATCTACTTGTCTTTTAATACTCAGGTTACATAAGCTTTGGAGTAAAATCTTCTAGGGAATTTTTAAAAATGGTGGTGTACCTTCCTTCCAGATTATGCTTAAGAAACTAATGACTCATGTGTTAAACCAGAGATACCAAAATTAACTTTAAAGAAAAGCATTTGAAATGAGCTATAATATGAAAATCCTGACGCTTCTTAGTGTTTAAAGGGTTGAGTTTTAGATGTCTAAATGCACAGATCTCAAATCTCTTTTTTCTTTTCTCCTTTTTTGACAGGTTTTCAGAAAATGGGACAAAAGACCGGATGGCATGCAGAGCAAAGGTTGCTATATCGGGTAAGAGGCTGGGTAGTCACTTAATTATAGGAGCTAATTAGCTGGACAGTGACTTGTAATACAAACTATATAAACAAGTTGGTATTTTTTAAGTGTGTCTGTGGTTCAGAGGCATCAATCCTCTAATGCTTCAAGGGGACTTGTGCTTAAGTCTCACGTGGGCTTTTGAAGATCCTACCTTCTGTTTACATTTTGCTCACACGGCCTTCCACAGAGGGAAATACTTTTTTTTCTGTTTGCCACTGAACACTGAAAGCATTTCAAAACTAACTAAGTATGAGTGTGCTAAAAACTTTTTTCTCCTCACAACAGCAGACTTTGAAGTGATAGTACAGGGCACGTCTAACAAATTGAGAGCAGAATTATAACTAGTATGCAAATGCTATTTAGGCAATGCAGATTATGTTACTACAGCAAAGGTACAGTGGTATGGCTTCAATGCAGACCAGTAACAAGGATATTTAACAACCATTCCTGGTGGGCTGGTACGCTGTTTTCTAGCCTGTTCCCAAACTTCAGCACTGTGGATTTATTGCTTCCTTTGCCTGTACCAATAGTGGATGTTGCCACGTTCAGCATTCCTGTGGCTGTTCTGCCAGCTTTGCAAACAGATCTGATTGTGCTCCCCGACCTGCCTCATTAAGAATAAAATAATGTAGAACAGCTCACTACTGAAACTGTTTCAGTTAATTCTGCATATTTTGATGTATCTTTAAGCAAGGTAACTTCTAGTAGAAGAAGAGTGACGAGTACATGGTTCAGTAATGTTTTCTGCCAGCACAGCTGTTTGCAGAATGTGTATCTGTCTTTCCTCCTTATGGTAGTTGGATGAAAGCATCTGTTTGCCTGTCTGCTGTGGTTGCACCTTTTTTCACATTTGGAGAGCTATCTGCAGTGAAGACTTTAGGGTCATATAATACACTTCTGCTAACTTTAGAAAATCAGAGTTTTTTAAGAACTCTGTTTTTAGTATGAAAATTTTGTTCAGGATATGAAAGATTTAGCTTGTTTCTTTTGGTGGGAGAAGACCATGGAAGGGTGAAATACACCACTTTGTACTGGGTCCTGTCTGTTGATGATTCTGCCCTGTTACCAGCACAGTGGCTCTCAAACTGGAGGTTATGTCCTCAGAAGTGTGGCGCAGATCAAGGTGAAGAGGAGGAAGAGCCAACTTGCCTCCCTGTGCAGCCCAGCCTGGGAGTGCTGGATGCTGCCGTGCCTTGCCCCTGTTCAGATACTCGCGCCAAGAAGCCTGGCCAGGTCCAGCTTACAGCAGGAAAGCCTAAATGTTGTTCTTGGCCTCTGCTGATTTATTCTTTCTATAGGTCACCTGTTATTACCTCCTGATTTTCTAACCCCAGTAATCCATCCACTTATAAATTTATTAGCGTGTCATATGGTTAGTACATGCCTGATGATGATTACCAAAAAAATAGGGCAGTCGTGACCAACACCAAAAGTTCGGGAAGAACTATGCAGGACTACTGAGGAATATGCTCCTACAGAAAGCAACTATGTCAGATACTGTGTGGGAAGTGCATTCCTTAATCCACAGTTTTTCACTCTTCTATCATTTTTACTTATCCCCCACATTTTTGAATAAATTATGTAATTTATGTTATTGTACTAATTGATTTTTTTTGTCAGAAGACAATACATCAAATGTTTATCAAAAAGCATAATTATAATTTAAAGTAATTTTATAAAGGAATCATTGGGTTTAAACTTGATTAATTGTAGTATTTGAATGTAACCGATTTGCATCCACACAGATTTACAGCTCAGGGTAACTGAAATTAAGGTGTGTGAAAATTGATCTTTGTTTTTGATAAATGACAGCTCTTTCAGTCCAAGAATGAATTGAAAGCTGATTTACAAGTATCATGTTATCAATCATTGTTCAAGGATTGACTCATGATTTTCTGACTAAGGTGTAAATTTTTCAGCTAGCAAGATATTGAAAGCGGCATACAGAAGTAATCTTTAATCTAGTACTCTAATTGCTAACAAGGTCTATTGAGCGCATTAAAATTGTCATTCAGAGTTTGCTATGATTAAAGATAGAAAAAGCTTTTATTTGTTTTCACATATGAATGTAGATTTGAGACCTTTGTATTTTAGGAAAGAAACGTTCTGCGCTTTGTCTCTGACAGAGATGAATATATATATATTTAAAAAGTTTGAGAGAGACTTCTGTAATGATTTTAATGAAACTATTTCTCTTTATGTAAAACCCCCTATTTTTAGACATGCTTGCTATGCAAATGCATCTTTAGAAGAGAAAAGCAGTTTCAGTACACGGTGATGTATTGATTTTTTAGGAAGGTAGAAGTCTAAAGCTGTATGCTGGCAGTTCACTTGAAAGTTCAGTAGTTTTCATGAACACTCAAAAATAGATTAATTTGAAACTTTCAGTTTTGAAATAGCTTTTATAATAAGACGTCTCATAATAAAAATTAACTGAAATTTGAATTTTTCATTTAACATCTGAGACAGAGCGACTATATGCAGTTTCACTTCAATCAACAAAAAGTTTTGTGGGTAAACCCCTGTAGGAATGCATGACAACCTGATGCCAAAATACTGGCACTATTTTGCATCTTAGCATAATGTCTGGATTTTTCCATCAGCCTCATATGACGACAGCACTGGAGTCAGCAATGCTTCTTTATAACAATATTGAAGATTTTTGTCACAAGACAACTGAGCTGGTGCTGGTTGCTGCTGCCATCATGTGTCACTTAATATATTGCATATACTTTTAAACAGCACCCTTGTACTTCAGAAACCAGCTTTGAATTTATAAAGCCCCCACAGCATTTTTCTTTTAACAGGGGACTAATAAAAAACATTATATCTTAACCTGAGCCCTCAAAGCTGGAGGAAAATGTCACTTAATACTGTGTTGGGTTTAGTAGATAAATTGGAAAATTTATTGAAGAAAATACTTTCCTAATATTAAAATGACAGGCATGATTTAAAATAATGGTTCTGTAATTGCCTCTCTACAATGGTTCTGAAGTAGAAGGATATTTTCAAGTTAAGAGAAAAAAGATTTCTAAACTCTTTTTATGCCGACTAAGACAATTCTCGCTGGGAATGTGATTACAAGTGGTATTTTCTCTGTGGTTAGCAAAACAAGACTGAAGTGCTTGCAGCATAAGTATCCCAGTCTTTTCATTAAAACAGGAAGGCTTTCCTCGTGGAGTGGGATGAGCGGTTTCCAGCACAAGGCAAGCAGGGTTTTGGTTTGCATCTATGCATAATATTGGGCTCAAAGAATACCTCTCAGAACTATGTTACACAGCTTCTCTGAAATGTTATTTCAGGTACTTTCAAATGGGATTTAAAATATTCTTTATTCTAGCATAATTTCTAAACCGAAATGACACTTCAAGTTGAACTAATTATTGAATTTTCTTTTGATGTGGATAATAAACTTGGAATAATTATGCTGTTCTCTGGGTGGAAGGCCCTGTTACCACCAGAACATCAGAAAAAGAAACAAACTTTTTGTAATTTGTTTTGATCACAGATCTACAGTATTGACTATAACTTAATTTCCCTACCTTCTTTTTTCCCCCCTTTAGATATTCGAATACCATTAATGTGGAAAGGCTCTGATCACTTCAGCAATAAAGAAAGTATGTAAGATGTAATGAATTACTCTGATAAGCAATTGCTTATGCCTGTAAATTTAAACTGAATGAGGAAGTTCATACTCATTTCAACCTATTTTTTAACCTTCCATTAAGTCCATGTTTTACTCTTTGTTGTGTAAATGCTCGTAATTTGAAGTTGCTGGCTGTAGCAAGCTGAGTTAGTTCAAAGTCCTGTGGTTCTCTGTGTTTAAGCCTCACTCTCTAAAGAGCCCTCCTGAAGAAGAATTCCAGAGGAAGCAACAAAAAAATGTTGTATTAAATGGTTAACTGAGAAACTTCTGATTAAACACATTGTTCTATGTCTTGTCTGCATTTGAGAGAGTATATTGGAGGCTGTTTCCAGTGGGAAATTTAAATGAAAGTTGACTGTTGGTGTTGAGTTTATTATTGGATAGCCTTCAAGTACATGCATTTTGCTGTGTCATGGAGATTAATCCTAAATCTGTTCCAGCTGTCACCTGGCATTGATTTCACTTTGATTTTCAATAGGGTCAGAGGTGCAAAGCATGGCAAAATAGTCTAATCCTATGTAGCACATTCATAAAATGATACAGACTTTGGATCAAATGGTTTTTTGGGTTTTTTTTTTTGGTGTAAAGTCAATTTTACTAAACAAAATTACATTTTTACTAATGTTTTTGAAGTTGCTAACACACACTATACCTGATTACTCAACTTTTTTTTTCTTAATAGAGGTAGCCATTTTTTCCCTTTGTGTATGTTCTACCTAGACAGCAGCTTTGATAGGTCAATTATCATAAAATCCTATGATAAAAATTTCTGGTGGGAAGAATTTGAGGGCAATTCCTTAGAGGTCTGAATTACCATTTTGTATAGTTCTGCTTACTGGAAGTGTTTAGTATTGTGATGTGCAATGTGGCTAATAAAAGCTTTCTCTGGCTCTCTCCAGAATCACAGCGCTATGCAGTGTTTTGTTTGTTCAGAATGGGAGCTGAGGTTTTTGATACTGAGGTGACTATTGTGGATAAAGCAATAACAGATATCTGTTTTGAAAATGTAACCATATTGTGAGTATAATTTACATCTGTCGAAGGAAGTACAAATATTGTTTTCTTTTGAAGGTGGATGTGATTATGAACAAGATTGGCTGAGGTCCACTAGGTTTTGCTGTGGGCAAAGGAATCAGTAGAGGCTCTGTTCATTTTAGTGGGTGGAGAATCTGGAAGGCTGTTTTTTGTGTACAAAATGAGGCTGGTTGTAGATGTGCTAGTTGATCTGTATTTCTTTTCATTTTTGCCCTGCTGAATCATTTTTCTTTATATAAAGAGATAAACAAACTTACATCTCCAGGACAGCATTAAATCAATGCTAAAACCTGAAAGCATTATGACAATATAGGTGTAAATGTTGCACCAAGTGTTTCAGTGTTATTCTGTCCAGCAGGTTACAGTCTCTATCCTCATGTAACATCTCATGTTGTTACACCTACCTGAGCATGTGCTTGACTCCACTCCCTGCCTTTATTTTTTTATATCAACAATTTAGAGTCTGTCTCCTGAGGAAGACTGGCTAGAAAGCTAGAACTACCAAAAGCTTTAAATCAGGATCCTGAAAACTGAGTTTAAGTCAAATTTTAAGCACTCCTAAACACATGTTCAAGTTAAGAGTGGGGACAAAGATTCAAATCTCCTTCTTCACAGATATGAGACTTGACCATTATAATTTTCTGTGGAACACTGGAACAAAAGCAGAAAAGGCACCCTAACTTGCCTTTTATCCCCCAAGGCATAGAAAGACTTGATATAAAAGCTTTTGGGATGATTTTATTACGGCATCTGTGTAATGACATTATTTGTACCTGAAAGATGAGGTTAGGCTTCTGGTTTGATGACTAAGCTTGAGAACAAGAGAATCAATAGAACTGAAAACTGAGAAAGACTGTGGGCCAGACAATGCAGCAGTAGGTAGTTAAGTTGTGAATGACAGATTTTATTAGATAGCATTTTTTTTTCAGTAATTTGAAGGGGATGGGGTGCAGCTAAGATATCTTTCAAACAGTTCAATCTGATTTAGGACCATAAGCAGGCACAGGTTTTCAATCATGGGATTTTTGTGTAACAGTAGAGGGCGGATTTAAGTGTGTTTGAATGTGTTGCCTGTGTATTTCCATAACATGGGGGTTTTTTCCGTTTTTAACCTAAACGTTGAATTTCCTGTTTGTAATTGTTTATGGCGCAATTATAACATCCATCTCATGACCTCAATGCTAAGTTACTGCTGTGTACTCTAGTCCTTAATTCCATATTAACGTGTGTCTGCGCCTGAATCTTATGGCATTGCTTCCCTTGATTAGAAATATGTTATTTAATCTATAAAGTAGCAGCAACATTCCTTGGCTCCGTGCACAGTTTGTTAACAAACGCTCTGAAATCTTCTCCTCCCCCACTTCAGTGATGAAGCAAGCCCAGATTTCCAGGTGAAGGTTGAAGTGTATAGCTGCTGTACAGAGGAGTCTTTATATATAACAAACACTCCTAAGAAACTGGCAAAGAAACTTAAAACGTCCCTCAGCAAAGCTACAGGGAAGAAACTCAAAGCTGCACTGGAGGAAGACAGCATTGAACCCCTTTTGCCTGCTGACCCAGCCATCCAGTAAGCCACATATATTGATATTCTGGTTTTATAGCTTTTACAATAGAAGTAGACCAAAGATTGTAAATTTTTGGCAAACTGCCAAGAAACTGATTCTTTCTCTAGTTGCCCATGTGAAAAAAAATTTACATTTTAAATAGGAAATGAGAAAGTAGGTGTGAATTCCAACCATGTCGCTGAGCCTTGGGGCCTGGTTCTGATCTTGAAACATACGAGCAGCCTTTATCTTTGTGCTCCACAGCCAGACAGCTGGTAAATCCACTATTCTTTCCAACCTCCATAATATTTTTAGTTTGATCTCTAGAGGAAGTTGAGCTTGTACGGTCTGTCTGTGTCTCTCTGTCCACCTACTTCTCCTCCTCCCCCCTTCCCCATTTACTTCCTTCCCCATACTATTTTTGCACCTAGCCAGTGTTGCTTGTACTTGACAGACAGGTAGATATGTCTAAAAGTTACAAGTTGTGTGAAATAACAAAAAGTGTGTATGTAGGCAGGAGAAACCACTCCAGTACCCTCTGCCCTAATTCCACGTGCCAGCTTTTCAGTAAAACTGGACTGCCAAAGGCACTTTATGGTTACGGGCTGCTTAACAGGAGATTTCTTAATTGACTTTAGCACAGAACAGTTTTCAGTGTTCATAGGCATAAGTGCTGTTCCCAGTAATTTACCTGTGTCCTTTTAAAAATTAACTGCCTACTAATATTTTCCAGCAACTTTAATTTCATTGGGATTTAAGCAGACCAAATACCTAATTTGAAAATACTAATAGCATTTCTTTATTTTATTTATTTATATTTTTTTAGAAAGCAATTTTTTCAAGGAATTACTTTTTTTTTGGCAGCTGACAGTAAAGAATCAATGCTTAACTCTTGCCAGGTGTTGAGTGTAGTCTTAGTCTAGCTTCATATATCTATTTCCCAGGATTTTAAAAGGAAACATTCAAGCATATTCCATCTTCGTTGAACTGATATTACTGTAAACTGATATTGCTGTGTGACTCAAAAATAGACATCCGAGAGATCTTATCCACAGAGCAAAACAGATTTTATCACTAACTTTCCAGTGGGTTCCACCTAATGACAATGTATTTTTCAATCTGCATCATGTCAGGTGGCTGTGCTTTCCACCAGCTTCAGCTGGGCCATGACACACTATCATTAGACACAGTTTGAATCAGATATAACCACTGGCTTCTTTGCTTGAATATAGACTGCCTGGCTTTTAAGGAAGAAGCACCAGTAGACAATTTAAACAGCTGCCTCCTCCCCTGGGTTTTGCTTTTGGTTTCTCAATTGAATTTTCCTTTCCTCCATCTTGGAAGTTTGTTGTTTCTGCTGTAGATAATCATCTCACAGTGACTATTACTTTCTTAACACAATTAAATGAACAATGAAGTGTTTAATGATGGCTTTGCTGGGTGATTAAAATAGTTGTTTGGAAAGAAATGGGTTATTATAAGCAGAAAATAAGTTGTCCAGTTTTTTTAATGGGTTTTCCCCTAGGATTTATATTAGTTAGACCGTGGTATGTAGCCCTTATAAAGGGGAAGAGACTGCAAGACTACAAGAGATCTTTCAAGTATTCCCTGAGAGTTTTACCAGTCCATCAGGGGAAATTAAACTGCAACAAAAAAGTGAACTTTCTATATTATGCGAACACCTTTTCTCTGTAGATTTCATTTGTACAAGCCTTTTTCTTTTCAGTGCACACATGAGTGATATTCTCCGTTTCCCAAAAACTCTGTGATCCCTCTGTTCCAAACTTCTTGGCTTAGAAACCTCTCTAGTTAGTGAGGAAACTGTCAGACTTGGAACTTCTTGAAAGAGCATAGTGACAAAGGGCTTGATTGGTTGCTTAGGTTGGTTAATTTGAGTTATACTGATATTCTCTCTTAATTATCCCTCTTTTAGTTTCTTTACAGTCTGTTGCCTGCTTTGTTTTTCAATTCTAGCTTAAATTTTTTTTTTTTTTTACATTTTTCATAGCAGAAAAAATATTCAGTGCAGTTTTACTATTAAATGCCAGTGTAACTAGGTTGCTCTTTGGATAAGTCGCTGGAGAGTCTCCCTCAAGTGCCTGCTCATTCACTTGCAGAACTGGCCTACACATGCACTGGTGGTTGTGTTTGATGTATTGTCCTCCACTGGGCTGAAGGTGCAGCAGCTTCCGTGTCCTGTGTTTGAGTTGGCAAATGCCCAGTGATATTTTGCTGGAAGTACACAGTCTAATCTGGTGGCCTCACTTTTATGGTTGGGTTCTTGTTAGTACCTGAAGGTTATATTTGGTTTTACTGTCTATTATTTAAGATCTGATTGAAAGGTGAGCATATTGAATTCTTTTTTTTTTTTTTTTTCACTCACAAGTCTTCCACTCACTCCTTCACTCGCTTTGAATGAATGAACTAAGATTGGGATTTCTAACATTGGGTTTAATATTCAGCAACAGATTCTGGAATTGAAGATGTTTTAATTAACATACATTGATAGAGTGTTATAGTTACACCTTCCCACACCGGGGTCTGTGTGGAAACTTCAGTGCCTCTGTCTTTTGATCAGTAAACAGATTAAACAACGAGCCTTTGCCACAGGCATGTTGTGAAGATGAGCTGATTTTTTTTTTTAATGAAGTTGTTACATGGTAAAATACTATAGATATGCAAAGTACCGAATGAGATGCAGCAGGCAGACTATTCTTTGTTATACAAAGAAACTGCCATTTAAGGCGGTTAGCTAATTCTGTGAAATGCAAAGGAAAAATACAGTCAAGAATCCTGATTAGCCAGTTAAATCTGAAAAATATTTGTAGATAAAACTTTTCTAAATTATACTGCAGCTGCCTGAAAGGAATGACTTGTATTTTAGAATGAAAATGTTACTGTGAAGCATATTTTAAAAGTGAAGTAGCTATTTTTTTTGGCAAGGTTGTTGTGGTAATTAGTCATGCTTTAGAAAAAAAAAGTAACTTTAGAATCAGCACAGCAGTTTTATCTGTGAGAAGAAACTGAACTTTATGGTACAGTTTAAATAGAATGGTAATGCATTGCTCAGCTGCATGGTCAAACATAATCAGTGGAGAACCTTTTGTTAGGGAACAGTCTAGCAGGGAATATATACAAATGCTGATGAGTTTTTGTTGAGATTGCCCTCTTGAAGTGCTTCACAGCAGTGGTTTTTCACCCAGAACGTGATACTGTATTTAATTTTCTTTTTGTTCCCTGGAGACAGATACATAACAGACCTCCCCTCTAACAAACTTCCTACTTTTCCTCTTTCATTAGGGTTAGGGGGAGGTAGACATTCTCCTTGTTTATCTGCAGAGCCAAAGGTCTGAAAACTGTATGTTTCCACTGTGCCAGTAAGAAAAATAAAATTTGAAAAATACTAAGATGGAAAACTGTTTTTGGTGATTTTAGTTCAATAGCATCTTCTCAGCTTTTATACTACCAAGATTTCTTATGTTCTGCTGAAGATATGTTGAGGAACTTGTGCTAGATCCTGTTGGGGAGAGTAGTTAGTGATTTGGAGGGGTTTGTTTTCTTGTGGACTTTGTTCTAACTGCCATTAGCTAGGTGGAATTCTTACTGCATTGCTGGACTGTAAATCTGTTACTCGGTCCGATGAGTATTTTAGGGAAAAGGTTAAACGTACTAAATTTATACCAGTTTATTCCAAGAATTGCATTCCACAATTGCACTGTGCTGAATTGTAAGAGTGATACTTTTTTTCCCTAGGCAAAATACAAAACTAAGATAAAACATTCTGAAACCTGTAAGCCAATAAGTGAAAAAAAATCCTTTATGCTACAAAACTGACTGTAGGATTTCTGCACAGATTTCTGCATGTGAATAATCAATCTATTGGATCCTATTCAAAATACATTATAAACAACTGGTCTATAAAGTGTAGTCTGCATAGGCAAAGCAAAAGAGCAGGGCAACATGGAGAAGCAGTATAAAGCCTTTTAATTTTTAACCTGTATTTTCAGATAAAGTTTGTCATCCGTTTTTCTATTAACTATAGGAATTTTTGAACCTATTGCCAAATCTTACTGCTTTAGGCCTAGGAATAAGAGCTGTAATGCTATTGGAAGTAACTTGGTGTCTGACTAGAGGAGAGAGGTGCTTTGAGCATCCAGAGGGTGCAGAGGGTTTGGATAGCGCAGCCTTTACCCCTGGGTTTGGCCCCTCCTGGCTCTTCAGGAAGCACGAGCCCAGCTCGTAGGCAGTGGCCACATGAGAAGTCTCTTGGCCAGCAGGTCCCAGAGAGGAGGCAACAGAAAGAGTTGTAATGAATGATGGCATTGGCCTGGAAGTTGTGGGGTAGGAGGAACTGGAGATACACACGTGGAGGCAGGAGGTGAACAGACTGCGGAACAGAGAACCAGAGATACAGGAGCTGTGTGGGAAGAGGTTGGGGGGTGGCAGTCTGCGGTCACTGACAGGTGCTGCCGTGCACCTTGGTGTTCCCTTGTACCCAAATGTGGTATCTCAGGCATGTCTAGACCTGAGCAACATCAAGCAGAAATGTCCTAAATGTGCCATTTCTTTCACATTTAGTGGTGCAAAGTACAGTTTGCTAGCATACACCACTTTGGGGCTGGAAAGCGCTGAGGACAATTTCAGGACCCACAACCTTACCATTACAGGAAATGGTAAGTACATATGGTACCAATTTAAGGAAATAAAAAGCCAGTAACATTTTGCATTAAACTCTTGTAAACTAAAGAGCTTAAAGAGATTATTTTTCTTGATACTCAATATAGAACAACTTTAATAAAATATTTAACGGCTCTAAAGCAGGCATCTGTACACAGCTGAATAAACTATAAGTTGAGTAAAATTTCAAGTCCAGATGAAAAATGTAATTCTTTTGGGAGTTCCTTCTGTCATTTGCATATCCGTCTTATGTGAGTTGTAGTTATATACAAATTATTTCCCCTTCCTCACAGCCAAGGAAGGGTATCAGAACGAAGAACAGCTTGTTCCTCTGTAGTCAGAAGAAAAATTGCTTCAGTTTGGTGAGGTTTGTTCAAGGCCCAGATTTAACACAGGACTTAAGTGTGTGTGCTTGTAGTCTGTGCTGGCTGCTGTCCTTCAGCTCTGGGGCAGCACCAGTTGGGAGCAATTCAACACCATGGGGGACTGATTATACTGCAACTGATGGTGGTGTTTTCACTTTTTGGTACTTTGTCCATTATTTTCTGCAAGGACAGTCCCTCCCATAAGCCATGCTCCAACTGTTAACCTAAGGCATGGGACTTTCACTGTTGCTTCTGGGAACTTAAATCATTTACTGGGGTAAACTTGACCTCAAAGGGAATTTCCTTCTTTACGTTTCAGTAATTCTGAATAAGTACAGATTTGAAGATTTATGGGGCATTTATTTCTTGAAGTGTTGGATGAATAATTCTGAGCACCTTTGATATTTGTAAGCCTTTCTTTATTAGTACTTTATATTCTTCTTGAAGTTCCTTTTTCTGACATTATTTACATAATTTTGTCAGGTGAGAAAGGACATATCTGGATATTTTGGTTCATCACAAGCAGTTCTAAACCATGACCAAAGACAGAGTCACATTAATGGAATGTTGCATTACCTACTTTTAATTACAGAAGAGAGAGCCTATAGCATAGCAGAGCTGAGTGATTCCAACTCATTAGAAACTCCTTGGAACCCTAAATGCTCTTCTAGTGCTGAAGGCAGAAGTAGATACAAATTCCAAGCCTTATTAAAACAATCTGAGCAAAGTGCTCATGTACAAATATAGCTGTGTGCCACAATGGGATGGGCTCAGGGATCATACTAGATGAGAGCGTCAGTGTACTTACCTTTCAAAGTGTTTTAGCTCTGAAATGAGCTGTATTTTATGTAAAAACACCTCTTTTTTGCAGAACAATATTGCCATTTTTACTTGAAATTATTTTGGAATTTACTATTTTTTTCCAATTAAAAAACACTTCCTGAAGACTAAAAATTAGTTTTAGTCTAGTCCTACAGGATTAAATCTCTTTTCTTAAAGTATGAAAATATGCTTATTTTCACTCACGATCTTAATGTAAAAACAGATGTAGAAAGCTAAACTATAAGTTTAGGGCAATTGATCAGAACTGAGTGTTTGTCTGCCTTTTGCCTTTTTCTTTCCCCCAGAGGAATCCTCTTTTTGGCTGCCCCTGTATGGAAACATGTGTTGCCGTTTAGTTGTCCAGCCCTCCTGCATGGCCAGGGATATGATGGCAGGATTTCTAAACCAGCAGGTAAGAAGACCTTGCTTGTGTTTGCATCCTGGGCTGTTAATAGCTGTCACTAAGAGTCAATTGTTAAAACCTTTGCTTTTGCCTGAAGTGGTTTATTGAGAACTGGTGTTTTTTCCTGTTCTACTTAGAGCAAGGGGGAAACTCTCTCATGGCTGCATTCACAAATGGTGCCTTCAGTGGCTGAGCATGGAGAAATCAATGTTTCTTTGGCATGAATGATGTAGGTTGTTAGTAAAGATCAAGTACAACTCTTGTTTCAGAGTTGGTTTGCACTGGTACTTGACGGCATCAGTCCTAATAATCCTGTGGCTCTCATCCTTGTACATAGCCCTTGTTGTGCTGGCACAAGAGTTCATATCACAGCATGGTGAATCAGGCTGGTGAACCGAGCCATATTTAAACTCATCCCTTCAGAAATTATTCATCTGAACTCACTTTACTTCTCTATTTTGGTTCGTTGCACAACTAGGCATATGAGAAGGTGATAGTAGAGCACCAGAGGGTCTGGGTCATTTGTCAGGAGTGCTGAATTACAGGCTTTAAACTGGTTGTGAAACTGTTATGTTTTTATGAAAGCTGTTCAGAAAATTCGTTTGAGAAAGTGGAATTCTAGACAAACGTCTTTGCTTGACATTTGTTGAATGTACTGTGTATTCCCAAAGTGTAATACTCTTTTTATTTCTATTATTGTGCAATTGCTGTAGCTAATAAAGGTGCTTTCTTTTTTACAGTAGACACCAGATCTAGATTTCGTTCTGTGTGAACCAGCAGATTCTGTACTGTTAGTGTCACATGGCAATAAATCTGCAAAAACTGTAAAACACCAGAAGACATTTGAAGTACTGCTAATGTTTCAGAAATCAGTGACTGAAATGTTCTGTAACAAAAAGTCTTTGTTGTAGGAATGGATTTGGTGTGGCTAAGTTTTCACCACTCAGGGCTGATACGTGTACACCTTATTAATATGGTTTTGTTTTAGGTTTATGTTTGGCAGTTTCTGACTATTCTTCCCTTTAGCAAATGGTAGGAGGTCTAATGAGCTGGAGGAGGCTGTATTGTGTACTGAGAGGTGGCAAACTCTTTTGTTATTACTCACCAGAAGAAATTGAGGCTAAACTGGAGCCAGCATTGACAGTTTCCATCAACAAGGTAAAATTGGTTGTATGGGGATTTTTTTCTTTTGGTTGTTGGGGTTTTTTAATTTATTGGATTATTTTGGGGAACATTTTTTTTTGGTTTAAGAAATATGTGCAGTCATTTGGGCTCTAAGCTGCTGGTACGCAGAGTGCCTTACAGGTGAAATGAGGGTGGGATGTGCTTCTGTGAAATTTGCAGTCCCCCAGCAGAAACGTAACATTCCTTAGCTGTGGATGTAAATTCCTTCTGTTGCATTAGACTGGTTAGCATAGAGGCAAAAGGGAGGGTGTTTTTCTATAGAAAAACTAATAACTTTTTATATGATAGTTCTGTAAGACAGCCCTTGGAAACGTATTGCTTACAGTCCCCTAGCAATGTTCTGGTAGACTTCTGTCCTCAGCAAGGTGGAATTCCAACAAAAGCTTTTTTGTTGTTATGTGTTATTTAGCCACAGTCTTAATTAGAAGGAGAGCTGGAAAATTTTTCAAAATATTTCAGTGCCTTAAAATAAGCTGCTTTTCTTAATGCTGGTTTTGTCCAGGGCACAATAACTTTGGAAGCTCTGTTCTCTAGGATGATATTATTGCTGTTTTTCATGCCCTGATTGAAAAGCCTGGGCTTAAAACATAAATTTAAAATGTTGCTTACTATTTGGCCAAAGAAACAGTAATTAATCTGAAGTAATCTGAACGTTATCGGAAAGACCTTCTAGAATGGCAAGCATTAGAGAGAACAGATGCTCTCAAAAACTGGTTTTGGTGCAGGCATCAAGGGTTAATATCCCATAAGGATGGGCAGAGGAATTGAATGTTATTTGCAATCACATAGCTGAGTTCATCTTACATAAGTAAATAGACACATTTGGAAGCTGTGTTAAGCACAGGTCGCTGTGGATTCCACTGCTGTGCTGCCGTGAGCGCTCGGTGCCAGCACTAATTCCGAGAGAAGCGTTCCTGGGCCCGGCTGCTTGGTCAGCTGCTGCTGTGCTGTGCCAGGGCAGGCACGGGGGCAGCTGACGGAGCGATTGCACAGGGCAACTCATGGGGGTTAAAGTCACTTCGTCTGGGGCAGGAGGACGCTTGGCTTCAACTGTGCTTCCCTTTAATCTGTTCTCTTACCCAGCTCATTACATGGCTGCACAAATGCTTGTGTGGTACAAGCACGGGGCTCAGCTATGACTGGGAACGTGAGGGGGCATGGGGTGACAAAGAACTGCTTCTTACAGCAGCAGTATCAGCTTTTGGTGGCTTGAGTGTTCTTGGGAGAGATGCATTCTCCTTCAGAGTGAGACTGATGTGGAACCCAAACATTTAAATGGGTCATAACCATGTGACCTGTTTGTGTTAAGATGTTTTTTAATTGCTAAGATTGAAATTGATTCCTTAAATAAAAGTACCTTTTTTCCTAGTGCTATTTTTTTTCTCCCAACTGTTCATACATTTACATTAAATAAATATTTATACTGTGATATATATTTAAGTAGGTTTACTTGCTTACCTCTTCAGTCACTTTCAATTTCACTAGTCAGCCTCTGCCATAATTCTGTTTTCCAGCTGTTCGCAGTATCAGTTAAGAAATTGTAAACTTTAGTAAATTATAGAATGACTAAATCATTCTAAAACGTGACAGGAATATTTTTTAAAGTTATCTATCAAGCTGCCTCATATCTTTCCTTAGAGTTTTCTGGTTTAGTCTAAATTCCAATTCTGCTTTTCCTTTTAAAATAACCATATTGTTCTAAGATATTTTGCTCCTCCAAGTAACCAATGCACTTAGAACCTGAAATCCAGTTTGATAAGCCTTTGGTGAGAGACTGTCCTTATGTTTGCAGGGTATCCTTAAAGCTAACATGTAGAAGGTACATGATTTATGTATCTTACACCATTTTACGAAAATGTCAGACTGTGGGAGAATGACTGTGAATCCTTCTTCAATTTAAATTAAAACTAGAAAAAAAGAAAATGCAATTGAAAACATATTTGGATACTTTACTACTTAAACAGTTTCTCTTGAAACTAACTTAATGCCTGCGGATATTTTTTGATTCCTTTGTTATGAAATTTCTCTTACGGATTAAATGAAAGCAGACTAATCATATGGGCTTGTCTGCTACATGTTGTTATAGAAACAGCAATTTCGAAGTGAAAGTTGAGATCGAACATCAACTCTAGACGTTCTAACTAAAATCTCTTCGAGTTGTATATGTGGCATTTTCATTTGTAATGTGAAGCTGATCCTTTATATGTAATTTAAAGATACTTTCTGAGAAGTAATGAAATCATCTGAATTTATGAGAAATTCTCTGGAAAATGTTCACACCGATAGCCGTATTTCCCATTCCCTTTGAATTGAGACTTGAAGAAGCCATTAAGACCAGCAAAGTCATTACTTCAACTTTAGATGACTTCACTGCTACTGCTGTTGAGCAAGAATGGTTCTGCAGTTCCTATTATGCAAGTGCTACTGTTATTGTTCCAGCTAAATGTGACTATAACGTATTATATTGCACAACTAAGTAGGAAAAGAGAAATGATATTTTCTGTAGCAAAGAAAATTTACTGGAATCCAATTTGAAGAAATATTCTTTATGGGCCAGTTCCTGAATTTTTTTCAAGTTTTCTTTAGTTGGAAATAAAAAATAAAGGCCTAGCCTACACCTGATAGCTTAGCAAATTGGTGCATGTGCCAGCAGTTCATGCTAGTTGTTCAGTGTTTGGAATTCATAATCTATTATGTTTGGTTCATAGATTATAAAAGTTTTTTTGTGCCATGGGTGCCTGAAACTTCAGGAATTCTGGGATGTTGCCTGTAGTCCCGCGCGTATTTTTCCCATGCAGTCTTTGTCCTGGGACCCTGCAGTCAGCAAGCCCAGGACTCTCTCTGTGCTTTTGCTGATTGCTGAGGGGAGCAGGGTGAGGAGCAAGTGTTTGCAGCCACAGGCTCAGGGCTCATGGGAACACTGCTGAGCAGTGCAGCAGGAGCAGAGGGACAAAATCAATCTGGAATTACCTTTAATGACAGTCCTTGTTGGTGCAGGTGTTCTGGCTAGGTCAGGGAGCGGACTTTGTTGGAAAATGTGGCGATGGTTGCAGCAGCACAAATTCAAGGGAACCATGCATATTTCTAGGGAACCAGGGAATTCCTCTTTGGGCTGGAGCAGAGGAATATGGATACGAGTTCTTGACCATGTGAGCTTTTAGGGAGCCAGCAACATGAGCAATATTCACTGTACATGTTGGGGAACTCCAGCATGGAGGAATGAGATCAGCCCTGAAAATATCCGTATTCCCTGTAGTAAGGACTTTGTCCCACTGGTTGGCTTAGAAAAGCCTTCCTACCTGTGAAAATATATTGGAAAAGCATAGACTAGTTAAGGGCCTCCAAATGTCTGGTATCTCATATCCAGAGAGTTTAGTCCTGCAGTTGCTTGAAAGAGGTTGTGGATGCAGGCTGGGGAAGCAGATAGAACACCCAGATCCTTGTAGCACGCATACTCAAATTGAGCAGTTTGAAAGCTGCTTTATTGGCCCCCTGAAGCTTCACAAAAGGCTGGCTGGTCATATATTGCTATCATCTTCTCCACATTTTCAACTGCTGCATTTCTCCCAAGATCAATGGCACAGATATCCTAATATTTCTTGTCCATGTCATACTCACACATTGTACTGACCAGCCAGTGGCCATGAGGATGTCACATAAGTACAAGCTCACAAAACAAGGAAGGGACAAAATATCAGCTAATAGACTGGATTTGGTCTTCTGCATTAATGTGCTTGAAAGCCATAATTTCAAATTGAAACATAATTCCCTGCTTGCCTAAAACAAACGTCATGGAAATTATTAAACATTACAGTAGAAACCAACACATGAACAGGTTATACTTGTTTCCAATGTTGTACTGTTTTTTCTTGTTTTTTTTTTTTTTTTTTGTACTAAAAACATGAAGGGAGTTTGTTATATTTGATTTGTTTAATCTTAAAATAGATACACAGAACTGGGTCTCTAGGTTATTCAATATTTTTCTTAAGAACTGTAGTTTGTTTTGATGTCTTAAAATCGTCTTTATAACCAGTGCTTCTTAGTGTGTCAGGACTGGCTTAGCAGGAAAGTGTTGTACCTCAGCAATAAAAAAAGTTCTCTCTCTCTATCTCTGTCTCTTCTTAGCTTAAAATTTGAGCTTTCTAGAGAGGTGCTATCAGGCAAAGAGATTTTATTTGTGGGGAGAAATATAGAATAAGGTTGTACCATGTATTTTTCCCTTTTAGTCTTTCCCTGTCTTCAAAGAAATAATCTTTTGCGTAAAGAATATAAAACTGGCTTCAGCTTCCCCGTAAGAGTCACTTGAGTTCAAGATTCAGCTGTTTTCCTGTTGCCATCCACCGATTGTTCTGGTCTTTACAATTGCTATAGCAGAGTCGGTTCAGGTTTTTTAGAAGACTGGGAAAGATATTATTACAACATGGTAAAATAAAGCACTTTTTGTGGTTTTTTTTTTTTTTGGGGGGGGGGTGGTTTTTCTGTTGGTTTTTGTTTGGTTTTAATAGGTTTTTGTTGGTTTGGGTTTTGTTTTTATTAAGTGGAACTGGGCATGTCGTGTAATTCACCCAAGCTTGGTAAATTCATCAGCCCATTGCTGTAATGGCATCTTGTATGACTCCTGAAATATTCAAGCATCAGATATAGATTGTTGCTTGAGGATTTATCTCCTTTGAATAATACCACAGTTGTGGGATAAAACCTGCAGCAAACATCATTAAATAAACTTGTGTGTACGGTATGCTTGAAGTTCTTACCTGTCAAATGTTAATCTACTTGATTTCATTTTTTTGCTGGTATCTATGGTTACCTGAGTTAATGGGATATAGAGCACTTATGGATGAATTACTTCATCTCCTATTTTTAGACAGAAGAATTTAAATGAGCATATCCATCAGATATGCTACAAGCAGCTGTTGGTATTTCAAATGGTTACTTCAGTTATGCATTTAAAATCTGGGGAATGGTCTGTAGAATAATTTTTGTTTTTCTGAGTATCAGAACTAGGCTTATCCCCATGGGATCCCATGCGTAAACTTAATTTCTGTAGTTGTATGTTTAATGCCTTTAGCAGATGTTTGACATTTGGTTGAGTTGTGTAAAAGGGACCTGGTTGTTCTGTCCCCACTGTATTTTGAGGAATGCCCTGAGGCCACCTTTGTGGTCAGATTCACCGTCCATCCAGACAGGAGATGTTCGAACACAGCCCTGGCTGTGATTGTTGGCTTCCTTCAAATCCTGGGCACTGCCCATGCCAGGAATATCCTTGTGTATTCCTGCACAAGGCAGGGGGGCACTGCACGGTCTTGCTGCATGTTTGGTGTCCTCATGTCCTGCCAGGGCTCTGGGGCTAGCCAGCTGTAGGGGGCCAGCTGGCACCTGGGCACCAAAACTCATTACTGTGCTCTCCTGGGCATGCCAGAAACCTCTCAGGAGCAGTGTTGTAATGGGCTGCTGCTTGTTCAGTCAGGTCGAGTTGCATGTGCAAAGATACTCCCAGGGCTTCTGCCTTACTTCTGTAAATAAAGTGATGTTAATTGTTTTAATTTGCTCATCATGTTGTGGTGAGCAGCAGTGTTGACCCAGTTGTGTTCTGGAATTCTTTTAGTTGTATTTTAGCCAGACTTAAAACTTTTAGCATTTTACACACACACAAAAATAATTGTTAGGGATAAGTGTTTTTGGTTTTTTTTTTTAATTGTAGTAATGCCATAACAAAGAAAGTAAATACTCTGAAAATACCACTGGATCTAGTCTAGAGCAATTGAACTATGTCCCTGAACACAAGGAGAAACTTTGGCTCCAACAGTGCTGCTGTGTAATCTGAGAGCTTTTCTAACTCTAGCTGAAGAGATTTTATAGACTTGTTACACTTCTTGGATATATATACACATTTAATTATTTCTACGTAGCTCTCCCTAATTAAGGTAAAACTAAAATATCTATTTTTAAATGGCAAATAGGGTGGTTTTTTTCTCTTAGAGCAAAATCTTGTGTTCTAGTAGAACTGTATGGGGTACTGCTCCAAATGCCCCTTTAAAGGTGGCCTAGGTAAGTTTCTTTTTAATTTTCCTGTCACTATTGTATTAGCCCTGAATGTCCTGATTCGCTAAGATGAAAACAAAATGGATACAAGTTTACAATGCGGTGGGTAAACAATGGCCCACAGAAGCACAGTAGGAGGTGTAAATAGTAGCTGTAATAACGTGGTTGTCCATCTGAATGTTTGGAGAAAAGGAACTGCTTGCTGTTATTGTAGATTATTCCCTAAACTGCTGTGGAGAAGAGTGAGCAGTGTGAGATTAGCTGGTGAAGGTAGAGGGAGGGGTAACACAGAATTACAGTACATTCTGTAATTCAGGACTGAACTGCAGTAATTGTGTTCTATTCCCTTATTTTTTGTATTTTATGTCATTTTAATAGTTTTATGAGAAAAAAAATTTATAATCAGTTCCTGACATTAGTTCATCTTTTTTGTTTTTAATTGGGTATTAATCTGGAGTAGACAAAAAGCCAAATTCTACCTTCCTTGCACTGTCATTGGCCATAAGTTGATGCCAGTGTGAAGCAGTAACTCATCACCATAGTTTATTGTTCCTAGGAAACCAGGATTCGAGCTGTGGATAAGGACTCCAAGAGAAGAACTAATAACTTCTCTGTTATCAACCCTGTGTCTGGAGAGGCTGTGACGCAACGTTTTGCTACTGACAGTAGGGATGAACTTCATAAGTGGATGGAGGCTTTCTGGCAGCACTTTTATGATCTGAGTAAGTAAGCAGGCAGTGCTGGCAGTGTGCCCTCCGACTGGGGCGTTATGTAACATCAAAGGGATCTTTGAGCAATTTGAGTTGGAATTGCCTCATACGCCTTTGTTTGCAACAACGAAAAGAAAATGTTCTCTGGGATAATATTGGGTGGTGGTCTAAGCCGTTGGAAGGCAAATATTTGACTAAACCAGAGTCCATGTGTTCAGTCTGTGTTTTTGCAGGAAACCAGAGGCAGAATATATCCATCAATCTCAAAAAAACTTCTTCTCTTAGCAGTGTTCTAGATAATGTTTTTAAAGACTGCTAAATTCTCGCTGTCTCTTCCTCCTCCCCACTGTAGTGGGAAGAGTCCACCTCTGCCTGGGCATCCTACCAGTGGTGTGTTGGTTTGATGAGATCCTGCAAGTATGAAACCTTAGTATAGAAACCTTAGTGACAAGTGGTGAGGATGCTGGAATCATGTGGGGCCCTGGCTAGGATGTGGATTCGGCCAGTTCTTGCAAGTAATCATAAGTAAACATGGAGTTTCCTTGCCCAGCAGTTATATGGATGAATTAAATTACAATTTGTTATAACAGGGATTGCTTGATTCTGTTGTAGTTCAAATGTTTTGGTAGCCCTCTTCACATGGGAATATGCTCACCCAGCCACACTCCATCCAGTCAAGCAAATACACACTGCTTACCTGGGCCTGGTAAAAGCTGTACCTCAGCCTTTGTAACAGGTGATAAAGTGTTACCCTGATCCTTTGGCAAACCTCTGGAACAACACTGATCTTACATGGCAGAGGGAACTCATTTATTGTGTGAAACATTGTTGAAGTAGTATATTGTGTTCCTTGTTTATCACCAAATACTTATTATAAAAACTGCATAGAATAATTTGCCTGTGTGTTTTTTTCTCTGCTTCCTGCTTGACTCACAGGTTTACTGAGGGTAGAGACTGTCAGTTTTTATGCTGCTATTGACAAGGTAGATTTACTTCCTGATAGGCATTGTTATCAGGTCAGAAAACAGAACCAGGTCAATTAATGAAATATCAGTCTTTAGCCAGAGACAACACCAATAAGATAATTGAATTGAGGTTGTGGAAACTCGGTATCGTAGTTGTATTTCCAGTCATTTCTAGCTCTGACTTACAGTGAGAAAAGGCACTATCAATTAAAGAAACACACCAAGCAAAAACTAGGGCATCCTCTTTAAATTATCTGTAGAGTGGGGTAAAAGAACTACTTCTTATTCATTATAGATAGAATACTACCCACGGATTTTTTGAGACATTTTCCTTAGATTCTGAAAAAATGGGTCACTTGGCATTTAAATGCCTTTTTTCTTCCCTGGTTCTAAAATTCTCTTAAAATTAATGTGCTCAGAAAACTTGGAATGATTGGTATGAACAAAGTAATTTTACTGTGTCTTGTTTTCCTTAAGGTCAAAATCTATTAATAGTAAAAGAGGTTTCTTTGTCTGCTAAGGGATAAAAGGCAAGTTATCCTCTATTAAAAACAGACTGTTCCTTTGCCATAACATTGTAACATAGCTGTATAGCATCCGGCTTGCAGGATATTGGAGTTTGTCCCTGGTTACTTCATGAAGCTTCCCGAACCTTAAATTTTTTTCTGGTTTTTTCCCCCCCCCCTCCTTGGATTTATACTGTTTGGGGATTTGAAGGCAAATTATGATCTTTACCCATCATAGTGTAACAGTAATGCTGGGGTGCTTAAATTACAGGTAGGATCTTATGACCTTTGTGCTAAGAGAGTGGGTACAGAGGTGAAAATACAAATGCATCCTGAGCATTCAAGCTAAACAAAAGTAAATGCTTACTGTTTAGCATTACTTTGGAGGTAGTTTCCTAACACAAACTAATAACTTCCATTTTTTTTTCCAGGCTGAAGTTTTTTAAGTTCCAGTCATTGTTATCTTTTCTCTCTCAGGCCAGTGGAAACATTGTTGTGAGGAACTTATGAAAATTGAGATTATGTCACCACGGAAACCACCTTTGTTCTTGACAAAGGAAGCGACCTCCGTCTACCATGATATGAGTAAGTGGGATTTGCCTTTTCAAGTTGCAGAGTAACAGAAACAACATTGTCTGAATTCAGATGGCTTCTGGTGTTGGTGTTGAAACACTTAGTTTTTCAAGGACAATTCAGACAGTGAAAGAGCAACATAATTGCATACCAAGGAGTTAATATTAAGTCTGAATTTGTAGTAGTGCAAATAATTAATACATTTTTATACCTTGAGCTAAAAATCTGCAGTCTGCCCTGAACACACTCAAAAACGCTGTCACTAGAAATAAACACTCATAGTAAGAGTACTATAAAGCTCAGAAAATGTAAAGGTAAAATAGTCCGGCTTGGAAACCAGTTGCATGAAATTAATCTGCTGTTCTTAAAGCTATTTTAGGGCTTACCTAGCATAACTCACCTAATTGTTTAGTCTTCGGTAATGATGTTGAAAAATACGCTCGGAAAATCTAGCTAGAGTGTATCTGGGACTTGTATTTCTGCAGAGAAAAATGGTATGCAGCAGGATTTTTTTAATAGTTTTGTTACTGAAATAATATTTACAGACTAGAAAAATAGGTCACTTTGTTTTACTGGATCCAATGCAGTATTGACTGAGAAACACTGTACAACTCTAAATGCCTGACTGCTTGCTGCTTGGGATGGAGCTGTGATGATGCTCAAAATGCCATGTGGGTCACTGAGTTACCGTGCATCAGAGCACTGAACAGTCAAGTTTTATCTAAGCTGTGAATGCAGAGCAGAAATGCAGTAAATGAACCACACAGAGGCTTTACAAAGGTAACATGGTAGCATCGTTCCACTGATACACATGTACCTCAGTGAGGGGCAGAACACAAACTTCATTTCACTCTTAATACACCATTTTTTCCCAAGCTTATTTATAGTATTTGTAGTACCCTGTACTCAGCACTGGTGAGGCACCTCAAATCCTGTGTTTAGTTCTGGGCCCCTCACTACAAGAAAGACACTGAGAGGCTGGGGTGTGTCCAGAGAAGGGCAATGAAGCTGGGGAAGGGTCTGGAGCACAAGTGTGGTGGGGAGTGACTGAGGGAGCTGGGGGTGTTTAGCCTGGAGAAAAGGAGGCTCAGAGGGGGGGCCCTCTTGGCTCTCTGCAGCTCCCTGGAAGGAGGGCGTAGCCAGGGGGATTCAGTTCCTTTTCTCAAGTAACAGGTGACAGGACAAGGGGAAACGACCTCAAGTTGCCCCGGGGGAGGTTTAGATTGGACATTAGGAAAAATTTCTTCACAGAAGGGATTGTCAAGCAGTGGCACAGGCTGCCCAGGGCAGTGGTGGGGACATGTGTTAGTGGTGGACTTGGCAGTGCTGGGTTAACAGTTGGACATGATAATCTTTAAAGGTCTCTTCCAACCTAAACTGTTCTGTGATTCTATTTAAAATCAGATTCTGCTGCTGTTTGAGGCTGGTACTACTGCAGTATACAGGGAAAGCTCAGTAAGAAGAATAAGAAACGGAGCAAGGCAGTCTTAAAGCACATAGAGAAAAATGATAATGTAAAGATGTCCCATTTTCTACAGGCTGGCAGCACAAGAATATTTAGTCACAGACTTTCATGGGCCTCCCGTGAAACGAAATTTTCAAAGCACTATACAACAAAATGTGTTTAATATCTAATACATACATGTTTCCCAGTAGTACATTATTTTTGCTTTTACTTGGAAAGAAATATCAGTGCCTACCCTGCTGCCTCAGTGCCAGCTGTCACAAAAACAGTTCCCTCCTGTCACCTCAGTTCTCCCTTGGATAGCATATGTAATATTTTCCATTTCATCCACTAATACTCTTACTAGTTCAGACTTGGTGAGACATAGCTAATGCAGTTTTGTATTCTGAGCAGCAATAACGAAATAGATAGAAGTAAAATCATTGGTGGTGTTTTAATCTGGGTTAATTGCTGTCCCTTAAAATTACAGGCATTGATTCTCCAGTGAAGCATGAGGGCTTAGCTGATATCATACAAAGGAAAATTGAAGAGAGTCATGGTGAGTTCCTTCTTGGCCAGCAAGAAGAGTCTGCATCTGCCCTATGGGCTTCACTCTTTGATGGATCTCATGAGATGACTGTTCAGAAAAACACGCATCTGGACCCAAAAAGAGATGCTACAAGTCCTAATGACAGCAGAGGAAAGAAAAGAAGAGCTCCACCTCCACCCTCTGATAAGTCACCATACAGTGCAAAAGCACAGGTGAACACAGAGCAACTGGGCAAGGAAAACTGGGGGAAGCCTGACCCCACATCTGCCAGTAGCTCTTCCTTTGAGTCAGTGTTAGCTACAAAAATGCAGCAGCTGCAGACCCCCATTGCTGCTCCTCGCAAAATTGGTCCTTGTAGAAAAAGTGGTTTAGCTGGCCCGGGGAATCCCATTTCTCTAGTCAGCAAGACCAAGTGTGAAACCAAACCGGTACCAACCCCTAGGCAGAAAGGCATCACAGAAATACTAGACCCCAGGTCCTGGTTGCATCCGTAGGCATCACATTTAGCTTAGAGGAGTCCTTGGAATTTTCTCAGCCTTCTCCTAATACTCTTCAGTAAAAGTAGATTTCAGCATATAGCTCAAGTGTTTCCTGTAAGCCAGGGCATTACTGCTAGCTGCAGTCTCAGCTGTACTCATTAGTGCTCACTAATAATAATCTAAATAATTGCACTAGAATGGGGTGGGGGGGTTTCTCTCTGTCTGGAGTAACGGTGCTATTTTTGAAAACAATAGTTCGGTACTTTCCTCTTGAAAAAACCACAGTGTTCAGCGCCCCACCAGCGGGAAGGTAACCAGTGCCTTCTACCAGTCTTCAGCTTAGCCCATCCACAGCTCCTCAGACTACTTAAGTGGGAATTCACACATATTCAGCACAGATCTTGCAAAGCTGATTTTCTTGGGCTCCATGCTTGGCTTCACCTAAAATATCCCTCTCTCTCCCTCACTGTTTAGGAAACACTGCTTATATGGTAATCAAGTATGAAAAGCTTTTGTGCTGTTCTGAATGGCTCTGTAACTCCATATGAATTTCTGAGGCAGTTCTATCAATTTAGCCTGGGATTTCCCAAGCTCCTGCTGGTTCATGTGCTGTCTAAATGGATCAGGGTTATCTGTCTTTGAGCAAGGATATGATCCATCACTGCTGCTTATTTTGGGTTAAGACAAGTGTTTAAAAGCAGTGCCAGGTATGAGCACGTGCTCATATTATGGTTGTTTTTCCTGACAAACGTGGCTCTGTAACACAGCTCGTCCTTTGTGGAGCCTCTCAGCTGTTTGTGGTAGGGAGTTGGTTTGTAAACAGGCAGTGTTACTGGTAAACAAACAGGGTTTTTCACCACTTGTTCTTTCTGCAATAGCAGAGAATAAGCACTTCAGGTGAAGATACTGAACCTTGATATTCTTCCATCAGACTGTTCACCAGTTCCATAAGAAGCATGGGTTCTTAAGGTTCCTGTGGCACCTGCAAAACATCTACTGCATAAGGAAAAGCTGCATTCTCCTGGATCCACTGCTTAAATACCCCACCATTTCCTTGGTTCATGCATTTATCTCAGATGCTGGAACTTATCCAAGGGCAAAGGTCTGCTTGCAGTTCTTCCTCTGGAGCCTTGGTGCTCAGACTGGTGTTGAGAGGGTCATATCAGCAACTGTATAAATAGTTCATTTTTTGTTGGTTTTTTTTTTTTTTCCCCCGAAGTGTGGATGGCTCTGGGAGCTTTACCATTTCTCCAGAAGATACTGTGGGCATGGTTGGCTGGTTGGTTTATTTTATCTAAATTTTTGTCTTCAGCTAAGCTCTTGGCTGCACAGCTATAAAGGTATCTGCTGAATTCCCTCAGTAGTTCGTTGGCTATTTGGGATGGGGTTGAGAGGCAGGTTTCATTTACAAATCCTTTTGCAGGATTAGAGCCCTTTGTTCTAGAATGTCCTTGTTCATTCTTCGTTTAATCACATTCCATTTTCCCTCTGAAACAACCATAATCATTCTTACAATAAATCATGCTGTTACTTAAGTGGATGGTTTGTGAATGGTTTATAAATAGGAACAGAAAAACTGAAGAATAACTACATGATTATGTAAATCAGACAGTCGACTAAGTGGACTGTACAACTCTGAACAAGAAATGGAAAAAATAAATGGGGGGGAGAAAAAACATATTTTCCAAAATGCAGCTGCAGTTTATTTAGCTTTAAATCTAGCCTTAAATGTTGCTGTGCTTGGAAAGAAAAAACCCACCTTTTTCTTGGTAACCCCCTTTCATTTAGTGAAATATATATTTAAAAATAAATCTCATAAATATATAAGGCAAGAAGGCACCATAATGAGGAATTATTTTTAAATTCAACAGGCCATTGAATTTCAACAAGCAGTTTCTCTATTAAATTCAGTGGCTTTGTTTTGAACTGAACATACATATTTTAGCAAGGCATTTAATATTAATTTGAAGTCTTCAAGTGATGAGAATTCACTCATACCTCCTGTTGCAATACTTAATTACCCCAGGTACATTTTTCATTTGATTTTCTATTTGCATTTCTAGCTCCACCTTAAGTTATTTTGGTCTTTTTATGCATTTGATTGCTTATATTGATCTCTGTAGTATCAGCTTTTCTAATTGCTTGTGTGTAGTTATAAATCATGATTATGTCCCTTTTAACCTTTTCTCTGATGAGATGTACTGAATTCCTTAACTTTCCTATGGCAGTGAATGTTATCCAAGGCTAATTAATCTTCACGTTCTTCTCTGTATTTCTCATGTATAGAAATATTTGTAAGGGTGACATCTGAAGTAGATGCCATATGTCAATAGTGATCCATCAGGACTGTACAGAGACATAATGTGATCCTCTGATGAATATCTCCCTCCCTCTCCTCTCAAAAATTGCATTGTCCTTTTTTTTTTGTGGAGGCATTGCCTTGCATGCTGACTTTTATGGGCCAAGTCGTCTTCAGAGTCTTTCTCAAGAATGCGGTACATCATTCTCTTATTATCCTACCTTATATTTTCTTGGAAATACACGTTGTATTTTACCAGCGTTAAAATACTGCTCATGAACTGATCCAGATTGCTCTGTATAAGTGACCTGTCCTCATTCTTTACTACTCCAGCAGTCTGCATGTCCTTTGCAAATTTATTGCAAGTGATTTTTACAGTTTATTCCAGATCATTGATTTTTAAAATTGAATGCAAGGCAAGGTTTGTAGAGAGCAGTGATAAGTTTTTATTACATCAGTGACATGGGTAGGGGGTGGGGAAAAGCAAACAGACAGGCCATTGAGTTTCTGTCCCTTTTATACCAGAGCCTTTAAAACATTGAGTAAGATGGAAAATAGCTCTATTTCTTGCTGAATCCCTATTAATATTGTATTTTGAAATTATTATGATTTTTAAAGGAAATTACATGCTCATCTTGTTTTCAGAAGGTTACTCAGGGATCTTCTGGGTAACACCTCAGTGCAGGTGTCTTTGCAAGCCGAGCTTAGTATATAGAAGAGTGAAATGCAACCTGTTGTTCAAGACCTATTCTCCATGAAACTGTGTTGATATTTTATATCTATCCTTAAATTAGACTCATGTGGGCCAGTTCATGATATTGCTGTGACCACGTCTAAACAAACAAGGCCATTAATTAGTCTGTTAATCTGCTTCAGAACTATATAATCCCTATTACGAAGCAAGAGTTGACTTCAGGTTTTAGTATTTATTGTTACTTTTTCTTTTTTTTCCTGTTTTGTATTGCCATTATTGCCTTTGCATCTTCTGTTAAGCAAGTTGATTTAACCAGTAAAACCTGCAGGCTACCAGGAAACACTGAACTCAGCTATACAATAAAGTCAGTGCCCCTCGAGGAGCTGCTGCTCCCAGGCAGGAGAAGAAAATGTGACGTTTCACTGTCTTAGCGGCTCTGTTTGATCATGAGGATGCTTTAATTGCAGGACTCAAAATATCAGTGATCAAAACTCAAAAGTCATTAGGCAGTCTCCTGCTGGGATGAGGCTTGGAGGACAACAGAAGGCCTGTGGCTTCTCTCAGCCCTTGTGTCCCGTTCCCTCGTGTTCACATTTGTGTAGGCAAGTTGGAATGCTACTGCCAGGCAGGGAAGTCCATGGAGAAACGCTGCTCCCAGGATGAATGGCTCAAATGATCCAGTGTAGCACAGGGAGGACGCTGGTGGCACCTCTTGAGCTACACATGGGATTAGGGACTTTCCTGAGATACACATCAGGCCTGCTCTGAAAACTGTTCCTGCTTGTTCTCTGCTGGGGTGAATTAATGCTGCTTAAAACCAGAATTAAGTGATCGGATGCCATCTTGATGTGGGGAAGAGCAAGGAGTTAGCCTGAACTCTCCTTTTAGGAAGTACAACTTGAAAGTAATTGCTAGTTCAAACCTGAATATAAAGTTTCACAGAACATGAACAACTTTTGAAATATTGACTGAACAAAGACTTAATTTATTAGCTTTTTATAGTTACCTAATATCTTCAGCTGTTTACTTGGTCCTGGAATGGTAGATGGTACCTTCTGTGGTTTTAAAGGCATTACCTTCAAATGTTTACATTTTTACTAGTATTGTGATTTTTTTTTTTCCCATGGTAATAATATTAATAGTTATTTTATGGTGGCTTGTACGTATTTGGAAATACTGTCAGAGTATTCAGAGTTGATTTGTAATTAATGCAGACTGCCTTAATAGAAAAATGGAGATTTGGACACTAATGTATTGTGAAATGTTAGAATAGAAATCTTTTTTTGCTGCTAGCATATTGTATTTCTGTTAAGATATGCAAGTGAAATTAAAAACCTTTCTAGAATAAAAGGGTTTTGGTGTAATTTTCTTCACCCTGGAAGCTTTACTCCAGTGCATAAACCATGGCTGATGGCTGCTGTAAATTCAGTGAGCTCAGGGGCAGCTACTTTTCCCTTGGGCCTGCCATGAATGTACCCCTGTGGGCTCATACTGACAACAGCAAACAGTATCAGCCCCAGTTTTCTGATCTGGATGAAGGGAGGAAAAGCCATTTAACTGGCTTTCAAGTTAAATCAATGCTATCTGCCATCCAGTGAATCCAGTGGACTCCATCCTGTTTGAGTAGGTAAAGTTAGAAATGTTATCTGGGATGCATCTTTTCTCCACAAATGTGCCAAAACAAAACATCCTGGTTTAGGTTTCATCTTCCTTCTCTCATAGTGTTGCAGGAAAACAAGCGATGAAGCAGATTTACATCTTGCTCTCTGCTTTGTAAGGTGGCTTCATAAATGAGCCACTGACATCCATTAATTAATTAATTAATCCATCCATTAATTGTTTTTCCTTTCACAGGCAGCCTTGTGCTGAAGGGGAACTCCTATCCTCCTCACCACCTAGAGCTGGGTCTGGCACTGCTAATTTAGAGCTAACTGAGCTGCTCAAGTAGAGTGTTCTTTTGGCCCAGTTATGAAATTACTGTAATAAATGCAAAGGGAATTGCTAGACATCTTAATTTTGGAATAAGAGTCCATGAAAAAGCAAAGTGGGACTGACAATTGCAAGGCAAGACACAGTGCAGCTGAGTGATTTAATGAAAATCATGCTGCAGCTAAAGCTGCTGCAGTTTGCTTTAAGGGATCATGGGAATGTAAGATACTATGATCTCTTCATATAACCATTAGCAAATGGTTAAACTGTAATTGTTCCATATATGTATTATATACTCAAAAAAAACCAGTTTGTGAGACATCAAAATAAATTGGTTTTTATGAGGAAAGAACAATCTTTCAAGATTTTTGTATCAAGATAGCTTTCTAAAGGGTTTTTTATGTACCTCCCCAAAGGGAGAAAAATTATAAATAGTGAAGTATCTTTTATTCTGTTACAGTGTTTCTTCACATTTCTATAAACTTCTTGCAAAATAGTTAGAAAATGATACTATTTGTAATATACATTGTTTGACCTGAAGGGGTTTTTTGGCTCTTGTCCAGTGTTAGGTGGTGATGCAGGAGTACTTACAGAAAGAAGTTGTTTCATACACAACCTCTTCCCAAGCCCTTAGTAATTACAGGCTTTTTTATATGCGGAGGTGGCAAGCCTTTTAGTCTGTCAAAGTTTCACTTTGTGTCTCTGTCTGGACATGAATTCAGAGTGGCAGTTAAAAGTAAAAAATTGTATTCTTTAATTTACTTAAATTTTGGCATCACTGCTGTCTTGTAGCACTTGCAGCTTGGTAATATGCCACAAGAGTTTTTCTTCCAAGCTTTAAAATTTGTGTATTTTCTTTTGCTAAGAAGGAAAGGGTCAGCAAGTGTTCATCACATTCCTTTCTTTGACTATAAAAGTGGTTCCGAAATACGAATCTCTTTAAGTTTTTTCACCCTAAAGGAAAGAAGGTCCCAGTCTTTTCCATCTTTGTTTGGATTATACTTTCCATTTTCTATTTAGTGTCTATTTCAAAATCCCACATGTATTTCACAGTATCTTTCTTGAGCTGGGTGCCCAGAGCTGAACACGCACTACTCGCTTGAGGGACTCTTGATTTACAAGAACAGAATATGTTCATTAATATTGCCTCCATTTTACCTGCTCGTTCTGCATTAGCAAAAACCAAATAAAAATGTTTCCATCACTCTGTGGCCAGAATGGGGTGTACTTTAAAAAAGACGTTAAGCACACCATAACAGCACTAAGATCTTCTCTTGCCTAACATCTCACAAATTTCTCAATAGCAGGAAAAATTGTTATAACTGCATGGCTGGCAAGAGCGAGCTGCTTTGTCCTCACAGCATTTGTTTTTCAGGTGGCAACAGCAGCTTTACTTCCTTTGGTTTTGAGTGGTCATTACTCTTCAGTCCATCATGTCTGTATGCAAGGGTTGAGGGCTTTTGAAATAAACTGAGAGCAATTTAACTGACCTTCCCATGATGTGCATGGATCAGCTGGAGTGTCAGTTGCCAAAGCACTGAGCTGACAGATTCTTAGCCTGTGTATTTGGCTTGTAGGAAAATCAAGGACCTGTGGCAACTTTGCCATTCTTTCTTCAGAATCCAGGCCTAGTGACTGGATGTAGAGGATGAGAACACTCTTCTCATTGCTGTAGCTTTCTCACAGAGCATGGACCACCTGACATGGGGCAGACCAGCCCTTCAAGCACGGAAGAAACTTTGCTCAAAATTAGTAGAGTCTCAAATTTTATTAACTAAATGGAAAGCCCTTTATTAAAGACAAATCCTAATAATAGTATTCCACACATGGCTCCAGGTCAAATTGGATTTATTATACCATGCCTTTAATATGTCAGGATTTTTCTATTATTTTAATAAGAGTTCAAATGTGTGTCTAATAATACATCACATTTTACTCATGACCTCATTAGAAAGTTTCTTAAATATTTGCTTGATCATTATCCTAAAGAAGGAGAAAGGTCTGCTGTCTTGGGAACACCTCAGGTTTAACCCAGCTCGTGCAATAGCCACTTGAGCCTACAGCCTGATGTACAGTTTTCCATTCATTCATTTAAAATAATTGTATAGTTCCTTGGCAAGTAAAGTTAGTGATTTCCAAGCATTAATGTGTAACCTGCTATTTACATTTTTCATAAGGATAAACCAGAACATGTAAGTCTTCAGCTACTCTACAGCTTACTAGAATGATTAATACAAACATCAGCAGCAATTTATTTGCTTTTTTCTACATTTCCTTTGGCAGGGCAAATTCTGTCAACCATACCTGAAAAAAAAAAAGGAAAAAAAAAAAAGCCAAAACAGGAAAAGGAAAAGACAGAGCCAACTATTTAGTTAGGCTCCATCTGTCTCATGTTGAAGCATTAAGGAGAGCCAAGGGCTTGCTGCAGAAACAATTACTTGAGTCAGGGTACATACAAGTGTATAAATTCAGTTTGGGCTCTCACTGATATTAAACAAGAGTCAAGGGAGACACCACAGCTTCTCTGCCCCTCACTTTTAAATGTGAACCGTTGTGACAGAAGTTTCCATCACACTTTTTGAGGCATTAGTCCTTAGGGGTGCTGGGTTTGGCAAAAGAGTGCAATGTTCATGACTGCCTTCAATACCACTATCTCTACAGACCTTCTGAGCTTGGGGCATGCAGGAAAGTGAAAAGAATTCTATTTTCTGTTTCTAGTGAGATGATGCTAGCAAACTGTCAGCAGCTTTTAATGTAAGAACAGGGCAGTTTTGAAAAGCTGACTATGTTACTAGTGGGATGTGACCAAAAGCCCAATCAGGATGTTTTCTGAGAAGCCACCTGACATTATCACTGCCCTTCAGCTTACTAGGAAACTTTTTCAGCTTTTTATAGTGACATAATATTCAGAGAAGATATTGCTTAATCCTCATACACCACTTTTGAAGCCTTTTACTACAGAGAGTTTTGAACCTTCAAGCTCTCCCTCCCTTTCCAGTGTCACTGTAGGAATTAATCTTATCTGGCAAAACATATTTCATCTCAGCTGACTTGCAACGCACACAAGATTACAGCAGCTGAAAGATGGAAGCATGGCTTGGGTTTGGCCAGTGTGTTGCAGGCTGTGACTTGTACATGGAGCAGAGTTTGGGACTGTCTCTTGTGAGACACTCTGGTCCTCCTCACGCTTGAAAGAGCAGCAGTCACAGACAAAGGAGCTGGAGAGATCAGAAACCCCTTTTCAGCTGATGTCTTCAGTGCCTGCATCAAGCTTTAGCAGTGATCCCACTATTTTCTACAATGCTCTAGTTCCAATGAAGCACCAATTTGTACACTCAAGATACAAACTCTCCTGATGCCCTCCTGGACGTGTCAGGGAGTGAAAGGCACTGGCACTGCTGCCTTTCCCCAGCACCAAGGTGCACCAAGACAATTTTGCCCAGCCAGGTCCAGAGCTGAGATCCCCACACACCTTGTTCTGCTTTTTATCCCACTCCAATGCAATCACAGCAGCTCCCATTGGGAGAAAGTTCTAAAGTGCTTTATAATCATTAAGCCTCACAGTACCCTTCAAGTTAATTATTTGTATGGCAGGAGAAGTCATCCATGGAGGTTACACATAGGAAATATCCATATGTCAGCCTTTATAGAGCTGATTGTGCTCAGGATTTTGGCCCTTTTTAGCAGCATCCTGATCCTGTAATCAAATTATATGTGTAAGTTCTGGTTCTGATAAACTAAACTTAAAAGAGCAAACAAGCAAATGAGCTTTACCACAGCCTCCTCCTCCACTGAGTGCAGTGTTTCATGGAGCGCTCCCTGGAGCAGGGCTGCAGCTTACCAAGCTTGAGTCCCTCCTGGCACTCCCATTCATGCATTCTGTCAAACAACATCTTCTTTGATTTTTTGTCAAGATCTTGACTGAGATCTTCAAAGCAATTAATTCAGTGCTCCATGATTGCAGCTGCTGAATAATTGTTTGTTAGAGTGTTTTCTTTCCCAGGCAAAGATGTAAAATAGTTGCTCCCCTCAATAAACAAGTTGTCAAATGTGATTAGTTAATGGACCTGTAATCATGCGATAGCATAAAGGTAAGGATATGGTAAGTGTGATGTAAAAATGCATATTTAAATTAAAGCTATAGGGGAACATTTTCCCATTGGAACTCTCCCTATCGATGCTGAAATAGACAATTTACCATTCATAATGATTAACAGTAAATCATTAACTGAAGAAAACAAGAGATTGTCATCAAGCATTTCAAATTAAAGATGCATTGATAGTTTGAGTTACTTCTATGTCTGGCCAGGAGACCAGGTTAGTGCCCAGGTCCCCATGCCTGAGCCAGCCTTCTCATATAAACTGACATGCAGAAGTAAAAGCCTGTTAAGGTCAATAATGTACTGGCCAATATTAAGCTCCCAGAGCCTGAAATGTGATCCTATGTTCCTATTCACCAGCCCTGTAATTTGCCGTACTATTCCTGGTCAGACACATGTTAGGAGGCAGAAATGGAGCACCCAGGCTCGTTGGTTTGTGGGGAAGAGGCAATGTAATTTTTTGGCAAGTGAATGCTAAATTCCAATCTAAATGCAGTTACAGAGAATGTGTACTATAGCTCAAAAATCTAATTAGCTCATTTTGATCTCTAAATAATAAATTTATCTTTCTGCCAGCCCTTTAGAAGAAATCTGAGACAATCCTGCAGTGGAATCTGTGGAAAGCAGAAGCCCTGTGCAAAATAATCTTGCAAGGCTGGGGGTTTTTCCTTCCCCCCTCCCTTGGGAAATGTACATTCAGTGGTATCATTTCCTAAAAGAGTTTTCCTTGACAGAAAAAGCAAATACTTTTATTTTTGTTTTCATTAAAAGCTGTATCTCTTACAGAAATTTAATTCTCCATTTGGGAATTTTAAGCAGTAATAAAATAATAATAGTTGTTGGTTACCACACGCTTATTTCAGACTATTCCAGGCAGCTGCCTTCTGCTTTCTGTGAAATCTCTTAGCATTAGGCTCCAATATAAAATGAAATTACTCTGAACTGTCTGCCAAATTTGACTATTCTTTTAAAATCAAGTAGCTGTTACTTACATTATGTAATAGCAACAGGGGTAATTTAATTACTAAGTCATGTATGAAAAATAAGACTTCAGCCTGCAACCTTCAGGTAATTAACCACCTAACTACTATTGAAAAGATTATCAGGGTACATAATTCTGAGGCAATGGACCTGGGAAGGCCACTGCACTGGTGATGTGCTGCATGATCAGAGGCTGTGGGGGTCACTGCTGCTTGTAGCCCAAACCTGCTGGTTTTCTGTTTGCTTTTTGGAGGGCATGGGAGTCAAAGTTTTTGTGAGTTCAGTGTTGAGCATCTCCTCTGGTGTGTGCCAGGATGAGCTCTCTGCACATTCCCAGTCCTCCCATCCCTGTGGCAACACGTACCCAAAGGCAGCAATTCCAGAGGGGGCTGACACTCTCCTGACCCCTGGGATCCTTGCCCCAGGGCTGGCTGTGGTCCAGAGGCTCTCTTGCAGCCTTGCTCCCACCCTTGGGGATGCCCTGTCACCATAAGGGATAATGGGTTTCTGCAGGACTCCAGCTTCATGCTCCTTTCTCAATGGTTTTCACAAGCTGAGCATTTGACCAGGACTACAGGCTACCACATACGTGCTAGTAAAGCAGGTTCATAAATAAAACTAAGAAAACTGATCTTTGCCAGCTCCAGATTCTAACACTGAGGCAGCTGCCTTTAAAAAATGTAATAGAATATGATTTGTATTAACATGTTGGCTGTTCAGTCCAGCAGGTCACACTTTGAAGGCTTCTCTCCTCCAAGACTATTCTGTAATGGAAGTTGAGCCCCATGAATAAGGTGATTTTAGACACAACCCCACAAGTTGCCTGTTTAAAGCAAAACCTGCCGTGCTTCAGTATTGGCACAGCTGCAACTTTACCCCATGGTTTTGCTCCAGCATCCCTCCAAGGCCATCTCCTTTGTGGGTTACTTCAGGGCCTGTCCCACTCTTCTTTCCCTTGGATGGCTCCTAGTGTCACAGTGAGCTCCCCTGATTCCCTATGCCTCCCCCCCCACACACCTCTGCTTTTCCTGCTGTAGTAATTAAGGACAGTGGTTTCCTAAGAGAGTGTTTTAAGGTATTCAACCTTTTAGAAGTGATCAAGGTAGCCAGACAGTAGATCATATACACAAAACCATGGCTGATTGCAGGACTGCAGCAGCCGGAGCATGACATAGACGGCCAAATGTCACGAAGCTCACGATAGTATCCCCCAACCCAATGAGACAGGGGTTAGGACCAGGTTATTCCAGATAGCTGCACAGCTCACAAGGAGCATCCAAGCTTTCTTGGAAGGCTACATGCTGCATTGAGTGGATGCATCCCTCCTTTGCCCACACATTGCTTGAGAGCCATCCTCATCCTTGTTAGTATGCAGCTGGTGCGGTTCACTGGCTCTGCCAAGCAGAGCTTTTTAATTCTCCCTCACTGGAGAGAGGAACTTCAGAACAAGAGAATGATTAATGGAGGGAGAAAAAAAAAAAAGCAAACAAAATTTAAAAAAGGATAATAAAAGCCCTTAATGAAAGTGAAACGATCAAGATTTATGAGAATTCTATGAATTCCTCGCGCTCATTCAAAGCAGGATTGCATAAGCCGCAGCACACCTCACTCGGGACATCCTTTAATGAGAATGGCCGCGTTTAAGCTTTCATTTACACCGCCCCCACGGCCGCAGGCTCCAGGCGAGGCCTGTTCACACACGTACGAAGAACACAGAAAGCCCGGCCTGTGTAACTCGGGACCAGCTGGAGGGGTTTTGGCTGCGAGAGGTGGGTCCTGCCTGCAGCACAGCTTGGAGGGGCCGTGAAGGGCAACAGCGCCCAGCACAGGGACAGCCAGGGAGTGGGGACACATACCAGGGCGCTACAGTGAAATCTGGTTTTCCACAACTCCAGGAGCACAGTACTGGATGAATCCAAGTTTTCCTGGGAAGGCTGACTCTGATCAGATTTCTCACTGTGGCTGGGGACAGGTGGGGTGGGGCCTGTGCTCCTAGAGAGGTGAGCACAAGCCAAACTGCATTGAGGGTGCCTCCAAGCTGCCTGAAATTAGAAATCATTGGAAGACCTTAGCAAGTCTTTTTCTCTGGACAGAGTCCAGCAGAGAAGTGCCTGGATCAGCTGTGAGATATTTGTCATTTGCAATGAATTGTCTCCATACTAAATACTGGATGTGAATAATATCCTTTCACTCTCCATAAAGTAGCCCCTTCATTGCCAAACTCCCTTTAACACAAGGGGATTAAACACCAGCTTAACCTGGATGGTAAAAGCCAGGAGAAGCCAGGTCACTGCGAAGCACAGTTCTTACATGATCACCTTTGTAGGCAGCACAAGCTCGCAGTTGCCCAGGATGGATCACAGAAGCTCTCCTGCATGATGTGGTGCAGGGTAACTGACAGAAGAATTGGTTATAATCAGAAGAGATGGGCAGAGATGATACCTGAGCATGGAATGTCTTAGCTTGCAGACAGAAATCACACCTGAACTCCTCCAAAGTGCTGAGTTGTGCAGCACGGTGACTTTCCTCAGTGCAACCTTCCGGAGGTTGCAAACCTTTCTGAACAGGTTCAGGAGCCAGATCAAAATGTTACAGGTCAGTATGATCTAAAAGAGAGTGTTTGAGAAGCTGCCATGCCAGTTACAGAATGTAATTCAGGGCCTGTGAACGGGAGGGGTGGAGGAACAGATTGCATTCATACTCCTTCCAGGTAATAATCATACCATTAACTTGCGGCTGAAATTGTAGTGTTTATGCAATCTATTGTGTGCATACATGTATGCATAAGTTTTAACACTGCCAGCCACCTATTAAGGCACACACAGCAGGAGCCCTAACAGTCAGGCTTGTGAAATGTGACACCCAACTTCTTCATCTGCCCATTGCTTCTCAGCTGGGTGAATCCAAGAAGTGACATGTTCATTCTTTCTTCTCTTCCTCCTTTCTGAATTACATAAGGAAACTGAAACTAAATGGCATGAGCACAACTTTTCATTTCTTATGACCTTCTATCTTGGTTATCCCAGTGCCAAAGCTGTGGGCTGCTCACCTGGTGAGGATGGCTGTGTTGATGAAGCAATTCTCACATGGCTGAGGCCCATTGGTGCTAACTTTCTGGCTGCATTTTCTGTGCTGGTCAGGTGAGGCAGTGTCCACATGCTACAGCAGGGAACTGCAGAGGGCTGTCCTATCCAGCTCTGGATGATCTGGCACATGGCACATAACCACAGCCCTGGGCAGCAACCAGCCTGGGCAGAAGCAGTGCAGCCATCACGGCATCATGTACTATACTGCATTGTTTCAGCAAATACAACTTGCTTCCAAGAGGCCTAATTAACACAGGCAGAGCTTTATATATATATATATAAAAGTTGGTTTTGGAAAAAAATAATAAAGATGAAAATTAGTAACATATCCAAACCCTGCTCCATCAGAGAGAGAGCAGCATTGAAGAGTGGTGATGGCAGCAGGAGTGCAGAGCCCCCATCCAGCCCAGCAGAGATGGAGGGGCCACTGGATTTCTAGTCCAGGTAACCTTTTTGCTTTGTTTGAAGTATCCAGCATGTGGCTGTAATTCCTTTGTGCCTGATCCATATGGAGATGTAGCCGTATTCTAATAGCATACAGCTCTTTCGGCCTTCTCTGGGGTTTTCAATCCACAGCCTTATAAGGGCTCATCCAAAAAGGCAAATCTAGACTGAGTAGGGAACTGCTGTTCCCTATCATGTGGATTTCAGTTCTTTGATCGACATAATTCTTCTGAACGGAGGAGGGCCAATAATCAATAGGTGCTATAGACGAGCTATTTAGTGGGACTTTCTCCAAACTTGGATAAATCATTTGACCTCCTTCTGGCTCCATCAATCCTGTAGCAAAGCAGCTTAACACTGGCTTTAAATGAAGAACAGATGCTTCTGAGCAGAGCTATTGCACACCAGTGAAGAGAGAAGGGGATAAACAAACACACACTCCAACTGCAGCCAGTGGAAAATACAACTGGTGGCTCTACTCTTGGAGTTGTTCCTCCATCTCCATTAGCAGCTGAAAGCAGAATATGCAGGGGAAGACGGAGAGACTGTGGGGATAATGGTTGCTTTCTCAGAGTCCCACCGTTCCCTGGTGGCTCAGGGCATGGTGGCTGGAGACTGGTGGGGTCAGAGTCTACTGCTGCACAGGACAGCAGTACTCTAAGGAGGTGAAACCTTAATGCCTTTCATGTCACACTCAGTAGGAGCAAAACTCCCTTCTCACTGACATACATAACACCTTAATGAACTGGCACTCCTGCCTTCCCATTCTTGCTTCAGAGGCCAGCTCCTTTGCTGCAGTTCAGACTTTTCTTGTGTACCATTTTCATGTGTTTTGTACTAGTTTGGAGAAGAGGAGCATCTTCAGCTGCCTTGTAGGAAATCTGGTTTAGATCAGAAACCTGTCCACACCAAAAGAGATTTGCCTGATACCACACAGGTAAACTCATAATGTAATGGGTTATTGTCAGACTTTATTATTTCAAGTTTATTTTATATCATATGGGTAGTGTTTGGTTGGGCTGCAGTATCATTCCAGATGGGAAAATGTAGTGCTGGCTTCCTGTTTTCACACCAGATGAAATGGGGTTTTGTCTAATTCTACAGTTATAGTAAATGAAAAGAGAATCAAACAGCAGTTTTTACTGTACATCCCCTCCCTTGCCCTTCAGCAGGGACCAGGATTTTATGGTGTGATTATAATGTCCTGAGACAAGATGTCCGTGGTGGCAAAGCAGACGGCTGCCCCGCTGCGGCATGTGATGGCAGCCTTCTCTGGATTTGCTGATGGAGGACACATTTTGTAAGTATTAAAAGAAGTGTTGGACAAAACACTTCACAGGGTATTTCTCCAAAGGATGTCTCATGGCTGTTGAAGGCAGGCTGCTGGATGGGCCACATGACCACCCTGGGGCCACCTGGCTCCCAGGTCACCCATTGCTTACCACAAAGCAGATAATAAAGGTATAGAAAAACAGGCTACAGTTGGAAACCTGGAGTCATGGTTTATTAATAACCTAAAGCCCAAATTCACAGAGAAGCTTCTACAAAATCACCCAGCCCCCACACTTCGGCAAGCTCCCCTAACCCTGGCTGTGGATGGGCTATAGTGGCAGGATCACTGCTGCCACAATGATGCACCAGAATGGGATTCCAGCTCCAAGCTGGAAGAGGTGTTCAGTTTGCAGCAAAAGAGCGGGGCGGACACCACTCACAGATAGGTGTGCTACTCCAAAGTGCTGGTGTTCAATCCTAGGGCACGGCAAGAGCAGGAGCTGGGTGGGCTCTGTTGACAGCTGCCCTACACAGTAAACCACCTCTACCCAATCCTCCTCACCTGCTTTCTGTCAAGCCTGTGAAAACTGTACCAAAAGATCAGGAAAAACAGAGCCAAATTCTTAATTTCTGGATAGTATTGCCACAAGAAACCATCACCGGCTCTCGTGGAAAGCCACTCTGGTGCAAAAATGCCAGTGGTCCTGTTAACCCCACTGCTCTCATGACAAATGCTGAGTTCTCAGTACTTTAGGGCATGCACACATGAACTCTCTCTCCCCCTCTCTGCATATTGGTATTTTATATAAATCAATATTTTTTACTCCTTAACGACTATTTTTCTCCACCAGCAATTCTGCTCCCATGCAGCCAAAGTGCCTCAAACGGCAAGGGTGGCTGAGGGGGACCCCAACAGGGTGGCGGCAGTGCCCCAACAGCCAAACCCAGCAGCGGCAGGAAAAGCAAACACATTGGGCATCGCCATCTCGCGAGCCTGATCACCTACAGATGTGCTACTGGTGCAGGGCTGGGGTGCTCTGTGTGTGCCCATGTACAGCAATTTATTCGTCAGTTGCATATAAATTTTGAAACTAAGAGCAACCAAATAACCTGATAAACAATCCCAGCCACCAGGGACAGAGGAGCAGCAGTCTCAGAGGTAATTATATATTTACATTACATATTTATACAGTGAAAGTGTATATAGTTATCTATATAAGTATTTAAACCTACAGGGAAAAATATATTATTTGTACAAATATAGAAATTATTTTAATATATTTAACATTTATATTTTTGTATTTATATTTACCTATATAAACATATATTTAACATTTCACGATATCTCTAATTATATATTTTGTATTGCCCACAGGCAATATGAAATCCTGCAGGTGGCTGGAGGGGTGAGGCAGGTGGTACCCCCACCTGAGGGAGAGCTGAAGCAGAGGACCAACCTCTGAGGAACTGGGGAACCCTCAGGGAAAGAACCACTGGAGGGTGATGCAGAATAAGCCCTCCACGAGGAGCCATCCCCCAGCCCCACTGCAGCGACCTGTACCCATTGCTGCCTTTGTTTGCCATGGTCAAAGCCCTGGTACCTGTCAAACAGAGAGAAAAAATATCTCTCCACTGAAAATTCATCATCTCACTGTTTTGGGTAAGCACTGAGAAAAGCATCCATTTTATGTCCTCTAAGGAAGTTTTTCAGGTGAAACATTAGCCTAGCTCTTTGCTGTCCCAGCAGAAAGCAACCCTCTGTTCTCCATTAATTTTTGGAGGAGAGGAAGAGGAGGGGAAGCAAGGACGATAGGTGGCAGTTGGGCTGGAGCCATTTCTCCTGCATCATGAAAAATCAGAAGCATCACAGATTATTTTTGTCCCTTTTTTGTAGGTCACCTTTAATAGAAATGTTAATAATGCTGTTATCTGTATATCTGAAATCTTATATGGTAGCTCTGTAATTCACTGTCTTTATCAGCCTTCTTTAATGTATAATTTAATGCCTGTATAGCTATTTTGTTTGGGTATGACTCTCAGAATTATGGCTAAAAAAAAATCTGTATGCTAGTTAACTACTTTTTATGGAACGCATTTCTTTCATGTTATTTTAAAACCATGGAGCCGGGGGAAGTATTTTATGGACCACGGAACCTCACAGGGTAGTTAATTTCTGTTTGAGCTGGTTTCTCTGCTATTTTAAAGGATGCCATCAAGATCATTGCTATTACTCTTGGTTGGGAGCCAACTGAATCTTCTGCAGTTGCGACACATCCTTGTGCTGTATGAAAGCCGGGAAAAATAGCAAAGATGGGAGCTGGATGCTGCTGTGTGGAAGGCAGGAACAAGGGTCTGCCGCTCCCGGCCACCCCAGGGCAGCTGCTGCTTGAAATTAGCCACCAAGCATGCTGCACCTGATGGGTAAAAACTATTTCAGCCTGGGAATACAGGGAAAAAAAGATGATGATGACAACTCACGTGCCCACTGTCACTCTTCCCTATCCCAGTGTCCTGCCAGCTGGGCACCAGAGCCAGGCAAGCTGGCATGGTCCCGGGAAAGGCACTTTCTTCCTGCAGGCAGCAAACGGGACTTGGCCATGCGCATGCCATGGGCTCAATGGGGCATGTGGGACTTCACTGTGTGTGCCTTTGCTTGGAGTAAGAGCTCTAAAAGCAGTAATTGGGCGGTTAGCTGAGCCCTAGGCGAGCTTGGGTGATGCACTAAATATTCTGCCTTTTGTTTCATAATGAATTATTTTGTGTATCTAGAGCAAAGGGAGTTTTCTTTTTTGGTCTTTTCTCTGCAGTTCGTTCCTAGCCTACTTGTGGGGGTGTGTTGAAATCTTTGCTTTTTGCTTATGAGGTCAAGTACTTTAATCAGGAACAAAAAAAATTGCATGCTTTAGTCCTAAATTCTCTGAGTGTCTGCCAAATATAATTAGAAACAAATGGCTTTATTCTTCATTTGAGAGCTCCACAGACACTGGCGGGGGGCAGAGGGAGAGAGCTTGGTTTTCCTGGCTGTATTTTGGGGAGCTTGCAGACAAAATCACTGCCAAAAAACATGAGAGAGCCCTGCAGAGGATGGAGGGTTTGGGCAGAGGTGCAGGAGGCAGTGCCAGGGGAGGATGAAGCCCCCATGCATGCCTCCTTTGCCAGCAGCTTGGTAATTCCTCCCCTTGGTACTGGACACTGGAGATGCTGGAGCAGGACACCAGCCCAGGGGAGCCACATGGCCATCACCTGCTCAGGTAACCACACAAGCTGATCATGTCAAGATCCCAGCCACTCCAGTGGGAGCTCAGTGGGGTGTAGACACCCACGTGCAGAGCAGTTGAGGGGTTTAGCACTCCCTGGGCTTCCCTCCCCAGACCAGCACTGGCTGAACCCCAGCTGGGTGCACACATAGTGTTTAGGTTACAGGAGCTGAATTCTGCTCTGAGCAACACCAGCCAGCACCTCTCACTGCAGATATTCACTGCTCCCCTGCTTACACACACCTGGGCTGCCTGCAAATTCAACTTACCTGTGTTTAGGTGTATCCATGAATCATCCACAGAATGACAGAGGTGCAGTAGTTTCATCCTCATGGTGTGAGACCCCACTGTGTCCATTGTGTATCCTTTAGTAGTTGGAACGTCTGCTGGGAGTGCAGCATGGCTGCCCCTCATCTTTGCCTCCTGCTCCCCATCCCAGCACTTCCACAGCTTAGCCCTGTCATGGTGCCTGCCTCATGGAAGGGACATGGCATTGCCCAGCAACACTGCAGCTCCCGCACCTCTGTATGGTGGCCCCAAAATAAACTTGGGCTGCTCCTCAGCCCTCTGGTGTCTCCCAGCATGGGGAGGGGGGGCCATTTCCAGTGTGCCCAAGCCCCTGGAGGTCATGAGACACCTGTTTCAACAAACAAACAATTTTGGCACCAAAATGGCTAAAGAGCAGCTCTCACCAGCTTGTGCAAGATGGGAAGTTTTGCTCCATTGCATTGCAGCCTAGCATACTGCTATGCCATGGCATAGCAGTGCCCTCACAGCAGCTCCTTGCAGCATGGCAGCCCCCCACCCCATGGC
>NW_008246060.1:3091892-3094295 GCF_000691975.1 Corvus brachyrhynchos
CCCCCCCGCCATGGCCGCCCCTCACAGGGCCCAGTCGTGGCATGGCAGCCCCTCACGGGATGGCATCTCACATGCCTTGGGGCATGGCCTGCAGCAGAGGAGGGGATGGGGACTGCCTCAACTATGGGTGGGGTGGGTTTTTTTTCCTGTCCTGACTAAATTGCAGAGCAAACTGAGCAACATTTGCAAGTTCAGTGGGTTTCCCCCCTCTTTCTTCCTTTATTAAAGTAGCCCCTCATAGGCCCGGCATCCTCAGCCACCTAATTTCCCAGAAGAGCAGCCCTCACACCCAAGACAATTTGTTAAATGCTTCTATGCTCATCACCAAAACTAAGCAGCTGTTGAGCTGCTCCGTCCCCAGGAGCAGCAGCAGCAGGAGGGAGCTACCAGGATTTTTGTGCCCATGTTATGGTGCAGCACCCAAGGATAGGGCACACGTGCTGGCCCCACAGGCACCCCTCACCCTGGCAAGCACAGGCAGGTCTTCACAGCTGCCACCACTCAGGACTTGTGGGTCTCCTGAACGCAGTACTTTTACTCAAACTACTGCTTTTTCAGCAGCCGCGAAAGTCTTCATGAATTTGTCTAACCCAGTTTTGGGCATGTTCGTCCCCAGTCTCCTGGCTCTTGTGGAGGTTCCCATCCCCAATGCCCAAACAACCACGACAGGGCACCTCTGGTCCCAGGCTTGGCCTGCGACGTGGGGGGCTCGTTCCTCAGGTGAGCACTAGATGGAGCATCTGACATCGTGAATACTCTTCTTTAATCCCGTAAAGGACAAATTGAAAAGCTAAATGAAAGCACAGATTAAGCTGTATCCCTGCTTCCTCGCTGGACACGCAGCACCTGCACAGGGGGCAGCAGGGGATGCCGCCTGGCCACAGACACAGCTTTCTCCTGCAGGAATACAAACCCTTAGCAGCTACAGGTCCAGGCAGACTGGGGATGCTTTGGGGGCCACTCCTTTTGTTTTCCTCAAGGCCACCCAATCCTCCCATGTTTCTCTTCAGCTGCAGAGGCGATATATACCCATAGCACTTCAGTTGTGAGTGTGTCCGAATTTGGGAAGGCAAACATACAGGCTTTATTGTTTTTGCTTTGGGAAGAGCAAAAGGTGTCTGATATTCCTGGAAAGCCTGTGGGTGAGCACTGAATTTCTGAGAGCAATTACAGTGCCACTGAGGATTAGCAGTGATGTCTGTGTGTGATCAGCTCCTCCTAGCAGCAGAAACTTTGCTAAAAAACGCTCCTGAAATTTTATGGAGCAGAGACACTGCTGGTGAGGCAGAGAGACAGAGGAAGGGCCCCATTCCCAACAGGCTGGCATCACCATGAGATTATGATTGGCCCCAAAAGGCTGCCAGGTAATGCAGCTGCTGATGAGCCACTTTCCCTGAGATCCATCCAGGGCAGGGGAATCCTGCAGGGACTACTGTGCTCTGCTGCTTGCCCAGCTGTGGGTGCACTGACCCCCAAGTGACCCCCAGCAAACTCACTGGGAAGTGCCCAGCCCAGCCATTGGAGTCTGCTGTGCCTCAGTGCCACTCACAGGCCAGGCTGATCTGGGTATGAAAAACTCCAGGGTGCTGCTCCTGGGGTCTTCTTCCTGGCCACACTCTGAGGAGTGGATAGGGCAGCCCAACAGGCGCGCCTGGCACAGCAGGAACAGGCAGTGCTGGCATATGTTAATCCACAAACTAAGAAGGGCTAAAAAACCCAAGGAAGCAAGCATGGTGCTGGAAACCCAGTTGCCTTGGCCATCTCAGCATCTCCTGCAAAGGCCAGCATCCACGTGTCCGCATTTCCCTCACCTCTTTCAGGTGTTCACCGGCTGGCTGCATTTTCACCATAAAAAAAAGAAGATGCCTCAGCTTGGCAAAGACAGAAGTGGATGGGGAAAAAGGTTCGCTACAAGGCCCCATCTTCTCCCCCCATAGCTTCACATATAGGAAGTGATCAGAGCACCAAGTCAGAGTTCATGGTGTTTGGACAATGCTCACAGGCACAGGGTGTGACTCTTGCGGTGCCCTGCACAGGGCCAGGATCTGGACTTAATGATTCTGACGGGTCCCTTCCCACTCAGCATATTCTGATTCTATGATTCAACAGTGCTGCATCCTTCACACATGCCCAGTGGCTGGCTCTCCTCCTCAAGCTGCTATTTCACAGCACACAGAGGAGGAAATGGTTGTTTTTGAGACCACAGCATGTATTTGAAAGCCTCATCGAACAGTGCTGTGAAAGTGCTCTGTGCTTGCCTGGCCATGCACCCAGCACAGGGAGAAAGCACAAAGCCGTAGCAGCCTCCACGACCATTCACGGCCTCAGATCCTGGACCACCAGGGATGGGGGAGGGAAACTTCCCTGCTGCATACCTGCCCCAGAACCACGGAGTTAAGCAAC
>NW_008246060.1:3094359-3096708 GCF_000691975.1 Corvus brachyrhynchos
CCTAGGTGGGATTAGCACCTGGCTACTGGGCATGCCTGTCCTGCTGCTGAGCTGTTCTGGGCAAGGGGAGTACCCAGGCCTGACCTACACACACCCAAATGATTTTCCCACGTATGGAGACCAGGAGCGTAACAGCATTTGTTGTGCTAATGTGTTCTCAAAGGGCTCCCAGATTTATGGGGGCTCTTTGGACCCAGCATCATCAGCGAAATTACCAGTGAGCATCTAACTCCAGGACTCCAGAACCTTGCCCAAGTGTGAGCTGGGAAGAAGAGGGGGCGATCTTCAGATCCCAGCTCAAGCCTGCAGTACTGGTAGAAAAAATCCTACTCTGAGATGCAAATGGAGCAAATTTGGTACTGGAGCCACTGGCTAAGCATGGAAGTAATCCTCTCAAAAGCTATTCCTATAGTCAGCATGATCACAGCCACACATTAATGCCAGCACACTGCAAAAATAGAGGGGCACTGACTGAAGATCTTGTCTCTCCCTCCTTGAGAAAATTGCAAACTTCCATTTCTTTAATCTAATCATTTGCAGGAGGAGATACTTTCTCTAGAAAAGCCAATATAAGAGGGCTGAAAGGTTGGATGGGATAATATGTAATCCAATGCGATAAGGGCTGTTTACAGAATTATTAATCAAACACAAAAGGGAACAGATAGTAACATTTTTTATTAAATATTACAGTGGATCAAAAAGTACAAAATATCTTTTGCCTGCTATGTGATTGGGAAACTATTGGCACATAATACAGTATCAAAAGCATTAATAAGTACAATTTGGAAAACATACAAAAATTGAGTGTTTATAGTTGGCTCAGCTTTATTTCTGGTAGTGTTTAAACTAACGCAAAGGTTACTCAATAACCTTTTAAATGGGAAACTATATAATATTACTGGGCCATTTTTATATATACAAATCATCACCTTACAGAGCATATAGGCTACATAACTTGAATCACAAAAAGTATACAATATTTACAACAAAAGAAAGTTAAAAAAGTATAAACAGCTAGTAGATTATGCTGCCATTATTAGAACGTATTTAAAACTGTGGGGCTGGGGGGAGAGGGGAGGAGGAGGAAGAGAACTAACGAAATATCAACCACATGTACAGCAAACAGCGCTCGTGGCAGCGCTGCCAGTGCCACCCGCCTCACGCCAGTGCAGGAAGTCCCACTGCTCATCAAAATCACCACAATCGCAAAACTGGACCAGATGCGACCTCACTGATCGCTGCAAAGGAAGCGAGCAGGCGGTGGGGGCAAGGGACCCCCATCGTGGTCTCTGGAGCCGGCAGCCCCACGTCTCCCCAAACGGGGCAGAGGTGCTGGCAGAGGCAGCACAGCACTTGTGCCCTGCTTGAGCTCCAGCTGCTGCCAAGCCACCTTCTCTGCTACTGGGACAAACTACTTCCCAGGCACGAATCCACTGGGCAAGCTCTTTGCACCAGGCCAGCTCGCAGCCACGACAGACCTGCTGCAAACTGCTGGCCTGCTCCCACCCCACCTGGCCAGGGGCACGATCACACTGGGAATCAGGCCCTATTTCCCGTGTGCTTGGTGAGGCCTGGCACAGAGTGTGGCCAGAAGCTACACACGAGCCGTTTGCTGCTGGGCCTTTTCCTTTGGATCTCTCAACCTTTAGCATCCCTAATGCATCCTGGACATAGTGCGTTTGAATTGCAACATTTCTTGGAACTGGCTCCTAGCAAATAGATTTATGACTCTATTGGCAATTAGATTCTGCAGTTTCCTTTACAAACCTACCAATAACAATGGTCTGATTGCACAAAGAAAGGCTTGTGCAATTTCATTCAATAATAAGGCCCCTTGAACTCAAACAATGCAAACAAAGCCCCATTTAAGACACTGAGAAAAAAAAAAAAAGACGACTTTTCAGCCAATGAAGAATTCAACAGTCTGTTGAAAGATTTCCAAGATTTCTGTTAAAAGAGTTCTTAAACAAATAATGCATCGCTTCTATTGGGGGTTTATGCCACCATTTCTTTTCCTCAGCCCTGATGTTTTGCCCAGTATATTATGAGCTTCCCCACCCGGCAGTGGCCAGTCTCCTCATGGGGCAAGCGAGGAGCCCTCCTCCGCTCTCCCTGTCCCCCAGCCCTGTGCTGCCTCAGCATGGCTCCAAAAAGCCTACCAGCAAACTCCAACAGGACGTAACCAAAAGGACATTGGACACTTTGCATAAACAAATGCACAGCTCCAGAACACACAACCAAAACAAGGAGAAACATTTGCTTTGCCAAACACACGACAAGCTTCTGTGTTTGCTGTAGATTTTTATATTCTCTACCCCTTTTCCCCCCACCCTCCTCCCCCCTGTCCCC
>NW_008246060.1:3096936-3110209 GCF_000691975.1 Corvus brachyrhynchos
CCCTCCTCCCCCCTGTCCCCAAACCCCTGATTCTTATGTGATTCAAATCTAGTGCAACTTTACTAGAGATGTCCTCCACACTGTGGCCTCTGCCTGGATGAGCCTGCGGTTCTGTTTCCTGTATGACTTGTGGAGCAGTAGGATACTCTGCACTGGCACATTCATGTTCCAAGTTCTACTAGTCTGTTTATCAATCAATTAAATATAGTTTTACCACAGGAATATAAAGTATTTAATTGAAGAAGCTGGATTTTTAACAGTAGACGAGTATACTATTCTGGTTTCCACCTTTGGATATTAAGTATGATACATTATATATTGTATTTGGCTTCATATCATGGGAAAATTTAATGACATGCCTAGCATGCAAAGTGTTTCTTAGTAGTTTCTGTTTTTTTCTTTTCATATCGAGTACGCTGTCTTTGAACAGTAACTGAGATCGTTTGAACCACAACCAATTTTCACATTGCATAAAGCCTCCAAGTGACACTTCGCTTTATCAATGTCTGTGCTCAGCTGCATGGTGGTGACGTCCTGCAAAGTGAACATACACCCACAGGGAAGCTCTTTCATCAGGAAAATCCAGCCTCTCCATGCCTGGGCTTTCCCCCTGCAAAAGGATGCCCAGGGAGAAGCTGAGATCCCTGTAGGAGTGTGGAAGGACCATCCCGACCACTGCACGGAACCCCCTACCCATCATGAGGCACAGGACCCAACCTGTGAGCCTCTGATTCAAATCCACACTGGCTCCTCTCACAACTTCTGAAATTCTCAACATTCTCACAAAACACAAATCCGTTTTCTGCACTCCTTTGTCATCCAGCAGCTTATTAGGGAGGTTTTGTTTTCTAGACCATTTCTCTGGTAGGCAGGAGGGTTTCACAGCCTAGGTAAGATTAAGTACAACGCTCGACAAATTCACAGACCACGATACAGGAAAGCAAAGCTCGGTGGGTGGGGAGAAGCGGCGTAGGAGCCATCACAACAATGGGAGGAGGGCAAGAGGTGCTCAGCACCTCACAGGGGTGGGCCGTGGGGAAAGGAACCTTGTTCGCATCCTTGCACCATAACATCACCTACAGTATGTTTATAACCATTAAGATTAATCTGAACCAGTTGCTTCAGTTTGTAAACAGTAAACGTTACCACAAAAACAAAACAAAAACGCTGCTCAAAAGTATAAAGAAACTGGAAAAATTACAAACACGTAATAAAAAAGAAATTAGGACAGCCACAGCCTTTAAAAAAGTTGCAGATAAAATGATACTGTTTAATTTAAAAAAAAAAGAACCCAAAACAAAAAAAAACAAACATAAAGAGCACAGAATATACTGGACAAACGAAACTATATAAATTATTGTGACCAAATGTGACACTGGTAGTTTACGAAGTGGATATGTACAGTCAAATTAAACAGTGTTTACCATTCTGTTCTAATAGTGTTAAAATGAAAAAATCTATTGCCGTTTTACTATACATTGCATTGATCGAATCTTTAAAGTCAGGAAAAGTTACCCAAAAAAGCACATCCACTGATTGTACAGATTCTTGGTGCACTTCTCCTTTCCAGGTTCATCTGAAGTCCTTGACTCATTTGCAACAATGCACGGCATCCGGTCCTTGGCTCAGCGAAAGGCAAATGCAGCCCTCACCAGGGTTTCAGTGAGCTCAGGACTGGGCCTGTGTTTCCACAGGCTCCCTTTGAACATCTGCTCTTACCATGTTCAAGTCCTTTCAGAAAACACATATGCAAAATCCAACTATTTTTTTCTTTTTTTTTCCTGTGTTTTTTTTTCTCTCTTTTTTTTTTTTTTTTGGTTTGGTTTTTTTTTTTGCAAGGGCAGGGATAAGGGGTGAGGGGGCTGATGTGGGAGCCAGAATTAAAGAAGCAGTCCTGTCTCCATCAGACTCCGAGGTGCTCCTCTAGGCGGGATACGACTGCATCCTGGTTGACAAAAATACAGATTGCTAAATCTGCGAGACATCGTCACAGGGGGAGGAATGTTGCTAACTGAACTTTTCTCCTCAGACCTTTTTTTTGTGAGCGAGGGGGTTTACAGTTTTGTGCTGGGATGTACAGAGGATAGCTGGGAAGGTGGGAACGCAGCTTGAGGGTTTATAGCAGCTAAAGGATAAATGCTGTTATGCAAAAGGTCACCGTAGGAACTTCCTACAGGTGTTGCTGCAGCTAAGTGTCTGTACAGTTGCTGGGAGTTTGCAGGGGACGTGAGGAATTGTCTCTGCACCATGAAGGAGTGAAGAGCCAAAGGCTGCATGAGTGGGGATAGCACGGTCTGATTTTTCAAGTACTGCAGGGGATGAGAATACCCGGGTGGGAGGCGATTGTTCAGCCCTGTGCACAGGCTTCCCGGATACAAGCCTGGGAAGATGGGGGCTGACAGGGGAAATTTGTGGCTTTCCAGCATGCTGCCAGAGTGGAGACCATGCACTGACTTGCTGCCTTCCCCCTCTGGGTCGGGAACCTTGTCTTTCGCTGGAGTCTCCTTTGGTAAGTGTATAGGAGAGACAGCTCGGAGCTTTTTTTCAGAAATGACTTTGTCCAAATCCTCCAGGCTCCGTTTCAGAGGCCGGGCAGCCCCCACGTTCTGAGGGCTCATTCTGCGGCTGATGATAGGATGCACCATCCCCTCCATCTTCCTCAGGTTCTCCAGCCTCTGGGCCTGCTGCTTCCCAGACCTATGGAGCAACTCGCTGTGTTTTTTCGGGGCTGTCATGGCCATGGGGGACACACGGCAAGCTTTGGGGTTACAGTCTAGGCTCACCGCCTGGCTGCTTCCAGCCTGGAATGGGGAGATACCTTTGCATTCTTGCTGGGCCATGGATGAGTGAGGGAGGCTGGAGCCCGGAGCCTTTGCAGTCTGTTTGTGTATGCTCTTTGGAAGACTCAAATCTGTTGGCTGATCATCTGAAGAAGTCTCCACTGTTGCCTTTTTTTCTTGCTGATGCAAAGATGGGCGATAATTTAAACTTAGTTTTTCTTGGTGTTTGTGTTGAGTAAAAGTAGAAGTATTTTCAGACTCTCTGAACATGTCCCGGGGGAGGTACTTTGATGTCTGTTCATTATTAAGGTGGTGTTCTGTGTGCCTATAAAGGCTGTGCAGATGAGGTGATGAATAGAAATCTGCCAAGAAAGTGGGCACATGGGAGTGCTGCAGTGCCCTTTTCTCACTCATTTTATCTTTGCAGTCTTGGATATCCGACTTCGGTAGGTACGACTCGGCAAGAGAACTGAGGTGATGTTTTGAAAAATCACAGCGCTGAGGATCCGGTTTACTTAGCATGTCGTGTTTAAAAACATCATTAATTGACTTCCTTTCTTCCTTCGTTTTAAAACTCTGTACATGTTGTATGACTGAGGGCCTATTAATTGCTACAGGATCAGAATTAGGGGCATGGGGACCTTGCGATATGCCTGAGGACAGTTCATCTCTGCTGTTGAGTTTCTTTTTGCTGATCAAAGGTGGAGGAGAACCGTAAGGATAGTTACATGAGAGCGCAGCCCCGCTGACCTGTGACAGCAGCTTCTTCTTTGCCAGGGGTGACATGATACCTGGATTACCTTTTGAGTACAGCAGCGGTGTGTAACTGAAAGTGGAGTCATCGTTCACAGACCCGGGCAGCTCCTTTTCCTTGAACATGTCGAAGTTCTGCACCACCAGTACTTTGGGCGTTTGCTTTAGTGCGTTGTGGATATCTTCGTTTCCCAGCTGGTCCACTTTCACCGTGCAGTTTGCGATGTAATCGGCCATCTCTGGCAGCTTCTCATCTTCCATGTCGCTCTGAGTGGGCAGATGAACTGGGAAAGCTGTGAAGGGCATTTCTGGAGGTTCACTTTCTAGGTTGTCAGTAAAAGCTTTGTGTAGTCTTTGTTCAGGCTTTGTGTCTTCCAGGGCATCTGCTGGGGGATGTAATCGTTTTGTGACAGTGGCATCCAGCACAGTGTCTTCTTCTGGGGACATGGATATACTTGAGAAAGAGGACGAGTGCTGAACCTCCTCCTTGGCTTTCTCACTGTTGGTGTTGTTTTCTGTCACATCTGTCTTTTCCAGAGGCAGTGTCCGAGCTGTCTCTGGCGAAAGAGATGGAGGGCCTTGCACAGGTTGTTTCATCTCTCCCACTGTCTGGTGTTCAGGGAAGTTTTTCTGGTCTGCTGATTCTTGATCCTTCTCTTGTTCTGATGAAACCTAATGAAATGATTCAACAGACAGTAGTAAGAATGCAGCATGTTCCAGCAGTCTGTTTGTAAGGTTATGCACAGTACACAGCTACTTTTAGGGAAGGACTTGCCAACCACCTTGCTGGCACGTGAAGGCTCTAACATCAGGTACTGGGCTCAAACAAAGAGAAGTGTCTCCTGGAAATATTACAAAATACACCATCCCTGTCAGAGTCGCAATAAAGCATTTCAAAACAGCAGATGTTTGTAACCTGATGAGAGGCACTGGTGGCTTGATCAGATAGCTAAATGCTGAGGTTATATACTCTTTCAAAGTTAGTTAGGCAAATGCAGAAGAGCAGATTTCATGACACAAACAGTAAGGCTATAGAAATTTCTCCTGCTAGCCAACTTCACCTAAGAAAAACGCACTATTCCTACGCTTTCCCTTCTCTAAAGTCTCTCCAGCATAGCTATCTTAAAATTCAGTAATCACACAGGAGATCATTCACACCCAGTTCTGCATTAAAGTGTGAAAATGATAGAAATGGCATACTAGAAAACCCTATTGTAGGCAGCAAATCACTGCCACAGCTTAACTAGGACACACATTTTTTTATTACCGGATTAAAATGAAGTTGTCAACATTCAGTAAGTGTGTGTGCCTTCTATTACAAACATGGCTTTTGTATGTTCTCGTCAATGGGACCGTGGCTCGTTCTGCTCCCCCATTAATACAGCTTGTGTGCACAATTCACACTATTCATCCCATTATGTAGCCGGCTGAACTGTGACCCACAGAGGTCACCAGAGCATCCCATCTGCGATCGAGCTGACTGACAGCCCTTTTCAAAACTGCTGTCACTCTCCTCTGACATGTTGTGGTAGAAGACAGTCATAAACCAGCAGCATTGTGCGACTCCTTTATTATTATTGTTTTCTTTCTTCCTTCACTGTAAGGATAAGATGCATCGAGAAAGTTATCATCTAAATTCTGCTTTATGGTCTGTCGCAGGAGCGGGGAATCGGAGATGGTCTAACGAATCTAACCCTCTCAGAGATTTATTTCTTCACAGCTGCTTTTAAATATTCCTGTCTGTTTGGTTGGCCTATTAGTTACAGTGTCTGTTAGTCATCCTAACTTCTTCTTTTTAAACTCATAGCTCTCTTTTGCAGCCAAATACCATCATTAGGTCCTTTACAAAGAACCATCGCTAGTCTCTCGAGCTTATAAAATTACAGGCAAATACCAGACAGATGAGCAAAGCAAGGAGGAGAAAAAAAAGAGAATCATATTTAATAACTGTACATTCTGCTCTTTGTTTCTGTTAAGCAATACTTTGATTGAAGTTTCAGCTATTGTGAGGAAATGTGCAGTCTAAGGCTAATAGCATTTTGTCTGGTGTCTTGTTACACTGACAATGTCATTGTGATGGAAGGAAAACAGTGAAGAGCACAAAGGCAAATGCAATCCTAATAAATTAAAGTTATATTCTCTCCCTGCATACTTCTAATGGTGCATGAGTTGAACATGAAATTGAGAGGACCACACATTTGTAACTGGATTATGCTTTTCCAGCTCACAGCTTCCAGGCCACATGAAGAAATGACTTAAGCGGTGGCCTGGATGGGGACGTGCCTACACATTTATGTGGTGGCCATAGGGCTCTCCCTCAGAGCAATACCCCATCACTGCTGTGCCTGGATGAGGCCTCAGGAATGGGGCTGCACTGCCAGGGCATGGCTGCGGTGCGAGAGACAAGCAACCTTTTGCCTGGCTCCAGCAGACCTGGATTTTGCTCCACCCAAAGGAGCTGAACATCTCCTGCCTGCTACCCTTGTTAAGCGCCACATCCTGGGCATTGAGCCCTCCATATGGCAAAGCACAGATGAGTTCTGGAGGTGAAGCATCCACCCTGCAGCCCGTTCACTGCTCAAGCTTTGTGTGATCACCGACTCACATGGTGACTGACGTGGAGGTTAAGGTCCTTAATGGCCCACCCTGATCAAATAGGGACAGGACACGTCTTCCTCCCCAGTCAGGGAGGAAATAATAATTTTGCTATAAAAGCTACCATTTTACAATAGGGAACTGCTGTAATTGTACATTTTTATTGTCTCGTCTAGGCTCCCTACATTTCCGATAAGCACAGCTTAGGAACTCTTCCTGCAAACCATACAAAAATAACTTCAGTTTAAACAGCAGGAAGTTTGAGATAGGGAACAACAAAAGCAAGGAAATTCAAAGTAAGGCTGTTGCTCTGTTGCTGACTTGTTATGTTGGGCTTAGTAGCAGCAGTACAGATAGTGTGTAATGTATCTTTCTGATCCAAGACCCTCAATAAATAACCGGGGATGAAGGAATGACAAGGGAAGAGGGAGCACAAGCTTTCACTTCACTTCTCCTGGCTTTGGGCAATTTGTCCTGTAACCTTCCAGTGACTGAAGCATGTTTGTGCGCACTCTCCTCTCCATGTGTTTTTTTTTTTCATTTTATCCAAACAGGGCTCCCCCTACTTTAAAAGTACAATGTCAGAGAAAAAAAGTCTCTCTGGAGATTGCTCTTAAATTAGATATTAATGGTACTGTTGATCAAGGCCATTTAAAACACAAATTCTTCTTTGCATGGGAGATTAAATTGTCCTCGTAAGCACAACTTAAAGAGGTAGCAGGACATGAAACCCAAACTTTTCTGTTCTCAAAACTGGGTACATGGAGTCTTAGAGGCATCTTTGTTTACAGGTCCTGCACTGTTTTTTTAAAACAACGAGGAGGAGGATTGTTGATAGTTGACTCAATAAAGTTTCCAAACAAGTTTAGAAACAGGACTTCTGTACCTGCCAGACGCAATGAAGTCAAGGGAGCAGCCATAGTCTGCTGGGCACGTCATGTGTTTCGACATTCTTTAAATACTTACTTTCACTACAACGCCTTGAAGGCTGCTGTGATCTGGCAGACTGAGACAGGAAAAGCAACATGTTTTGCAGGGGTTGTGTGTGAGGAGCTTCACCATCTCCTTCACACAGAGTGCAAGCAGGGCACAGGAGAGAGTGGGCAGGATGTGCAAAGGAACGTGCTTAAGTAACAGTGTGGCAAAAACCCCGCTGATTTTGTATCACTTAACAACACTTGAAATTTACACTTATTTGCAGACAAATATGAATTCTACCATCTATCTTACCCTGTGCTGTGAACATAAAATCTCTTCCCTGAGGGCTGTCCTATGCCTGCAAGTAACATGGCTCTATGTGGAAACTGGGGCCTGCCCATGTAAAGCAGCGTGACGTGATAGGAACCTATTATGTCTGAATAGGAACCTCAGCTGAAAGCCATCTGCTGCTTGAGAGAGGGAAGTCAATGTCAGGGCTTGGAAGTTAGTTTCCTCAAAATGAGACCTTTTAGTTCAAAAAGAAACTTAGTATAATATAATAAAAATCCTAGGGAGTAATATGTTTTCTGACAGTCATGCATACATCTGTGAGCACAGGAGGCTGATCCAGAGGTTACCATTATAAAACTCAGCTGTGTCCAACAGTTACCACAGTATTATCAACAATATTAGAGGTTCCCGCACCCTATACTTAGATTAGGAAATAACTGTGGTAGTTGTGTGGTTTCCCTTTGGCAGCTGCTGATCTGTTAGTGGTGACCACTGTATAATACAATGAGCAGAACTGGTACTAGTCAGATCCAGCACTTGGTCCTCTGCCATCCCTGCTGTGCAATATGGAGCAAACTGGCTGCCATTCACAGCCCAGAAAAATCCCAGCACAGACAGTATCACAACAGCTGAATTTCCATTGCTGAGCAAACTAAAAGGCCAACTGGTTGGAATTCTCCAGTCTAAATCATATATTTTATCACTGGATTTCATGTGATTAAAACTGTGCATTTTTAATTGAAAAACTGAAAAGCAGGGAAGCAACCGACCTCAGATGCATCTTGGGGTTTCTGTGAATTATCTTTTTCCTTCTTGCTCTTTTGGTTTTCATTTTTGATGCGTTTTGTTCCAGACACTTTTGTTTTTGCTTCACCCTCCTGGGAACTGTTATCCTGTTTTCGAGGTTTCACTGGAGGCAGTGGCTTATCTTCCTCTCCTTTAATAAATCTTTCATATGGCAGGATTAATCTAGGGGATTAAGGAACAAATAATTGATCAGGTTTTGCTGTTCTAGCAAAGAAAAAAAAGTGTATCTACTATGAGCAGTTTACTTAACAAATCCATTTTCTTCCATGCCACAAAAGCAACAGTTTAAACTCTACATCTATAAATCCAAGTATAAGAAATCAATTTATTTGGCAAGATTATCATGTGGCATAAATTCAGTGGAGTTGGAGTTGGTGTGGATCAGCTGTCAGTAACTCTGCAGTGGTTTGTGTGGCTACACCAATTTGTACCAGATGAGAATATCAGCCATTATGTTTCAGACTGATTTTAAAAAAAGTCCACCATTTATTTTTATTTTCCCTCCCTGAATTTAACAGCATGCAGCAAACTCCAGGAAAACACCTACAAAGCCACAGCCAACTCAATAACAGCTACACAATTTCCAGGCTGGTGGTTCCGATGAGTGGAAGGGCAGTGCCAGGAACGTGGGAGGAGCCAGCAGGAACCCTACAGGGGTGGGCACAGCACCCGCCTCACCGTCACCAGCACCAGCCCAGCACCACCGTGCAAGGCACCCATGTAGTGACAGTCACCATGCTCCCTGCCTCTGCCAGGGAGCCTTTTTTAAGGAAGAAGGGGAGAGGAGAAGAGTTAAAAATGAAGGAATTCTTCACTGTGGAACTGTCTGCCACAAAGTGCACGAAATCGCTTTAAAAACACAAGGAAGAAACACAAACAAAAAACATCCTCCCCTGAAAGCATCAAACACACCGAGTTTTAATCTCTCTGTTTTCCCTTTGCAGTTCTTGATCTGAAAGGAAAAATAACTGATATAATTAAAAGGGATGGATTGCATTACAATCTCAGTTTCAACTTCAGTGATTAAAGTTTTTATAATGCACTTTGGTATGATTAATGACTCACTGTGGGATTAATACGAGACTCAGACTTTAAAAATATGAACTTTAATACAGCAAACATAATTTGTTAAAAAAAAAAGACAAGTTGACTCTACGAAGAAAATGTACTTTGCTTATAAACAACATAAATCTGCTCAAATACCAGGAATCCTTAATTATCTTTAATCTAAGACTCCAAGGCAGAAACCTCTTTGGTTCAGATATTCGTTTGTTATCCTAGAATCAGTTTCTAAGCATGCAATTTTGATTTACATACTTAGATGTTCAAACACAGTTTGGGCTTAAGAGAACAGAAATTAGATTGCTCGTGATCATAATATTTTACATTTTAATAAAATACAACATAAATTATGTTAAAATATAAACCTAATTTATGCTATATTAGAAACAAAATTCATTAACTGAGCATGCTCTGACATGGTATGTGCAAAGAGGCGTGAATAATACTTTCTAGCCCTGAATTTGGCAGAGCTCCAGTAATGAAGCTAAGCAGAGCCCACAGGGAATATTCATCTTCAGATCCCATTACAAACTGAGTTTAAACATGTTACAGCTGCTAAAACTGGAAACTGCTCCCTCTATGCAAACTTAGCAAAATAATACGTAGTTGCCAAATACCTGCTTCCCACTGTAATATTACAGTTAATGTTTATATAATAAAAAGCATAACTAAGCAGAAGGAGAAAAAAATAATCCTGTTCATACTTGAGGCTGCTACATTTCATTCGCAAAGCGCAAATATTGGTGAAAACACCGAATTCCTCCCTGTGCTGCAAAAAGCACTTTGGACTTCACTAGAGGCAAGGTTGGGTTTCACACAGGGCAGTGCCAAGGCCACTCTGCCATGTGTTAAATATTTAAAATCACTTTTAATAAAAACACTTTTTATTACAATAATTGTTAGCACTGCGAGGGGAGTGTTTGACTTTGTTTTGTTTCCATGGGAACGTGTCGCCCATTAAAAATCTACATATTCCATCCGTAAAGGTTTCAGACACTGTCCGGTGCCTCATGGGAGATGGAGATGCTCCCAGCCCCAGGAACGAGCCTTTCCTTGGAAGATGCCAAGTGATTAACCCGGTGGCTACAGCTGGGCCAGGAGCAAGGCCCGGGCCGACGCGATTAATCACCACTCGCGTGCTCTCCGCCGAGCCTTGTAGGGTAACGCGGGACTCAAACTCCTCCTCCTCTTGCCTCTGCACCTCACCAGAACTCATTAGCTTGGGTGCTAATTAGTAACTGTGGCTTAAATTTCCTTTTCTGATCTTAAGGGTTCATGTGGGAGTACAAGGTTTTCATTTTAGTTATTTTTCACTGAGCTCAGCAGTTGGCAGGCCGACAGCAGTAAAAATACATTTCACATAGCCGGTCAGCGGCCTGGAGCCAGCGGCAGGAAATCTGGAATTAAATGTTTCATGTATCGGGGAGGCGGCATGACTAAGGTAAAACTGAGTCAAAACACAAGGATGGCTTGTTCTAGGATTTTCCCCTCCTCGTTTCAAAGGAGGGCAGGCCAAGGTGGCTTTTGGGGGCGGCTGGCGAGGAGCCGGGCAGGAACGCGGGCTGTGAGACCCCAGGGAGCAGCACCGAGCTGAGCAACACCAGCAATTGCCGCTTCATGTAGAGATTTCCGTTGGTTGCAATTTTCACTGAATGTTTTTTCAGTTATCCTGTCATGGTACAACACAATTACCCACAGGATATGATCTTATCATTTGATTATTAGAAGTTTTTATAGCGCGGGAGTAATAAAGCTAATACAGCTCTCGGAACATGTAAGCAGCCGGCTCACATGCCATGAAAGCAGCCGGCTTAGCCAATTTAAGGTCAATATTGCCCAACACCGGAAGAATGCGATCTGCTGTTAGCCAAATACTTTAGCAGAATGTGACATGTCTGAAACCAGCACGAGATTTTTTTTTTTTTTGGGTCAAATATTTGCAGTGCAGGTAAGATTTAATCAATCTTTGAGCAAAGAGAGGTAAAGACAACGTCCAAAAAACTGGATCCAGATACCTCGAATGTATCATATGCTGGAAACAACAACCATGTTTTCAGTTGCTTTGAACTGTGGCTGTACTTCCCGACAGGGGGGGAAGTATCAAAGTATTCATAAAAAAAGAGAGGGAATATTTTGTGGTCTGAAGAACATTTACTTGTAAAGCCTGTGAGAAGACCAAATAAAAGGGTCTTTATCATGATCAAGATTCCAATATTAAGATTAATAAAATGTATTATTTATAAGTCAATTAACATAAATAGAATATGTAAGCACTAGTGTATTAAAAAAATCTTTCCACAGGCAGCAGATTTTTAGCAGCATGAGGTTTTTTTTTTTCCTGGAATAATACAAGAATAACATTTTCCAGCCAAGAGCAGAAACAGTAGGGGAGTCTTTGCTATCACAGGGCTTCTTATTAAATTCAGTCACTGTGAAAAGCCAGTCTTTTTCCTTTTTTCTTTTTATTTTTTTAAAATAAAGACAACTTAAAATCAATACAAGTTAGATTAACAAATCAGTACTATACTAATCCTGATTTATTACAATCGGCAATATTAAGTTTAATCACGTATGAACTGCTACTCAAAAAAAGATTTTCCTTTAGTAAGTCCTGAATTAAATAATGGTGCAGTGTACTGAGTTTTTAGATCTGCATCATCTGATATTATGAAAAATTCAATGTACTTCTCTGCGGCAGATGTCAGAGGTCAGCAAATCTATTACAGTAATGTAAGTAATCTGGCTTTCTGCCAACCTTTTTTTTAAAAAACACTGAAGCAGATAATTTTATATTTACAAATTCTAAAATCCTCCAGGGACTAAATCTCTTTCCCAACAAAAAGCAGAAACTTCACATTAGAGAAATGTATTTCACAGTATATCAAACATGTCTTCATCATTAGCATTTCATAAAAAGAAAAAAAAAAAAGCCCTTAATCTTTATTAGTCAACATTTTTTTCCCAGCTACAGAACTAACAATACAAGATCTCATCTGAGCCAGTAACCACTACATGTATTGATTATGCAGAATGAATGACTTTTTTGGCCTGACTGCTTCACAGGACACATGAGAGCACATCTATTTATAGGCATGATAAAAAAAGTAGTTACAATAATGCAAAGGATCTGACCAGCCCAGAAAGAGGAAGGAAATTAAATGTTAAGGCTGACAGTTTCCTCTTTAATTCTTCCTACTGTGCATGAATATGACGGGGCTCTGGGGCTGGGGAGGTACCATATGCCCAGGACACGCAGGGTGATGCGAGAGAAGGAGGCAGCTCAGCACAACCCCTACAATATTTTTTTGTATCACTGTTTCAGTGTTTATTTTTGTTTTCTTTCTGGCAGAATAAAGTATTTCAGCATGTCTCCCATTGACACCATTGTACTTTCTCAAGGGCTCCAAGCCCAACACAAAATAGGATGCACTGGAGCCTCTGAGCCACACGAATAATCTTGGAAGGATTTAAAATACCAAAGTCCATTCCTTGGGAGATGTTGCCCCATTCTCATGCTTGGCTAGGTTAAGGAGGCTAATTGCAACAGGAATGGAAAATGATTTAAATTTGCTCCACCAAATAAATACAGCAATCAGTTAACCCGTGGAACTCACTGCCAATGGATATCTTGGGGCCAAGGGATTAGTGAGATTACGCAAGGATTAGATGCTAATGTAAATCATGAGAACATTAAGCTGTTCGAGCTTCAAAAATGCTGAAAAGGGACAGGCAATAGGTCTCTTTAGTGGTAGGAATTTGGAAAACGCTTTCCTCCTGAGCAAATAAGGCCATGGTGGCTCCAGCTCCTCACTCTGCAGGCACTACCAGGACTGGGGGACAAGACAGCTGCTTTTTCCAGTCCAAGAGGGCACCCATCTATCTGCTCCAGGACGTCCTCACAGCAGCCGTGCAGAGCTGCCCGCAGCCCCTGCAGCCAGAGGGTCTGAGTGCAGGGCTGGGACAGCCCCTGTGGTGCAAATGGGTCCCTATGAGTAACCTCAGTGAGAGAAACCTGATTCTTTCCCCCTAGAAAGTCAGCAGCAAAACATTCAGCTGTTTTAAGGGAT
>NW_008246060.1:3110255-3135548 GCF_000691975.1 Corvus brachyrhynchos
AAAAGGATAAATCTTAGAGCACTGGTCCAGTGTAGGTGAGGGAAACAATGAGGGAAACCTTCAACAACGATCAGTTGGTGGGGATAGCCAGGAGCAGGAGGCAGCTCTCCTGGGCACCAGCAACACGTTCCCAGCAAAGACGGGAGAGGAATAACCCAAACTTTAAGGTCTCAGCCGGTTTTCCGAAGTGGAAATATAAAGTACATTGAGGAAATGAAGCAGTGTGTTCCTGAAGTCTGATTTCCCCGGATTGCATTGTACAATGCAGGGGTTACGAAAGCAAGCCTCACGTGCTTTTGTGCAGAACACAATAGCAATGGTTTTATTTGCATTTGTGTGAAGTACAAAACTGGCATGTATTTTATCAGCAAAGACAAAATATGTTGGAGTTCAATTTTCTTTCCAAAGAACTTTCCTTCCTTAAAGAAATGGCTCTTTCATCCTTTCAACAACAACTTTCCTCACAGCCCACTGGGAGTGCTGGTGGGTAATGAGAATGGCTTACTGCTGAAAGGTGGGAACGGCACTGCTCTAAGAGAATTCAAAGACACTTTGTTTTAAGTAAACTGGAAATTAGTGACATTACAAACACAGCTGTTGATTTAGCTGCACAGCCCAGTGAGGCAAGCTCAGGCACTCCTGATCCTAGGGCTCAGCAGGGGGAGATGAGCAACTCCAGTCTTTTCCCTTTGGTGCAGATTTACTGCAAGGAAAAGACCCAAAGGAAGGGTGGTGGGCACAGAGCAGCTTCCCCAGGTCACTCTACCAAAACCACTACCAGACTCTGGTTTGGCCATAGTCATGGCAGACATGCATTTTGTTTGGTAGGTCCATGGAGCGCCTGCAATGCTTGGTCCCTATGCCCAGAACAAGCTTACAGATGCAATTTTGCATTGCCGGTGGGGTGCAGGTCTCCTGGCAGGACTCCAAAATCCTGCCGACCCTCCCTGGGAGCTCTGAGTCATATCTATATTGCAGAAAGCTGAACAAACTAGGGGCATTCTCTTTCATGTTAACAAAATCCTGAAGTATGAGGTGGAGACTCCCAGCAGCACTGGGCAATCTGAGGGAAAAGATGTTACTCTCCATCATTGGTGCTGCTCCTGCAAAAGAGAATGGCGCACCTCCCACTGTGCAGCACCCTCCTGGTACAACTCAGCTCCCAGCAAGGAAGAGGGGCTTGTCCCCTTGTGTCAAGTCTGTCCCTACTCCTGGATGTCAAGAAATGAGATTACCATGCGTGACACTGACCGGCTCCAAGCACTGAGCTGGAGTGCTGGGACCCCAAAGCCCTGGGCACTGCAGGGCCTCAGAACCCAGTAAGTGCCACGCACGTGTGCATGGTGGGCATGCCTGGCAAGGGCCTCTCTGCTTGGCTGACAACCCACCGGGCAGCACACAGCATGCCCCAATTCTGCTAGGACAAACTCCTGGGTGAAAGGAAGGATGTAGGTGGGAAAACAATTCCGCACCAGGAGAGAGATCATCTGCGTGCAAGCACTTAAAGGCAGCCTGACTGTCCAGCACTTTGCAATCAAGGACTCCTGCTGACTCCAGTGCTGGCCAGTAAGTTTTTGAGGCTGAAACCCCAGAAATTTTGAAAAAACTGCATGTTCTCAGATGTTTTGAATGGACAGCTAGGGATCTGTTTTAATGGTAAACAATTACATTCCTCTGTCATCTGATACTTTTTAAATTTTGGGGAGGGGGGAGGCTTTCTGAATTTTCAATAGTTCCTTTGTTAAAGCATCTGTTATTCACATAATTGAAAAGATGTTTGTTCAGTGGTATGCTTGAGAGTACAGTTATTTAATCTTAATGATAAAGCCCTGAGGGCAGAAAATCATAAGTAGAAACCTCTTGTTATTTATCAAAAAGAAAAAAAAAAAAACCAAACCAAAAACCCAGGGAAAAAAAGAGAACTGAGACACCTCATCTATCTTCAGGCTTAAATTTGTGCTTGATGGAAAACTATTGAGACAATTTGCAACTTGCGAAGTTTTCTGGGAGTCTGGGAGTAGCTGAAGTGTGAGGGGGGGCAGGGAAGTGGGGTGAAGACAAAAATAAAACAAGGAGAGAAAACTGTTGCTTGGCAAGTTTTTTTTGGGTCAAACAAAGAGCTAGTTGTAGTTTACACCATGACATAACATTTGATTAATTTTTGCCTGGGGATGTTTTCACACTTAACAGCGTAAATCAAAACCTTCTATTAATTACAATGTGTATAAAAAGATAACCATAAGCAATTTCATGTAGATGCTATACTAGCCCCCCACTTTTTGTTCCCTCTAAAGACTGGCTGTTATTTCCTGCAAAACTCTACTGAAATGCTTACACGTTACGAAAGTTATCCAAACGCTTTAGAAAACCAAACAGCATTTGCATGGAACACAGGGCTCTCCTGCATATTGAATTACTGCACAATATCCTTAGGGTAGACAGACTTTACGGCTGTTAAAGGGAAACCGTGTAAGGGACTTATTTCAACCTGTCTTGTGTTTCGATAATATATAATTTTTATGTGGGTGATTTAGAAAGAAAAATGGCAGAATGGGCTCTGCACTGTACAAGACACTGCATCTCCTGAAGTTCAGTCCCCTGTTAAGGGACAGATGTGCAGGGTCCTCTGCAAGTGCACAGGGGCCACACTCACAGCCAGAATAAAACCCTCTGCAGGTCAATGTCCGAAGCATGGGCACAGCCACCCTGCCCCATTGTGAAGAACTACAACCCATCCCACCTACCTGGTCCTCCTCAAGTCCCAGGTGGCTGTGGCTCTGCAGAATAATTTCCCACTCAGCCCCCTTAATTTTGTGAGAGCACAAGGCCTAATAAACCCCTCTCCAGCTGGGTCTGACCAGGACAGACTGGTTTTCAAAATGCTAGTAAACTCATGAGGGCCAGCACACAAGACACACTGCTGAAGAGCAGAACTCGGGCCATGGGGTTCTCTGGGTCCATCCTTGCTGGAGACCCCAAGGGAGCCCAGCTTCCTGCAGCACCCAAAGAGGGCAGGAAGCTACTGGTCCATGGTACCATCCAGATGCCTGCCACGACACCTTCCAACAGCGACACCAGAGAAGCCAAGGAGAGTTACTGCATGCCACTGCACACCACAAATCCCCATTGCATGTATGTTTGTGCACAGCTCGTGCACAGGAATTGCTCTGGAGGAAACCAAGATGAATCACAGACAGACTTGGAGACAGAAAAAGGCCCCAACAGGCAATTACTAGTATTTTTGTTTTGTTCAGTGCATTTTATTGGGAACTTTTTATACCTTGCACACTGAACTAGCAGGCTGGGTTGTTTGGTTTTTTTCTGGGGGGGGGGACAGTGATGTAATATTTACAAAAAATCCCTAACAACAACATCATCAGCACTGCAGAAATACAGCCTACTGCTCATGCCAGAAAGTTAAAGCTGCCTATCATGTGTTTTGTGTAAAAGCGAAAAGAAACCTCAAACCCTGCATGTGAAAACCACATCTGCATTATGAGGGGAAGACGGCATGGAGTAGAGTGTTTCACAGAAAAGTAGCCGTTTCTGAGGGTTTCTTGATAAGAGAGAGATGTAGGGTACTGACAAGGGCTGTAAGAGTTTCACAGGAGCAGTGCAGGCTGAATCAGCTCATACCAAACCACACATGCCTCTAGCTGGCTGTGATTGTGAAAGGTAAGTGCATGAGAGGAGCACAAATGAAGAAAGTAACGACCAAAACAACACCACCTCATAAGCTCTGTACAGTCCAAGTCGTGCACAGAGCAACAGCCCCATGATGGGAAAACATTAATGCTTTTTATATTGGTAATCATCTGTAACATGAGCAATTAAGTACAGTACTAATGGACTATAGCCAAGAGCCTGGTACTAATATTAAAAACTGACAGAGATGAATAGGTTTGGAAGGAAAACTAGGCTGACAAAGACATTTTTATGAAGTGCTTGGGCCTATTTGGAATAACCCAATCAGAGGCAGGGCCAGACCAGCCATGCCTACAGTGACAATAACGCATTCATTGGCATTATGTGATGCCTGCTATGCTTTAAGTAAAAACACCCATTGCTTCTACTCAGAAACCTGCACTTTCATTATTATACTCATTAATAAAACAAAAGTTGTCTAACTAATATACAAATAACACTTAATGAAACACTGGCAGCCCTGCCTTATTTTAAAATGAAAACAGTTACTGGAAACACGAACTGTATTACATGATAAATGAATCAGTTAAAATTGCACGCAAAACCTTTCTTTCCCTTTTACCAGGGAAACAAAGCAAACACTGCCCCAACTGAAGCACTCTACCTACCTATAGCACACCAGCAGCTACCACCACAAGCCCTGCTCCAAACAGCAGGGTGCAGAGCAATACATTCCCCAAAGCCTTTAAATCTGGCTTTGTTTCAGCTTTTGCCATCCTCGGTACCATGAATCGGCAGCCACATGGTGGCTTTGCAGAGATTATAAACACCTTTAGAGAAAGCAGTATTTCTTCATTGGATTTGCTAGACAGACAATTTTGCCCTCTCCAATGCTTGTATTTTGCGCCTGGGTTTTTTTTTTGTTTGCTTGTTGTTAATGGAGTTTTTTTCTCTCTCTTTTTGCCCTTTGAAATTGTGTGTAAAACTCCACCTTGCAAAGGGGAACTTGGAGAGTGCAGGAAGCTGGGATGCAGTGCCTGAACTGGGACATATGTGCCATTCCACTCCTAAGGATGTCACTGAAAGGTGGCTGCCACCTGAACAGCCTTGATATGCTAAAGCTGATGCAAACGACCAGTAGCTTCTCTTGGGAGAGAGCTGGTTAACACAACATGGATGCCCTTGAGATCCAGCTGTAGAGATGAATGGCAAGGCTAAGTCAAACAGCAGCAGGGCCAGTGAAGTCACTGCCTGTTCTGCCTCCAGTAAGCAAGGAAAGGCCAGTGGGATTCAGAAAGGAAAAATCATGAGATTTACTCAGCATTTGCTTTCCAGTTTAATTCAATTTCCAGTTTAGCTGTACAGCTCACCTTCAAGTTTGAAAATGTATGTGTGTCCTGAATCATGAGCATGTGTATTCCTGCACTGCTGTTCTAGTTTTAGATTAAATGTCATCTGAGCACTTTGGCTATAAATGAGCATTACATTTACAGGTGCTATAGTTAGAATTACCAGATGAAACAAACCATGACAATTTCATTTACTTTTTTCCAAGTCTGAGGCTTAACACAGCTTTCCTTTGGTGGAAAAAAAGCTTCTAACACTAGAAAAGTAGAGACTGGATGAGTCACAGAGGTTTTTTGTATATGTGTTTTGGTTTTTCAGACCAGATTTAGTAAAGCACATTTTAGGTAAGCTCAGGGCTAACCTAAAAATTCTGCAAGACTTTTTCTCCAAATGCCATATTTTGATAGCCTGCCATGGATGTGGAAAATAGGTGCTGCCTCGTATCAGACCTAACCCAGAACTACAAGATAGACTGGCATCCATGAACTCAGATTTGAATTCTTCAGTGTATTAAGACCAATCTAACCATAAACTAGAACTCTTTCCTCAGACCAGGTCAAGGCGAGCAGAACTGCTTTTGGGTAGGCTGGAAAGGCTTTTCAATCTAGAAGGCATCACAAGTCCGCTCAGGTTTTCCAGTGAGCACAATGGGTTTGGTGGCACCTCACAGCATATCCAAGTAACTGCTGAGTCAGTCACACATGAGTCTCTATGCATGGGAGTACAATGCAAGGGTTTTGCTTATAAAAAAAAATACACCACTAGCATTAAACCTTGTCAGGAAAGCAGAAGAGAGAGACAGGGGTTTACAGAACATTTGTGAATGGCTCATTTACTTTTCCACAACTACAAGAGATGTGCTCTCTCAGTGACTCTAGGGTTTCAGCACAGAGCTCAGCAATGCTCCCTCTGGAGCCCTAACCCACAAGGACCTAATGCTTATGTGTGCCTGGGTCTCCTCTGTCAAATAACATCCCCCAAAGAACATCTGGTGAGGGAAGAGCCAGACTCCCAGCTGGAAACCCATCAGCTGGTGTGGGTGCAAGAGGAAGCTCTGAGACTCTCAGAGCTATAATGATGGGGGGAAGAACTGAATACCCACAATCTGATGAGTCAATAAAAGAATCTATAACATTTGACTGCAACACAAAGGCAGGGAAAAGCCCCATCTGACATGCACAACAACTCGCTCACTTTGCTCTGCTGCTTGGCTCAATCTCCAGAAAGCTTCTACTATTTATAATGGCATTCATTACATGCAACTCCTCTGTGCACCCAAGTCCTTCTGCTGGAGATGTTTCCCGTAAAGAGCACGCTCAAAACCCCCACCCTCCAGGAGGATGGCAGTATCTCCCTTGGAGAGGCCGACACTAAGATAAGGAGAGAAACTGCCCACTGAACACAGCTCTGCCGTGCCACCTTTTGCACAGGCAAGTACAATCCCTTCCTGAGCCCAGCAAAGTAACTTGTTTATGCCCAGGAACAAGAGACTGAATTTTCCTTATCTGAGCTAAAAATTGCTGAGCTTTTATTCACATTTGCTTGTCTAAGAAAAAAAAACAGAAGGAAAAGAAATAAAAAAAGATAAAAGAAGAAAGAAAAGGAAAGAAAAAGCCCCAAGAGTTGTTTCTAAAAACCAAACCAAAACAACATTCCAGCTCCAGTATTTTATTCAATGTGTGCTGGCTTCACAAGCCCTGGAAGTTATTATCTACATGGGAAGAATAAGAAATCAACAGTTCTGACCAGCAACAATGGCTGCAGAGAAACAGTGTTTGGCAGCAGCTTGCAGGCAGGGAGGAGGGAAGGAATGCAATGAACAAGAGGAATGCACCGCGCTCTGCATGACCTACAACATTAACAGCACCCTACATTGTGGGCCACCCCATTATTTTGATCAAAACCACAATTTGCTTAATTGGTATTCCTAAAAAATGACAGAAGACAAGTGTTTGCATCAATTAGCTGCCGTTTCTTATTTTTCCTTGAGTATGTTTTCCTCAATTTTTGAGCTTCTTTAACTGGAAAGCTGTTGCAAAAATTAAGATATATACCAAAGAAAAATCAGATGCTTGTTTTATTTATTTAGTCACTGGAGACAGACACTCTGGTTTAAATTACAACGGATTATCTGACTAAACTGTTGGGGGAATATTTACTAAATCTTTAAGAAGACTCTCTCTCTTTTTCTCTAATTCTTTATAGCTTTGAAGGCTTTCCAAATTAATTTTTTCATTATTAAACAAGCATTTCAGATTTGTTATCTTACCTTTCATAATGTCTGCGAGTACATGTAGCAGCACTTGTGCTTCCAGGGTTACCACCTAATTCATCATAAATATGTTTCCATTGTCGACGGGCTGTTATCTGTAAAAATGGCAATGGAAAATTTAATCTTGCATCTTTACAGATTCTACAGCGTTTGAGTTCACAACAACAAATGCATGTATGACACTTTCAGAACAGCATGTACTACAAGCACTATAAAAGCCCCTACAGAATATACAGAGTACACAGAGCTTTGGGTGTCTTGTCTTTCCTTTTTTTTTTTGGTAAGTTAACACTATGTCTATTTTCTTTCTCTCTAAAATGGAGTGATCTAACTGATTCATTATCAAGTCACAAGCAATACAGACTCACAAAAGAGAATCTCAATCAATATAGGGTCATTAACCATCAGAAGTTATGCAGACAAATCCCACGGTGAATTATGAAAATGAAGCTCAAACCATACTCAGCACAAATAATGATTACATAGTTATTTTAACTGAATTAGAGAAAACATATCTGCTGCAAAACCCAAATCCACCACAGAATTCTGTAAATCCACAAAACCATAGTCCGTAACTCTGTATGTTACAAGCGGTTTACTTTTATCCATTTATGTCTGTGAAATATATAGATCAAATACTAATGAAATCTTAACATACTCCAATGTTAATATTTGAGCTATGTACTTTATTGGACCATGCTGATGAAAATAAACATCTTGTAACATATTGAGCTGCATACCATGGTTCTGGTTTTTTTGTACAGAAATTAGGATTATACAGAATAACAGATGGAAGACCTGGCAAAAGGATTGTTTCTGAATACCACTTCATTATTTTATATATTCTGCTATATTTAAAACAGGAAGAAAAACAGGAATAGGACAAGCACAACAGATCACCCTTGTTTGCCTGCAGCTCATAAAAAAAGGCTGGTAGAAAACTGTGGGGGCAATTTGGGGAGAATTTTGTCATTTTCTGTGGAATGCCATGGATTTTAATATATTCAGCCCTGGAGGCTTCTTCGGAGTTACCCAGAGAACAGTCAATGGCGTTTACTGAGGAGCTAAAGGCAGAAATCAGAAGAAAACAAATATTACAACTTGCAATCTGAGGCCTGTAATTTTAATCTAAACAAGGGGAGATAGCTACCATCATTAAATGCTACAGGGTAAGAGGTGTTTCTCTTTCACTCAATATAAAGGGAAAATCCTTCCTCTGCAGAAATTAGTCTCCAAAGCCAAAAGCATGGCTGGAGTTTTATCATTTGATCATGTTACAATTTCTTCAAATTTATTGTTTGCAGAGTTCTCCAGAAAACAGCAGCAGTTTTAACTCACTATTAGCACCTGAGCACAGATTGCACCTATAAATACTTCAGAAAAAAAAAAAAAGGTGTTTTATCTTAAACCTTATATAAAGCTACGTGAACTGACTTCATTCACTGATTTTATTTTCTGTCTTTTATAATAAACTGAAAGACTACCAGCACAAGGATTCAAGCAATTCAAGGATAAATTCTGCACAAACAAATTATTTAAATACAAATCAATCTGATGGGAAGGTTCATCTTAAGTCTATTTTGTTTCAGTTCTTATGCTGTCTCTTCCCCAGGCTACCCACAGGTCTAATTGCTACTGAAGTGCTTGAAGAACCAGAGTTCTAATGAACCACAAAGAACATCACATCCTGAGAATATGAATGGATGCTCCTTATGCAACCCAAGAGGTCAAATGTGAGTTGGACCAAGTACCCTGCTGTGGAGGAATGCCTGGATGGCAAGCTACCTCTGGTCTTGCCTCCCACATTCCACTGGTCCTCATGACACGCAGAGGACAGAGGCGTGGCCAGACAGCCCTTGCCTTCTTGTAGCTCCTAAAAAATCATATATCATGCTGCAATCGAGCCTCTGGCAGGCTCACAGACGAGGGAACGAAGGTGCACAAAGCTGCTCTGGGGTCTGTGCTCTGGCTCTCTGACAAGCACAGCCTGGCTGGGCTTGCAAGGCTGTCCAGGACCTGAAGCCTTGGCTAAGAACAGTGATGCTGTGCAGAAACTTTAAATGAAAGCCAAGGATTAGTTAGCAGGAGGGCTACTGTAAGTCCCCCTTATAAACATCCTGATGTGACTAAGAAGCACAGTCCCCATTTTCAAAAAGAAAACTTTAGAGCCTTAGTCTCATTTACCATGAGCTGACTCAAGAGTTCATACTCAAGCTGGAACACTAGTAAACATAACTAACTTTCAGGGGAAAAGTGAATCCCTTTGAAGTCCCTGGATCATTTTTGGTGTCTTTTTCCTCTAAGCTGCTTAGAATAATAGTATTTTCACAAACATTTGCCCAGCTTTATCCAATTCTACATCTGCAGTGGACCAGAGCTCCTTTGCAATTAGCTGAGTTGTGCCCTCCCACATACAGAGCTAAGTTTAAATTTGACATTCCCTGAAACAATTGTTATTCTAACAAAGCCTGGGGTTGAGTTTTCCCCTGCTCTGGAAAGTTTATTTTTTATGCTTAATAAACTTCAAAGGACTAAGGGAACTGATTAATTACATCCTTAAACAATCTGAACAAAATGCTTCACTGAGGAAACTGCACTGTTGTCATGGAGGGCAGGACTGCTCAAGCTGGATGTCTATGCTGACCATATCCAAACTGAGGACTGCCTTCCTTTCTAATACAAGGTTGACCTCAATGACCAAACTTCCCAAGGAGTCAGGAAAGGGTAACGCCTGGCAATGCTTTGCTTATGGTTGTGGTCCCTACCAAAAATATCTGCCTCTGCTGCTTTAGTTTTCTGATTTGTTTTTCCTCACTCCTAACACCATACACATCGCTCCCTGTGCCTGCCAAGTTTCTGGAAGTGCAGGATGGTCCACGCTCACCCATTAATCAAGACAATTTCACAGGCAAGTGTCATCTCTGACAGCTTCACATTCCAATGCTGGCTTTAGTTTTAAAGTGGCCTTCTGGGTTGCAGAGCCCTCCTGTAATTTGTTCCAACCTACAGCTTCAAAATCCTTAAGCTGGGCCTACTGGAAGCCAGCACCTTTGAAAACCTCTGTGACTTTTTTCCCAACCAACAGAAATCAGAGTTAAGCAAGAGACTGGCCTGTCCAGGGACCTAAGAGAAGATCTGATCTGGCTCCTATAAGCACAGTATTATGCAGTGTCTGGTAGTCAAGAAAAAAACAAATAAAAGCAATGATCCTATCTATAAAAGCAGAAGACTGTTTACACACATGCTTTTAATGGTGTCTTCTGCTTTGAGAAATCTGAAGGTCTTCTGCACTGCAATCCCAGCTCCCATCTCCCTTCCTTGTGAAAGGCTTCTTGCTTATTTCCTGCTGCAAACATAATGGGGGATTTTCTGGTCATGGTACATGATGTTCACATCTCTCTTCAGAGCTCTGGGTATTAGCTGTGTATGAAACAAACCCAGTTAGCTCTGCATTCCACTGATATACCAGTTTCTTCGGGCCTGCCCAGACACAAGACTGTTGTATGTGTCAATCACTAATTTTTATAAACTAAAGCACTTTATTGTTGCTTCCAGGAGGCAGCAGCTGAATGGCATCCCACTGACCTCTGGCAAAATCTAAGCTGCTACACACTGAAGGTTAAGCTCCACCTAACTTTCTTTTTACCCTTTATCTTTCTAAGACATCTCCAGGTAGAGTCCATTCAGCAGCACAGCCTTCTACAAACATGCCAAGGCACTCCTTTTATGTTGGCTCAAAAGGAAAAAATGCTGCTTCATAACTTGCCAAGGAGAACTCCTTAGGTAAGTCCCAGAAGTTTCCCATCTATGGACATCTGCACCTTTTACTCACTTGACTTAGGGTGACTGAGAGAATTCCAGGCAATGGCTGTTAAATGCCACTGCAGCTGAGCCCCCTACAACATGGCATTGTTTCATATTTCAATCCAGTGATTTGGGGACATTTTATATCACTCATACTGTGACGGTCTGCTATAGAGAGTGCTTTCCAATGCACTCTCCTATTATTAGTAACAAAGATGCTCATCTCACATATCTTTGTTTAAGAGAAATATGATTCCAGCTACTACAAAGAGACAGCTTCATCTGTTAAGGCTTTAAACCAGTTTGTATGGGTCGCTATTTTTATTAAGCCTGTATTATGTTCAACGAGAAGCACAAGGGAGCATGGTATTACACAGTTATAGGTGACAACTAACTAAGAATTAGTAATTAAATGGAGGAGAAATGACTCTCATAAGTACTTTAAATGGAGAGCCCTTAAATATGACACACAATCACAACCTGACAGTATTAGATATCCCGTATGTATATACCATATGCAAAGGTAATGCTCTCTGGCAAGCCTCACTGGATCCATTCCAGCCCCTGATAGGAGGAAGTCAGACGGCTAAGAAAGTTGTTCTCTGCATCTCAAATCCAATCCCTGGCTGTTCTCAGTCACTTTTAGATCCTTAACTGACAGGACTGGACTCAAAAATCTTGCACTCTTCTGTGAATCTGTGCAGAAGCTGAAAAACACTGCATATGACCCATGCTTGTTTCTCAAAAATGTTTTTTAGACTCCATTGAAACATCTACATATGAACAAAGTGGGCAAAGCAAAGTGGATAAAATTAAAAACGGGCAGACTATAATTGTTCTGCCAAATAAAGGGATGCAGTGTTTGCAACTGCTTTAACTGGGAAAGTTTCTATGCTTGTAAAAAAATTGTCATCTGACAACTTCAAGCTTCCATATGTCATTTTAACCAATCTTTTATCTGTTTCCTGTTCATAAAATGGCTGTCACATGTTGAAGTCAAATATCAACTTTCAAATATCATTTTCTTTACAATACTTCCAAGAGAAAAGACCTATTTCTATCTCAATGCACAAACCACAAACTTGTGAAATTTTAAAACCAGTTAAAGATGATGAAGCCCTTGTAATGGACAAGTGGTTTGCTCAAGTCAGATGGAAGGAGCCATAGAGATAAATGCATATTAAACAGGGCAGGTTTAAGAAAGCCTGTGCACTCCACGACATCTCATCAAAAGATGGCGGCTCTGTGTACAAGAGTAGGTGGATTCTGCTCAACACTGAATTACAGCATTCACTTGAAATTTCTGCATCTAAGTAGACCTGCCTAAGATCCTAGAACTGATAACTGAGGCCCATGTCACCCCCACCATCCACTGGCTTGTGAAAAACGAAACAAATAAAACACAAAAGCTTCTCACAGTGCTTGCCATTATAAAATATATACAAACAAATGCAGTTGGCAAACTCAATTAATATCAACTGGCCATAAAATGATAAAACCCAGGGTGAGCACAGGTCAAAGTATTGCAACAGCTATCGATATAATACTCAGGGAATTTAAAGCAAAGGCAGATCCAGACTGAGGATGAGACTGTTAACAGAAGAGAATGAGGTTAGGAAACCTCATGCTCCATATACAACTTAAATTGCATCACAACAGTCCTCCCAACTTCAGCTTGCCTGCAAAGAGTACAGACGCTACTCACATCACAGAAACAGGATCAGGCCCATCATTTCAGATACAGTCACTCTCCAACCAAAGCTGGGCTTGCGGGTATGTCAGAGGGTGTGAGCTGTGCTTGCCTTGCCATTTACTGAACAGCAAGCAATTGCTTAGTTTACTCTCTAAGAAGAATAAGCACTGCCGGTACGTTTTCATTCAAGGTGACAAATGCCCCTGCACAACAGAGAACATCTGTCATCGAGAAAAGGACAGGAGCTTTCAGACAAGTGTGGACTGAAGCTACTCTGGCTGACATTCTCATGTATGTGATCCTTCCCCTCTGATCCTGTCATGTTTCTCGAACCTGGCTCTCTGGCCTTGTGGTCACAAATTCACAATCCTGTTCTTGCTCTGCCTCAGGTACAGAGGCTCACCTGGTCCAGCACGTCTAAATCCATCCCTCTGCCTCTCGCACTAAAACTCAGGTCTCTCCAGCAAGCCACCACTTTGACATCTCTGCTTCTGTACTCGGTCCCCTCAAGCAAACCCGAAACATTGCTGTGAAAACTGCTCGCCTCCCTGAGCACTCTGAACATGCCACTCTCCCTTCAATCTCCCTCCTGGCCTTCCCTAGTGCTCTGGATCAAGTTCAAGATTTTAGCCCTCATTTTCGTTGCACTTTACAACTCAAGCAATTACTGTTGGCTCATAATTGCTGTAACGATCTATCTATGGTAGCTATTCATTCATACATACCCATGAGCATGCCTACACACACCCCTGTACATAACCATGGTATGTGCTGATTAATGAAAGATAGAGCAGCAATAAAAGCCAAATCAAGCGTATATATATATATTTTTTTTAAGAATGTTAGATTTCACGTTTCACAAAATCCCAGGCACACCCTTGCTAACCAGCCCAGGCTGCTGATGTACAGAACAATGTGTTTTATTGTATGGAAGGAAAACAGTGAGTTTTGCATTTTGGTTCAAATGACTTTCAGTTTCTTGATAGTGCATTTCTTCTTGTCATTTCTCTACAGCACAGATATGTCCCAGATTACTTCGTAAACAAAGCAAAAATAATTTCTTTCATCCAACTGCGGCAGGAACTGAACAACTTAATCTGATCATTGTGTGCAAAGAAAATATTTCCAGTGACGACATCTTCCTATGCCAATTGTTTTTTTATTACAGATGTCATCTCAATGTGCCACATTAATGCAGCTCTTTCTTCTCATTTCAAGATTTTAATCTAAGTTTGTTGCTCTAATATTTTATTGCTTCAAAATACATGCTGTAAAATCCGTGGCCATCAAATTTTCCTGTGAGCTAAAAATAAACTGCTCTTGTCAGATATGGTTAGCTGATAAAAAGTGTCAGAGACTTTTCTGAATTACTTTGATAACTTCCTGTTTATGTGGTACTGACCCTTGTCTAATAAAGATCTTTTACACTTGGAATAAGAGAAGATTCTGCAGCATACTATTCCTTAATGGACAATGCTGATTACTTTTGAAAGCCTTTAATACATTTCCCATATTAGACATGAACAGATGTCAGGGATGTTGCCAAGGGAAATTTCTTTTATGCAATCTTGGCTTGTTGTACAATAATAGCCCTTTCTCAACATGGGAAAAAATTACAGACCCAACTAATTTCCTTGACAGGGAAGAGTTACATATGTTTTCCACTTGTAGTTTTTACGACAAGTTTACAATTTTGCCAAATCTGGAACTAATTGGGACCGTTTCCAAAAATGGTCCAATAAACCCACAATGAGTACAGCTAGCCTAAAATGCAGCAAATGATTGTTTGCTTTTACATTTTTTTTTCTAGCAGGGAAACGTTAGATTGCACAATTATTTCATTTAAGTTACTTAAACACTTACTGTTTCATATCCTCCCAGTTTTTGAGCAGCTTGAAACATAGTCCAAAGGTTAACTGTTAGAGGGACAATAAGTATTTAGATAAGCATTGCATTAGCCAACATATTTCAAAGAAATGTAAATTAAACAGTTTAAAAAAAAAGAAAAATAGAGAAAAAAAAGCTCACAGCCCCTGAAAAAAACTCCTGTGAAACATTTTCCAAAGAGGTATTTACATAATCTGAAGAGTAAATATTAGCCCATACTATATATATTTTGAATTACATATAAGAGAACACACAGATTCCTTAACAGGACTGGAAAAATACACTGAGACAAAGGTAATGGGCTCATTTGACTTTGCTGATAAGAGACATGGTATAATGACTGTAGCACGTTTCCATAACTTTGATAATAAAAATTACTCATTGGGAAGAATGTTACTTTTAATTATTTGTTTAATACTGGTTTCATTAGCAAGCAAGCAAGAGCCACACAGAGCAGGCCTATCGATTAGACAATATTGAATATTTACTGCAGCTCAGATAATGGGCTCCATAATCAATGAACAATAAGCTGCGTTCTAGCGGGCCCTGCGTGAATGAACCCAGATGGAGCACGAATGAGCATTACTGGAATAATTATGCTGTGTCTGGTTGTGCCTTGCCCGTGGCTGTGGGGTCAGAGGCACAGAGGCAACTCAATTCAAAAGATGTGTTGGGAGAGAGTTGTTATTTCCTGCAGAACTTCTCCCCTTTCACATGCTTTTCATCCCGGCCCCCCGTCCCATGAGGCCACTGCTTGCAGGTGTCTGTTTTATTTTATTTTATTTTATTTTATTTTATTTTATTTTATCTCATTTAATTGTTAGAAGAAAAACTCATGTCAGCCCTATCAAAGATGTATGCACAATTCTACCAACAGTGAATCCCCACAGACACACTACAAATACTTGAGGTCAGCAGTAATGCTGCGGACCACGGAGAACGGGATCTTTCTCCATGGAGGGATGCTCTGCTGTAGCGTACGTACTGCCTCTTCCCACCGGCCGATTTATATTGGCAATGTTTGCACAAGCCTTGCTGGACAAATAGAGAGCCCCATCCTGCAAACATTTCTGCTCTTCTCAGCGTACCTACTCCTGGTATTTAAGTATTTGCCGGATCAGGCCCCTACTTCATAAGGAATGTCAGGCAAGTTTCAATGTATTCCAGCTAAATGTTAGCAGTGGGTCCTACCCCAGTGGGCAACTTTAGAAATAATACTTTAGCTTGTCTTTTAAGCCCACCCTGTCCCCATGCTTGAGGGAGTGCAGAATAAAATGGGGGGGGAGGGGAGAGAAAAAAAAAATTTCTTCAACACAAAATGTTCTGAAAGCCTCATTGAACCTTGTACTGCTTCAAAACTATCAAGAGCTTTGCTTAGGCCTTGATTTAATCTGAATCAATGCATAATGCAACGAAGCTGTTCATAGTACATTAATTTTACTCCCATTTCAAGCAGCCAGTTTTCAGACAAACACTGTAATCATTCGGAGTTATATAAGTTTATAATGGCTGCTGGAGGCCTGTTGCAATCAGCGCCAATTGCTATTAGGTATGTAAATTGTTATGTAAAACATACAGGTTTGACATTCTTCATCAAAATAACACATGGTTTTAATCTTGGAGATAAATTAGAGTAAATAATATTTCAATCCATGGTGTTTTCCCTTTAAGGAAATAAAGTATCATTTAATCTATAGATATGGAGGAAAAATACCTCCATTTACAGCTTTTGTTGGAAACCGTGAAAGATCTACATTGTGCTGCAATATTTATGCAAAATTCAGTTTCAACTCTATCTTCTCCACATACAATTAATTTACAGATTGTGGCACTACAAACTGTACATGCCAAAGCAATTCTAAACACTGCATTCTGTATTAAGCAGATACAGTCTGGTTTTATTCTCCAAAGTCAGTAATTTATTAACTATAAACACATTTTGGGGCTTAAAAATATGATCCCTTTTGTGTTTTTCTTGACCACCTTTAAATGTCTTCCTTTAATATTTGTCCTTTCATAAAGAACATCTGGGCACAATAAAGATACGTCATATTATTAACTCAGAAGAAAGGCATTACAGACGCTGCAGATTTACAAAACAGAAAAATAGAGAGTTTTCAACATGCCTATTTCTAGTCATAATCAGCGGATTTAAACCTATAAATATCCGGCAGCAACTACCCCAGAAGGAAGAGATGCAAATCTAGGCATAAGACAGTGAAATGCCTGGACTGGAAAATGTGTAGAGATAAACATGGTCCCTCCCCATCCATAAGGCTTTAAAATAGGCTTTGTGTGCAATTGCTTTCTCCAGAGAAGCCAAACCATTCTAAAATGTCAACGAGAAAGTGAGAAAAAGGATACTTACTCTGCTTAAAACCTAAATAGGGTATTCGTTCAATTGGTGTTTTCCTTTCTTTCATATACTTATAAAGAGCCACAAGGAAAGCCTGCTCATCAGCTCTGCATTCTTCACCTACGGCAATCTTTGATTTATCCTCACTTGAGCCTTTCTTACAGTTGCTGTTGTTACTCTTGGGTTTGGGCAAAGCTGACTTAGCCTCACATTTTACCTGGGAAAAGAAAAGATGTCATATCAGATCTGGGTAACCTTTAATTTTCACTTAAGGAATAAATACCCTCTCCTAGCAGAATGGATTGTTGAAAAAAATGAAGGCCAAACCATGCGACTGTGTTTGAGGGGAAACAAAGGAAGCTATTTATAGAGCTAAATGTCTTGTTCTGAATCTTAGTCACAACATTTTTAAATAGCCACATCTTTAAATCATTATAACTCATTGGTAATGCTCTCCAGATCTGCATTTTTATGACTATACATTGCTATGTCACAGACAGCTTCCATCTCTCACATACACTTGCCATTAGCAAGTCTAATAATAACCCTCGTTCCAGGATTGACACTGAGCATTGTCAGCTCCCGTAGACAACCCTTGGAGCTGAGGGTGCTCAGCCCCTTCCAGGAATGCTCAGCAGCCAGCTCTGAAATGACACATTTTTCTCTCCTTTGGCCCACCAAAATAGATGCAAACCTTGGCAAGCTTTACCCCAGGCAGAGCCCTCAGCAAAGGAGTGGAGGTTCTGCTGTAGCATGCATTCAAGTCAAGTGGATTTGAGCATCTGCTTAAACTTGAGCACAGTCTTAAGCATTTAGCAGGAGGGAGAGGCTGGTAGCTGGAGCCCTTCCTGGCAGACACTGGCATCACCAGTCCCAGAGCTCCAGGTCTCCCATTGGACTGCCCAGCAGATTTGTGCCAGTCAGGAAATCAGTAAGTTGGAATCACTTTACCTCTCCTCAGTATTCATACATGGGGAAAAACAGCCAGTGAGACTGGCTTAATCCTGCAGCCCCTCTTGAAGATAATCCTCTCACCGAATCAAGCAAATTACAAATCAAGCATTCACTTAAGGTATGTACACAAAAAAAAAAAGAGCAGAAACCTGATGTTTAAAAGCTCTCCATGACCAAGACATTGGGACCATGGGATCCAATACATTCAATGAAATACTGGGAGCTCTCTAATGTAAGGTAGTGGAGATGGTTACATGTATTTTGGATTTGCACTGTCCCTTCAATGCTTCTGAGTGCCATCAGGAGGAGCCTTCTGGCAGTTCCATACCCCATCCAAGACATGTCCTTTGTGCTCCCAGAGGGAGCAGGGAGACTCTAAGAGCCAGTATTTGGTATTTTAGGAGGACACCACAGGAGAGCAGGGTATCCCTGCTGCGCAGAAAGGCGGGAGCTCTTGGTCAAGCAACCCATGGACCCTCCTTCAGAACCGTCACTCCTAAACCAGGCGCTTTCTGGATACTTGTTGACAGGTTGGAAGCGACTGCTATGAAGAGCATCACATAAGTGCTTATAAACAAACAACAAACATATCACTGAAAAGATCACAACCACAATATGCTTATTTTATCTTAATAGAGATACTCTGGCATTTCAGGCTCAGGGAAAGCAAAATCGTTATACTCCTCCAGGTATTAACCTTGCAGAAAGTACTGACGTCAGATGATCTGCTACACAGTTTTCCACAGATGCAGGACAAAGCAATGGCAGCTTCTAACCAGAGTGGACAAGTGGTCTCAATTTTCCATGGCAACTGATGCTACTGAAAAACCTCCATATTGGCCACTGCAGGGTACAGGCTCACTCCTCCCAGGCAATGCAGCAGGGAGTGGGAAATGGACTTCCTGCCGGATTTTTCTTGATCACTTGCTGCTGAAGTATGTCCAGTGTACTGCTTGATATTCTCCAGTTGCACAGCTCGAAGAGATATTGTCTTCCTATAGCACAAGACACCATCCTTTGCCTTTTAGTAATAGATCTGCTTGTTGATTAAACTTTTGTAAATATCATGGGTTTCATCCAAAAGTCAGAGGAGCTAACAGGATTTTTTTCCTATTAAATGAACTTTGGACTTCCTCATCCACTTTTCAGGTCAGAGCTGTAATTCCTTGACTTTTTTTACTTTGGCATGTCACAAAAATTACTTAACAGCTTCCGCTTATAAAGTTTAGATTACATTGTCATAGGTTTCAATGCTTCACCAAAGACTGGGTTAACACTCCCAAAAGGAATGCATGACTTCAATAATTTTAGGATTTTTAGCTGGAGCTGCAAATTTGGAACAAATTCACTAGAACTGGGAACAATTTTTCAGTTTTTCACCCACTTGCTTGGATTCTCGTTTTCAAGCTGGACAATTCAGAACGTTTGCAAAGACAACCTGGGCACGAACTCTAAGTGAAATCAAAGCTCACTGCTGTGCAAGCAAACTAATGAAAATGGATACTACCCTCATGGAGACAAAGTCATATTTAGAAAGCCACCGGGAGTAGGAAATACCCGTGGTACACACAGCCTTCCTCTCTTCCTCTCTTCTACCTTCTTCTACAGAGAAGCAAGGTCAAAGTCCCTGTGGAACTCAGAGGTGTTAAAATACAATGTGTGGACTCCAGGCAGTGTCAAGTTCAACAACGCTTTGGTGAAGGCTACAATGCTTCATCTGCTCAGCATTTAAGGCCCAAGCCTCACTTCTGGAACCTCCCCACCATCAGACGGGCAATATGGATGAATGCCATGACTAATGATTAATGAGAACCAAAAAGGCCAAATGCCATTCTGGGTAACACCAGTGTAAATCCAGCATAAACATACCAAAATCAGTGAGAACTATGCCAGATTTGCACCAAGCACCACAAACTGCCCTCCTCTTTCAAAACACAAACTCAGTGCCACTGCTGGGTTAAGCTGGATAAGACGGGGGTGCACTGAGATGGGCTCTGGAACATCTGACCACCTCCTGCTGTGTGTTCCATCAGAGGTGGATGATCCATGACCAAATGGCCAGTGAACACTCATGGGTACACAAGTGTGTTTGTCTTCTCCTGCCAGAGGTCACACACAACACAGACCACAACAGACCTGCATTTTACAGTTTCCATCAGATAATGGCCGAGGCACTCGGAATAAATCTCCAGGTCTGAGAGCATGCCAGGCCACCTGTGGCCACAGGAAAAGCATATCCTGGCAACTTTTAAACTAATTTCCCAGATCTTGCTGTACAAATGAAGTGAGAGATTTACTTTAGCATTTGCACTAGGAGATGTAATGAACAGATTCATTTGGGGACAATTTCCGTGTTTAACAAGTTAATCCTTTCAGTTCCTCAAAGTGGTCAGATCAGCCAGTTTTAACAAGCGTTAGAACCCACTTTGAATTGGGAACACTCTCTGGGAAGATGAAGCAGGTACAATGAGGATCATCTGCTGGAGCCTGCAAGTTCCAAAAGCCTGTCCAGCACTGATGGCACATCAAGTATGAAAGCCTCCAGAGTCCTGGGAGTGTTTCAAGAGAAGAGCTTGATACATCCCTCTCCAGGAGAGCTGATCCTGCAGGAGTAGATGGCCTTGTATTCCCTTCCCAGCCTGGGAGGAAACTCCCCTTGGATCTTCCTCAGGAGGCACTAAAATGGATGCAGCGACCACCAAAGAAATCAAAAGCAAGAAGCAGTACATAAAAAGCCCACTTTCTCTGGCAGCACCTGCTAGGTCCAGGACCACGTTGTCTGTGCCACTATCACTCTGTTTTTAGCAAGCCACCTATACTGGAATTGACCCAGAGCTGCTCCTACCAAACCAGACACTTTTCCTTGTCAGGTAACTGATACCCTCAAAGCGATCTGTTGATGGTTCAAGGCAAACATGCCTAATGAGAGCTACATTTTAAGAATTTAGCTTTCTAGTCACTGGCAGCTGAGAACATGAAATTCAGCAAGTCATGACAACTATGCAGCTTGCATTGGTCTTGATAGGCTCATAGCCACAGCCTTCAGAATGCCCCTTATGCCGTTTCCCAACCCAAAACCATACAGCCACTGCAACTCTGTCAGAGCCATCACCCCGCCACTGAGAAATGAGGGTGCTGCCAGACACTGAGTGACATTATCTGAGAATGCAAGCAGCACAACTTCTGGTCAGAAGGGATTTTATCAGGAACAAGAATATGGACAGGACTGCTAAACGCTTCAGCATCTGACACAAGTGGATTTGTCCTGTTTACATGAGCAGTGTTCAATCCTGCTCTCCATGGACCCACTGTCAGCATTAGTCGGACGTGGAATACTCACAGAGGAGGATAACCAATGGTGAAGTCAACACGGAGCTTCAGATGACAACTTAACATCCCAACTGTTCCCAGCAATGAGAAGACAGTAGGTGGATCTCTATTCCTCCCCTTCCCCAAATAACCTTCTCCTCCCTCCCTAGTAACCCACTGGCAGGATCTGTACAAAGTGCAGCTCATCTGCTGTAGAGGGTTTGCTTTGCTGTGCTCCTCTCATGGAAGTGTATCCACAGCCCTGAGACACAGATTGATGTGAAGAGCCACAGTGAAGTCAGTGTGACTACATGCAAGGACATTATATCATGAGCATGTCTATTATTTATAATGAAATTAAGCTGGCCAAGATAATTAATGCTATTAATATCTGCACAATGATGAGCACAGTATGACTAGATAAATAGGTGGAATTACTTCTTATCTGAAATATCCTCCCATCTGACTAGTAATGGGAACCCAAATATAAACAAAGAGGATAACAATTTAGTATGAAGTGTTACTGTTGTTTTTAATTATCTAACACCTATACATCAGGTGCTGAAGAGGCAGAACTACTTATACTACAAACTTATACAACAGTCTGGGGTGCTTTGACAATACGGCCTATACCGCAGTTCACTGGCAACATTTAACATGAAAAATGGCTTGGGGGAAGGGGGAATTGAGGGAAATTGAGACATTTTCACACAACGGATTTTGCACATTCTTTCACAGAGAAAACATTCAGACAAACTCTATAGTATCTGGCAGGACCCCGCAACTCAACGCACCAGGCTCCATCACCTCTTACCATGCCTGTCTAATATGATAGTACAGACTCCAACTGAGCACAATAGGGCACGAAAAGAAGAGAAACAGTGACTTAAGGGCAGAGCTTCATCATGAACTTCAGCCTCTTTTATCGTCATCAACAGAAGGCACAATTTTAACTGAACTCCTAGGGAGGAGGAGGAGGTGGAATTTAATTTGCCTTCCTATGAGAAACTGAGAGCAGAACACTTCCACTTGACCTCTTTAACCTCCTAATCTCCCAGGACATTCACTGTGTACAACAATACCAACGCAAATGGATCTATACATTCACTGTATTTCCTAAAGAGATGGTCACAACAATGGAAGCATTTTTCAGATACACATCCATCTAATTTATTGAAACAATAGATTTGGGAGGAGTTGGTGTAGAAATTCAGTATATGCAAATCTCATTAGCTCTTTAGCTTAAAAGTATCCAGTGACAAAGTTCTGCCTCAGATAAAAATCAAGCATAGCTCTAAGTAATTTTCCATCTTTGCACCTTAGAGTTTCAAATTAAATCATCTTGAAAGGAGCCATTTGTGCTGCTCTTTTTTTAAAGAGAAAACCAAATTCCTATTTAAAACCACTCAGACAACATAGAAAATAGGATGCAATTTATACTACAGAAACTCCATTTTAAAATATTTTAGGGAAAAGACACAAACCCATAAATATCTTAAAGATTATGTCTATAGACATTAATCAGTGATCCAATTTTTACTTGCAGTATGGGCTAAGCACTGCAGCATATACAGAAGACTCTGTAAAAGCATGCACTATTCAGCAAACCATGGAACATGCAGCTCAGCAGTAAGTATTAAAGAGACAGCCCAGATATTTTTTTTAAGCTTTCATACTGAGTTTCTGCCTTAATGTTTTTTTTTTTCCTTAATTTAAAAATGCTGAGATCTTAACATCAGGGTAATGTCATTTGTGTTTGCTTCTTAGAAACCATTACTGAGGCAGCTCTTGTTTCATAGTCTGTTTATCTTCAAACTTATATTTAGCAGTACATTGTAACAGGGTGAGCTGCTCCCAGGTTTATTTTTAATTCGAAGATACTGTCACAAACTATGTTTGTGTGTCACAGAATGTGAAAACTAACACTAGGTGCCAAGAAAGCTTAAGCACTACCAGTTACCAACAAGCTGATAGCATTAGGTTGTTAGGTGATTATAGTTGCTGGTAACTTTGAACACAGGCATGATTTAAAGTGAAAAATAAAACTATTGAAACAAAATTATGTTTATCTCTCCAAGAAAATAAGTTACACTCTAACTCTGAAATCGCATGCTGGGAAACAGGCAGGGTTCTACCTAAAAAAGAAGAGAGTACCGAAAAGAGTATTATTAAGTGATTTACCTTGGCAACAGCTTTGCTTTCAGAATTGTTGTTGGAATCCTTAATGCCATTTAATGAATCTCTTCTCTGTGGGCATGGCTTCTTTTTGCGCGGTCTGCCTTTAAGATTTGGCGCTGAAAATTAATGGAGAACACTTTGAGCACATTGTCTTATACTGGATTCTTAATAGCTGAAAGCATAATAAATAATTCCACTACAATCAGTCACAGAAATGTACACATCTGTCTACAGTAAATGCTTATTACGAGACTCCCATCCTCTATGGGTTACATCTTGACACACTATACATTTCTATAGAATATCCCCCAAGGCAAATCTATTCTACTTTCACAAAACTAATTAATATAAAGTCAAACACTGGTCTCCCAAGGACTCAGAGAGAAAGCACAAATATTTCTCCATGGTACAAAAAAGAATAAAATTGAATATTAATAGGTAACTTTGCATTAATCACCCTGCTGCCTTTATTTCTAATCTTCAAGCAAGAGTACTAACTGCTATTTCCAACTTTGGTAAACATCTGGCTTTGGAAATGCTCTGAAATACTGAAATTCCTTACAGCTCCAAGAAATGTTTATATATCCTGTCATTCTTGTCAAAGTTATTCTAAAAAAGTTTAAGAAAAAAAAAAAAATTACCCGAGTCCTGAAACGGATTAAAAAAACCCCTTAACAACTAGTTCTGGAAGTTGACAAGTACTGAAATAAGTGATTGATTGTTTCATAAGGGTTACATACCACACATACAAATTAACATGAATCACTTTCAGTTTTGTCCAATTCTTAAGATAAAACAGCTCTGAAATAACACAGTGACTAAATCCTAACTGTGCTGAGCCATACGAGGAATGGGATATGGATCATCATAAAAAATATCACACTCATCTTTCAATAGTGGTATTACAATATAAATTATGATCATATATAGAAATAACAGATGAAGCAGATGTTTGCTCATTATTACATGTCCCCTCTGCTTTCAGATTTAAAAATCAGCCTCTGACTACTATGGCAACATTTATAATGATAAACAATCATTAACTAATGACTGTACCGAATAAGATAATTTCCTTTAAACCTTTAATTTCTAGGTAACCATTGTTTTCATTACTTAAAGGGATGATTAGAACAATGTCAGAAATCTAAACATCACAAACCTCTTGAGTGTCTTCTAATTGTTTCTAATCTTACATTTGTCACACAGTAAGCCAGTGGTTTCAGGACATTTTACATTTTAATTAGTTTGCAAACATAATAAAGGGTGCTAATTTGATTTTATAGTTTGAGTAACACTGTCATATTTGGTCTGTTCAGAGAAAAAGAAAAGCTGTGGGTTTAAAATAAAAAGTCAGAATCCTTTTTCTTCCCCCAACACTGGTGTAAGGTAAAAAAAAAAAATTCTGTATGTGTGTGTGTATATATATGTGTATGTGCATATGGGTGTAAGCCCATATTTGTGTCTATCTAAAAATATGTTTATCTCCCTACAGAAATATCTCCATCTATCTCCAGTGAAGCACATTCTGCTTATTGAAAAGTACTGCAGAAAGCAATTCTGAAATTGTCATCTGAGGCTAACATGCAAAATCAAACAAAGAGAGAAAGAAATTATTACCCATTCCAGTCGACAAACATCTGCCTGATTTATATCTGTACTCATGAATGCTACAGCATGTGACTGCACACTACGTTGCTGGGAGTCTCGACTTGGTGTGGATGTCAGCCTTACACAAAATGAACACTAAGAGTATTTGCTCCGTGCTTCCAAATCCCCTCCCCCAGCCGCTCCATTACTCATCTAAACAGAGATGAGCGACTCGGCGGGGGCGAGGGCGGCGCTGCGACG
>NW_008246060.1:3135850-3159803 GCF_000691975.1 Corvus brachyrhynchos
CCGCTCCATTACTCATCTAAACAGAGATGAGCGACTCGGCGGGAGCGTGGGATGAGCTCCGAGGACTCCAGCGCCGGCTGCCAGACCGCCAGCCCTGGCCACGCCACCCTGCCTTATTTATAAACCCCGCTCAACCTTTGATGTCTTCCTGATGCCTACAGGGGTTTTTTGGCACATGACCTGGATGGGATGGACTGATCCTTAACCACGGTCTGCTTCGGCAGTCGCATCTTCTTTGAAAAGGTACTGAAGGAAATAGAAATGTTCCCTCAATTTACTACACTCTGGCACACATGTTAGAAGATTAACCTTTGATCCCCAGGCCTGGCTCAACCAATGGCCAAAGAGGGATGTGGCTGAGCTACCATCAAATATACTTGCATGTGAATTACTTGTCCTTTCTTTCTTTCCTTCATTCCTTTCTTTCTTTTTAACACATAAAGAAACTAGTTCAAGGCTCAGTGTTTTTCAAACACACTTGTTATCCTGAGTTTTGGCACTGTACTTCGTATCACACTATAAAGCACTGCTAATGTTTTGCTAAAAGCTTTACAAGCAAGAAGGCATTTGTTCCTAAATTCCAGGTATATTGAGCTTGCATATAAACACTGTTTGAATTGGAGCCTTCCATGGCAGAACTGGCACAAACCCACTATGAAATGGGGTATTTGCATTCTCCCCGTGGCTCAGGAGCTGCAGCAGGGAAGGTCTGTCTTCAGCACACACAAGGACCATCCCACATGCCCCATGGTATGATTTTAAATCACCTAAAGCCACTCCAGATCTGACACACAATTAACAAGAAAGCAGCAATAGGAATTAATATCAGAAGAGAAGGTCCTTGCATCTAAAAGCTACTCTGTAAAAGAAAACATTTGACATAGTTCCAGTCACACTTGAAACAAAGCCATTAATATTTGCTCCCTAAACCAGTATAAATAAATGCATTATTTGAAGATTATTGCATTTCAGTGACATTTGTTTTGTTTGTGTGAGCTAGGAAATATGACTAGGACCAAAGAAAGAATTTACAAGTCACAGTCATGTTTTAATTTTGTCATCTTTTGTTTAATTTTTGACATATTCATGAGCACACTGCAAATGTCTTGAATTTGTTATTCATAATTACTTTAAAGAAATTTTACACATTTTGTGGCTTAGTCACATTCAGTTTTCCTGATGACACTGGATGTTCAGTAGGTACTGGACAGCTAAGTGAGTATCCTATGGGGTTTTTTCTGTTCTCTAGTGGAGAAGGACATCTGGCATGACTACCTAAGAATATCCAAAATCATTCAATTTCTTCATGTGTTTGTGCATATGGCTTTCAAATTCATTTTCTGAAAGCATTTGTGGCAGTGAGACCTGATAACTTGCACATTCCCAGAAGGTGAGAACATAAGCAAAGAAAATTAAAGTGAAAAATGAATAAATAAGTACAGAAAAAAGTTTGCATTATTTGCCACCTCTTTAGTGTGAGTGCCTGTAACAGGAGTATGAGAGAGACAACACAGCACCAGTTAAAAAACTTTCTTTCCTGTGCATTTGACAACATGATTGCCTTTTGCCAGCATGTGGTTTTTCCCACTCCTTTCACCTGCTGAGTCCTGGCAAACCTTTCAGGTATGGCCAGGTAAAACACAGCTAGCAGCAAAATGCACACAGTAAGAGTGAACACTCCTCGAGCTCGGAGGAGTCCCCAAACCGTGGCTGTGCTCTGTACTGCCAAAACACCAGCAATGCCCTACATGTTTTTACTGCAAACTGTTACACCTGACAGGTTAAATGCAAACGCTGTGTCATGCATAGCACAACGAGTTAGATTATCTGTAGGCTGGCAAATCTTTGCTGTCTAAACATATCCCAGTAAGAAGCTGACCTGTTCTTGCACAAGCTGCCTACAGTCTACAGTAACCAAACAAGGACAGTCCAGAGGCATCTGAGCAGGGAAATAAAGACGAGGAATTACAGATAAGCTCAGTAGTAGGCTCTGACCCACCAAGACAGCCACACAGAAAAGAGAGGAGCTCAAGGCTAATGCTGCTCAGGCTAGCTAGATGTTTCCTCAAAGCCAGAAGTTCTTTCTGTTCATGAAGCCAAGAAACAGCATCATTGCTCAAAAATTACATCTTCCCCTCCAGCACTCTCACCAATGTGCAAACATCAGGATATTGTAGGTGACTGGGATAGGCCAGAAGGAGAGGGAGAGGGAAGCTACCCTGCTCACTTAGAAAATTCGTAAGGTTGTGGCTACTGTTCTCCAGTCACTACCACCCTCAGTTGTTTGACTTTCACAGACACTGCCTGCTCAGCAGGACATGAGAAACAGGAGAATTTCCAAGCCTCACTGCCGAGAACAACTCCCAGCTCTGGTTTTAACCCACCAAAGGCAAGTTCTATGCAGGGGAAAGAGAAGTACCCAAAAGTGGGAGCTGCCAAAGTCGGCCATGACCATTAACACTACCTACGATGGAAAAACAGTCTGCCACAACAAGACAGCACATTCACCTGCCACCTTCTTTTCCTATCTGTCCAGGATGGGGAAGTGATCACAGAGCTTACCATCTCCCTGTTACCAGGTCAGCCTCACCTGAGCTACATCCACGCTGTACTGTGTACACACAACCACTTCTAGAGGCACGAATAAGTCAAGAGACAATGGCTGTGTGGTTTTGGGGTACCTGAATTTAGCAGGTCAGTTACTGTAAAATTACCTCTTTTTTTACGAGTCTGATTATCACTGGAAGTCCAGTGAGTTCAACCCTCCCAATAACACTGTTCTCTATATGCATGTATTTTGGCTGATGCAAAAGATTTGTTGTTATAAGGGAGGGTGTTAAAAAAAAATAGTGGCCTTCACACAGCTGAGGTCAAGTTATGTTGGCACTTGGTCAAAATCAGTGGTGTAGCCAAGAGTTTTTAATGAGCCTGGAATACATTACCTCATTTGTCATACCTGGATCACTTACTCATGCTGAGCCCAAAATAACCTTGGACCTTGCTGGCTGCTCAGCAAACCATGTAAGTAAACAAGTACTGTACTCATGCCTAAAACATGTATCTTTTAATTGCTTGCTCCACATTTCTTACTCTAGAGCACATCTAAACAATAGTAATGCCCACGATCAAAGTTCTTGCCTTTCCGGGCCTCTCTGACCTGTGTAACTATTTCCTCATACGACTTTTGATTCTGGCTTGCTGATACTCCAGTTTCTAAGAAACACTTCAAAAGTAGGAGAAAAAAAGAAAAAAAAAGGAAAAAGGAAAAGAAGGCCATTGCCATATTTTGCTGAGGAATGTACTCAGCATAGCTAATGGACTTACAACTTACACTGCCAACCAGATTCTTCTGGCTGCCTGCTGTTTTTTGTGACCATGTTTCTGTGGCAAGATGAAGGAAGAACAGCATTTTTGCCAACTGCAAAAATCAATTAAAAGAAAAATCAACTGACCTTCTAAATATCTACATGTCCATCAATAAAGAAGGGCCAGCAGAAGATCTGGGTCTACATTTAGGGTGGGCTCACAGAGTTAGGTGAGCTCTAAATGTAGAGGTGAGAGTGTACCAGACGGAGGTAGTCATAAGCCAGGATTTAGGTGGAGCAGTGTAAGTTGCAAGAAGTGAGTAAACAGGGATGAACAGTGGTGCTGGGTTCAGAAGAGACGTGAGGCAAGGTGGCAGCACAGCTGCCAAATGCATCCACAGCTGCTCCTCCCTGAAGGACACCTTGCACAATGTCCCCACACAGAATCTTTCCGCACTGTGCCAGTCCTTCACCTATCTTCTGGTTTCCACACACATGCATAAAAGCTGTAATACCAGAATCCTTGGCCCTAAGCTGCAAAACCATCAATACACACAGAACAGATTAGGAGATCTCCCCTCCGAGGGAGGTGGAAATGGCAGGATGTGTCAGATTCCAGAGCTATGAATGATTCGGGTGCCAAACAGAAGCTGGAGGTGGCATACAGAAGTGCCTGGCCATTGAAGTCAAGGTGAGAAGAACAGCCCCAGGTCTCCACAAAATCCATGAACTGACCGTGCCTCCTAGCAGGTGGCAAATAGCTGGTTGCTGCGGACATCCCTAATGCAGCCTGGCAAAAGTTAGCTCTTGGCTGAAAAGCATGGTTACATGTTGCACCTTTTAAAATGTAATGAATAGAAAGTTAACAGGTTTCATGGCTTTAACACTTACCCCTCTAGGGGGCTTCCGGCATTCTGCAATATCTGGAAGTTAAGAAAAGCATATTGCTGATTTAAGCATGGTCTCAAAAACTGTTCAAAGTTTAGTTAACCTTGCATACGTTGTGGAGTCCCAGCTGCTTCCTTGATTTCCCTGTCACCACCATCTCTTTATTTTATCTCCTTCCCCTCATTCCCTTTTCTGCATTTTGACTTTGGGACCGTACATTTAATTTATTTTCCTTTCACCCTGGAAAGTTTATTTAAAATCTTTTGACTCCTGGAAACAGGGTCCAAAAAGGAGGGCTTGGGGCATTTATTGCCCAGGCACGCTGAGCTGAAGAGGAGCAAGCTGCAAGTAAACTAGTACTGCATCAAAAGGTTACAATTTAAAGCGGCTGGAAAATAAAGCAAAAGATCAGACTACACTTAAAAAGCCCCAGACCTGTGTTTAGGAAAAAACAGTATCAATTGAATTTGGGGAAGGTCTCAATGGGGGTCCTAAGTACACCTATGGAAGTCAATGATGAGCACCTACCAACAACTCAAGCTCTCACCAAGCTGTGGAGGTCACACAGCCGCTCTGCATACACACAAGCACACCCCTCATGCTTACTCAAGCTGACATTAAACAGCTTGAATATTAAAATTATTTTTACTGGACTTTTTCTAAATGAAAACACTTGTTTATTCCTTTCTTTATAATGGAACATGCTAGGCCTGACCGGGAAACTCCAGAGCAGAGCAGTGAACAACCTTGCAGGAAACATTAAGGAATTATGTGCTTTCTAACCCACACGGAGAAAGAGCGGACTTGTGTAGCCATTTCTGAAAGTTTTGTTTTGGAAATGAGATATCCCATGCTCCATGTGGGGAAAATCAATTTGCTACCTCTCTAAAGAAAACATTCCCCATTTGGAAATAAGTGAAACAGACACTTCCTTGTGTGGATTAATGTGGAGACATATGACTTGCTGCAGACTGTTGTTCTGACCCCCCTCCCGACCAGACAATCTCTGAAGAAAGCAAAATGCCAGTATTTTTCATGAAATACAGACTAGCATTGCTTTTAACAGAAAATTTAGAGGCACCGCAAACATCAGGTTGGCCAATTTCACCAAAAACTGAGTGTTTATTTTTTCCATGGAAGAGGGAGGCAAGGTTCAGGATGAGGCTTGGAGTCTCTTTTTCTTCATTTCAGCATGACTGGATGTTAAAAATTTTCCTTGATCTAGACTTCTTTATGTCCTGCTGACTAATGTGGGTTCAAAAAAAATGGAAAAAAGTTTTTCTTTTATTTTTTTTTTTTCTGGACAAAATCTATACGTGTGTTGGAAATTATGAAGTGCAGCAAATTGAAAAGGGAAGCTGAAGACTTCAGAGAAAAATCTATGCTTGACGAATATGTGACATTCAAGTAGACCTTAGAGCAAATTAAAATAATAATAATAAAAAAATCCGGTGTAGGCCTATTGCTGGCTACAGATGACAGGATTAATACTAATGACTCAAAAAGAGGCAGAGGTGTTTGGTAAATATTTGTTCCATATTTGCAAAGAAGCCAGATGATATGCTTGCAAAAGAATATAATTAAAGCCAGTCAATTGACTTGGTTTTACAGAAACCAGATCTTAAAACAACAGAAAAGGAAAACAAACAAAGCACCTTATTTTACACTTTGAAACTATAAGCTTGGTTAGAGAAACTAGCTGCACACATGGAACTTACCTGCATTCAGTAAGACAGCTGATTTAATATTAGATAATACTTTGATTAAAAAACAGCACTACATCATTTTATTCAAGCGTATATTGAATGGTTTAAGAATTAGCTAAATGGCATCAGTGGGGAATTTCTACCAAATGAAAAAATTTCTGGTGGGATTCCACAGGGGTTGCTCCTAGCCTTGCTAGTATTACAAATTTTCATCAGTGAAATAAATACAAAGTCCCTGACAGTTACATTCACACTGACACAAGGACTGGCACAACGCTAAGACTGACTCATACAAATGAGTAATCAGAGGGAAAACAGACCAGGAAAACACAATGCTCCTCAATACAACTCCAGGATGAAACCTGCAAACAAGGATTACAGGTCCCATTGACCATGCCAAGGGTGACTGTTCATAGGCCACTCCCCACTGGAAATTCAACATACCCTGATAGGAAGATGCTGTGGCCAACGGGTTATCTGCCTTCAGGGAGGTCTGAATAACTCAAGCTGTGCTGGGTTTGAGCAAAAATGACTGAGAAGTGACTTCACTAGGTAATAGGAGTGCCTCAAAGGTGAGAAGAAGCTGGTACTCAGGAGCGAGGAGGCATAACCAGGCATGCCCAGGCACTGCAGTCCCCATACCTGACCCAGTGCCAGAATACGGAGGCACGCATACAATCAGCTTTCTCAAGGCCTTTGGGAAAAGCCTGAGCCAGACACAAGCTGGTGTGCACAGTGCAGGAAGTAACACATGAATTTGAGGGTCTGGAGGGTTGAGATGTCAGACTGGAGCTGGGTGTCCCGCCTCAGGCACGGCAAGGGCCGGGCCCATGCTGCTGCCAGGAGAGCCTGGCCGCTGCGGGCGGCTGCAGCAGCCTGGCTGGCTGCACGATGAGGCGTCCAGCTGTCTGGCTCTGGTCCTTGCTCAAACAGCTGTTTCCCTTCTCCTTCAGAAAAAAGGTGGTGAACTGGATGAAAGAGTTTGCCAGCAATTTTGGCTGATGAGCCACTACTTGGGGTTCATACCAGATTAGATGACTCAGTGGTTCTTCTGGTGAGAAACTGCATGAATATAGGATCAAACACAGCGAAGTACTGAGCAATGCAGGACAAGGAACATGAAGAGCTGCAGTCTTGATTCAGCAAAGTACATGCCTAACTTGTAAAGACCTGGAGCATGCAAAGACCTCTGATGACCTCACTGGGGCTATTCACATCTTTGAGGCTGAGCCTGTGTTAAGCATTGAACACAACCAAGCCAGCATGGCTCTCTGTGTCACTAATGGGAAAGAAGCATTCAAGCTCTGAACAAAGAAATCGTCCTATCTCATCATGAAACACCATGTGCTTGGGCAGCCATCACAGGATCAGACATGGGTTCATCAAATTTCCCTTTCCTTCAGAAATCTGCAGTCAATCTCCAGCCCCAAAGCCCTCCATCCCCAAAGGTCACCTCCTCGGAAGCTGCACCCAGCAGACAGAGGCTTCACTTTCTGTCAGAGGGTCAGAGCAACACTCAAGAAGTGTAGGTCTGACTTCCCAAAATAGTGTGGGTTAAAAAAAAAAAAGAAGCAAGCAAAGAAAGGAAAGTGAGCAAATGAGCAGGTTCTAACAGATTATGTAATAGCCAAGACAAAAGCAATGCAAACGCAGCAGCAAGATGTGAAAATGCACAGCAAACCCATGCAAGCCAGCCTGCCTGATCAAAAGTCATCAGAACACTTAAGGTAGTCCTTCCATTAGAGTGCTATAGAAAATAAAAGGCAAATCTTAAGGCAGCTTTCCTAACAATGTTTCTTTTTCTCTCCAGTAAAAGCCAGCGTTCGTGTAATTGCTGTCTAGCAGAGTCAGCAGTACCCAATGGAGACATGACCTACATACCTCAGAAATACAATAGATACGTAACCAGTCGTATCCACATAGACAGATGAGATGGGCTAATTGACTGATGGACACTGTGCACAAATATAAACAGGCAGAAATTCATGCCAGAAGGGTAAAATGGACAGTTTCCAAGACCTTGCTCTCGGGAATGACAACGGCAGGTAAGGAAGCAATGATCATCAAGTTGTGCACAATGTGAAAATGACAGATATATTATTTAAATAAACTCTTGCATTTCTGATTTGGAACTGATTATATCAGTTGTTTTTTTTTTTGTAGTGTAAGAATATTGTAATTTCCTCTCCTTTTTTTTTTTCCCTTTGCACTTGATCATTGCACTGCGAAGTAATCAAAATTTGTTAGGCATAATCAACCTGCACGAAGATATTAGTAAAGTGACAAGCAGAAACTACAGAGTAAGCTCCCCCCTTTGATGCCTACGTTCAGCTGCCACCATGAGGACTACGCAAGGTGTTAGGCGGAGGCAGGAGCAGCAGCCACAGCCTAAGCTGTGCTCCCATTCACATCTCTGGGTCATCACCAACTTCACCAGCAACACTTGCCTTGCTAGGCCCCCCCATCACAGCACACAGAGCCAACAAGGGATTCGAGGACAACTCTGCTTCTGCAGACAGCTTGGGAACAAAGCCTTGGCACCCTGGGAGATCTGCATACACCTGACATGGGGTGTTATTGCTGAGGTGCAGAGGGGACGTTGCCCAGCACTGCTGAGCACAGGAAGGGATCTGCACTTCTTCACCAGTAAAACACAGCAGTGGAACTCTGGCAATTTCGTCAGGTTGTGTATGACCAGCTAGGGAATCTGTATAAGTCCCAAAACACCCCAAAAATGGTGGTTTTAAAGTCCTGATTGTCAGATCATGTGCCCAGTTTAAATGAGTGCAAACCCCACGGACTCTGTGTAATCATCCCAAACATCAACACAAATAAAATTGAACTCATCTCTGCATTTTGGCCCTAGTAAATCTCTAGCACTCAGAAAAATCCAAATAAAACTGAACTGTATTCATAAATTTATCTGAGCAGGGCAGGGTTTAAACTAAATATGCAGTCAGTTGAGCAATATTCTTCCACAGTCAATACTGGTTCTTAGGAAATTATCTGAGTGAATTAAGTGGAGGACTATTAAACAATTTACACACTTCCTTGTGTTTCACATGTCTAATTATAGCTGTGTTTGTCTCTCCCCGCAGAACTGTTGTATACCACATGGTATGCATATTTCAGCATCCAGCATTATTAACTCATGACCGACTGTCAGTTGATCATTATCTAACACATGGGGTCTGCAAAAAAAGCCTTATTTGGGCAAAAGCAGGCTCCGGACCTGCTCCCGCTGCATTTTCCTCCAAAAGAACTTCAGTTGGATTATTATTTGCTGTCAATGGAAACTCCGAGGTTACTTATGTGAAATCTGCAGACAGGAAAATAAATCCTCACTGAGTTTAAACACTTAGTTGATATTAAAACCATCTCCAGCTTGGCTGGTTTAAAGAAAACTCTCAGTTGCCCTCTAGTGTCCCCCTGCTGCCACGCCAGGCAGTCTGGCCACCACAGCCAAGGTCACACTATTTAACCTGATTTCATGCCCACAGATTTACTATTTGCCTAATATTTTGCACAAAAGGGCAAAGGGGGATGCTTTTTATCCCTGGAAATTTCAGGGCTCGGGCCCTGGAAGCCCAGAGCTTGCATAATGTTTACAGCTGTAATTGCGGCGCATGACACACAGGTTTTATGAGCGAGAATCTCTGAAATCACTCTGTGCGCTGCACTCCATAAAGTTCATTCATAACTAAAAATAGACTAATGTACAAACTGATTTAGCATTATACTGAAGCTAAGGAACACAGGGAGTCTGCAGAATTCCCTAATATGGAAGAGAAGCTGAGTTTTCAAAAGCAGCAGTTTATTTGTTTCTGAAAATGGACAACATATGTAAAAGATTTAATATACAGAACCAGGTGTATATATAGCCTAGATCTTCATATGTGCCCATTTTTGTTCTATATAAAGGCTTTATACAGCCTGAAACTATATATTTAATAATAGATTACTAAATTAAGTCGGCACAATCACTTCATAAAAAAAAATAATTTCAATTTAAAATACAGCTGTAGGGGTTTGGACAATTTCCTGCATAATAGAGGCCCATCCCTGAAATGTAAATAACACCGGTATTAAAACAAGTCAATCAGGCACATCAGGAAAAAAAAAGGTACATGAAAACAAATCCATTTTCCAGTCTATTCTAAGTAAGGATGCCAAACTTTTATTTTATTTGAATGCTGCTTTGATACATTACTACTGCTTCAACCAGCTTTTGTTTTTTTCCCCCCATAAATGCCCTGTTCTTCCTTAGAGAAATCCAGGGCTGACTAAGTCTTAACATTTTGAACACAGCAAACCATCAGGGTTTTGCAATAAGAATTATTCACTGCCTTCCTGTGTACTGTCAGTATTCTTAAAATACTGTAACTATAAAATTAAACAGTGTGCTCTTCAGAAACACATGACGTTGCCTGCTCTGTTTTTTTAACTGTAATTGTGCAATTTTAAAATTTTCTTCTTTCTCAATGCCTTCTCCCCAAACAAATACCTTTGATAGTTATACTGTTACAAAAACGGTTTACACTTTTTTTTTTTTAACTTACAGGCCACCTGTAATATTATCGAATGATTACACAGTAAGAATGACAAACGTTACTTTATTTGGTATATATCCTACGTTAATTGTAAGGCCTTCTCAATTTGACAAGACTGAAATATCACAAGAAGTACATATGGCAATTCAGAAAATATAATCAGGGAAAAGGCAAAATGAACATTTCAGAAGACAAATGATTTGATTTGCATAAGCAGATATTTGTAAGGCTCCGCCTTTCTCTACTGCTTGAACAGCACTTTCCAGTTCTCTTGCTCTCACTCTCACAGCATAGTTCACAAGCATGGTAATTGCACTTTCTACCCCAAAGTGTTGCCCCTATCGGTAAGAGGAGACTTTTTCCAACAGCAGTCAGCGATGCCGTAGGACTCTGAAGAGGTGACGCTGTGCATCCAGGCAAGGAAGCAGCAGGGAGGTGCAGGGACCCTGACCCAGTGGCTCCCGCCATATGTGCTGTCCCAGCACCCCCACTTTTCAGAGGAAGGTTGTGTCTCAGCTTCAACTAGCCAGAGTCCTAAAATACTGAAACTGCCACTGAAATAATAAAGGGGGTAGTATGGTCCCAGCACCACCTGGCCATGTCAGGGATCACCTGCTCCCAGACCCATATCTCGGGGACAGGGTGGGACCCTTGGCAAGCCACTGCCCGCTTTGCCTGGTCTCTTGGGCAGTGCCTTTCTATAGTTTTGCACAATACCTGATGTGCTCTGTTGGCTTAGGCTGCTGGAAGACTGTGGTAAGTTCACAAAGCTCAAAAAATTCTTTTCTTTACTTCATGAAATACACAGCAAGAATTTTACTGACTAATTCTGGCGAGCCCCGTCCTTCTGACAGCATCTGGAAGGGCTCTGACACTGTACAGGAATCCTCATCCTTATTTCCAATAAAGAGTTTGCTCCACTCCCAGATTCACCCACTCCTCCTTCTGACGGATTTAAGTTTTTCCTAGACGCCTCCCCGTCAGCCATGACCTGAAGCTGCTTTGTTTAGGAAATCGGACAAAATGACATGGGTGACCAAACCAACATACCTAATTTTAAACAGATAACAGTAACACCAAGACAAATCATCACCTCTCTGGATTTCCAAGTATACTATTAAGTAGACTTGGACTTCAGCTAAGGTGAATATGAAGATTCATTGTCCCAAGAGATAAATATTGACTGAGGAAAAGCAAAGGTCAAATTGGCCAATATTCACTCAAAAAACTCTAAATCTTGATGCAGTGTAACATATACTCTGAATGTCTTCACCAGCTATCTCTGAAGATCTTTTCATTATGACTAAATACTACAAAAGTATCTTCTCCCCTCCAAAATTCATATTTTAAAACCAGAAACTCAAACACACCTACTGCAAATAGGAAACATTCTGTGCCAATGGCCTCAGCAAAAGGAGATGTGTGATTTGCAAGTGTTATCTGCCCAGTCTGCATGCCAAAACTCAGTAGCCCTGAACTCTGAAGATGTGAACAACAAAAAATTCTGACTCATCACATGACAATATTTCAGACTACTATGAACAGGAATTTCTTCTTTGGTAAGGACTAATGCAGTCCCTTCTTCCTATGTCTCAAATATCTGTAGATTAAGACGGAAATTTTATCTCTGGCTTCTATTTCACATAAAGATTTACCCTGGTAGAATGCCAGTCAAGAGTTTTGGGGGAGTTATAATCCTATTATTCACTGTGGCAAGTATATTAGTCCTATTATTTATCTAAGGTTTCAAGCTTACTGCCTGCTTTCTGAAGGTCTTCTACCATGCTATTTTTGTCTGAAGCCACAGTGCTACGGACTCTTTTCCACACAACAGCACTGTTGAAAGCAAAAATTCCAGGAAACCTGTAAAAGCTGATTTTTCTGAAGATGCATTATGAAGGAAGACACTTGAATCCTCTGGATTTTCTATGAGGTTATTCCCAGAACTCCCCTCAGCACCTTCACACAGTCACTCAGTCATTGGGAAGGTTTTAGCACTCCTACTCCAGTGTTCATTCAAACAGTCCAGCATGGCTGGTGAACTCCTACTTCTAACCTTCTGTCTTCACTAAACAGTCAAACGTAGTGGATTTGTTGCCATCACCATGGAGATCTGTTGGTTTCAAATTAGGCACAAACTGTTTGTTTCCTTTGCTATTTTTACTGTGTTTTAAGCCTATTATGCTCCTCCCACCCTGCCCTTTCCTTATCTTACTGGCAAGTAAGAAAAACTGGTTTCACTGGGAAATCAAATCCTAGGCACAGAAACTCCTGAACTCTGTGGAGGATGGCGATGGTCTCCCCTTCTCAACTGCCTTCCCTCACTGTTGACAACCACAGAGGCTGCACAAGGTCAGACTGCACTGATGAGATGACACAGAAGGGCCAAATGAACTAAGTCCCTGCTGGCTGGAAGAAAAATGTGAGCCTTGCTTTGTGCAGTTTCATAGTTAGGCCTGCTAGGGGTGGAAGAATTAATTTACTCACTGCAAAAGGGAATAAATAATAGGCAGGGTTCGGTCTCACATTTGCAATGACATGAACGAACCACCAAGGGCTGCCACAGGAGAAATGGCCCTGGCATGGCAAAAGGAACCAGGATGGGGATGGGACCATGTGGCAAGGGGGGCAAAGGTGAGGAACTGAAGAATAGAAGGACTGAAGCAATAGGTACTAGGGGGATCCAGACTTCTGGACTGTTTGGATTACACGCAGAAAGCAATTAAATCCAGGCAGGTCAAAGTGTCACCAAGAGGCACCCGGGCTATTGCAGTCAGATGCTATGGAGCACCCTCTCCCCATGGAAAGGCCGTCCCACACTGCTGAAAGCATGGAGGAGTTGTTAATTGACTCCCAAAGATGGGAAATCTCTAACAGAAGTTGCTTTGGAGGCACAAAGAAAGACACAAGGACCAATAGTGCTGAATGTAGGTTTCCCACAGCCCAAGTCAATGGGCTCCCTGTGCCAAAAATGCAGCAGGCTGGGATCTGACAGTCCCAAAGCTGCATAAGCCAAATGCAAGCCTTTCCCACAGTTCTGTGACAGGTACATCGTTGCTTTAAAACAGCATCAAGTCTCCACTAAAACAGTCCTCTGCTTCTGGAATCATATGCAATCCATAATATGGAACTTACGTTTAAGTTCAAAGACCAATTAAAAAAAAATAAAATCAATGAAATGCTTTTATGAAAGAGAAGATTGATCTGCAGCTTATAGCTTCCAGTAATGTAATATTTTAGAACTTTAATAAATAATGCTTTTATCTTGATTGCAAAATAATACCCCTGCCATGAAAACACAGAGCAGAGGTAGGAAACTGTTCAACAAGAATTAAAATGTCACACTTTGCACAGAATGGAGCATTACAATTATTGGTGAAACACATTTTTCAAACTTGTTGACACAAAATTAACAATTACATACATCACTTAATTCTATAAGTGCCTATCTCTCAAAGTACCCATTAGGCAACCATGCCTAGTTCAGTTTTAATATACATGCAGGCTTTGCAGCACAGAGGGGATGTAACTATGCGAGCGCTGGCACAGTAAACCCTGAAATGGCAAGTGCTATTAAATTGAGATGCAATCACGTTGAAAGGGAAACATTAACAAACAGCAGACAATTGAGAAGAAAATACAGGGCGCTTGTGTTCTAATACATGTGCCTCAAAACCTTATATAACTATTCATTGTCTAGTTCATCTGGCCAGGGGCCCAGTTTGCTCTATGCTATGCTATACTAATTTTATAATAATAAACTGTTATACAAGCTTTATGCAGTCATGCATATGAAGAGGTTGTGGAACACATTACATTTGATTATGTTTCTAGCAAAGACACCATCTTGAAATTAAACATAGCCTGGTAGAAGTTTAAAATACAAAAAAACCCCCAACCAAAACAAAAACCCCAAACAACAACAACAACAAAATCCAGAAAGAAAATAAAAGACAAATTAAAGGAAAAGGAAACAAATGTATGCGAACAAATCATTTAAAAAACCCAAACAAACAAAAAAATCCTTTCTAAAAGGCTCCTTTCCTCCCCTATCACCTCCACATTATGCATGACAGATGAATACCACTAATCCCATAATACAATGCAAGAATCTGCATGTTTCTGGACTATGCTCACTGGAAGACAAACAGTGATTTTTGGAAATGCATGGTTGTTTTTTTTTTTAAAATACACCTTTTTTTTGTAAAAACAAAGGAAAATGGTTTACAAAGCCCAAAGGAATGCATGAAATAGCTGGGGTTTAAAACCCCTTAATGTTATTTTTTGCTTTAGCATGAACCAACATGAACCACTGAGATGCCTTAGTTAAGATTTATCCGTACCACAAAACATGTGTAGGATAGCAGTTGGAAAACTTGGGGATAAGAGACACAGGGCACAAAAACATATAGACTAAAAACCAGATGCGATTCAGAAAAGTCATTTCATATTCCGCATTTGTCTGTGGAATTGTCTGAGAATTTTCTGCTCTACATTATTTCCAGGTTTATCACAGCCGTTCAAAACTGGCTATATTTAGTCACTGACCAGTGCCAGAAAGCACTACCAGACTCTAGGATCATGGCATATTTTAAGTTTGATATCTCATCAACCATCAAGGCCAGAAATAAAATGCCTGTTATAATCAAAAAAAGCCTCAGACCTCCAAGATACATAAGGGATTTTTTTCAGCTAAGTCATGAGATATCCCAATTCAAAAATCACATTATTCTGATTACCATTGTGTGCCTGATACTTCCCGACCACCCCCTCCATATTTTGATTTCAACATTTTAACATCTCATCTAAAAAAATCCCACTAAAGCTAGTGAAGCAATGTTTTATGTGGGGCCCCTGAGGCACTTCCACATGCAAATACCACCAACCACACACCAAAGGCAAAGAGTCGGCACTCAAGTGGCACTGAAGCCGATGGGTATAAGAGCAAACCCCAAAAAACTTTAGTGCCAGATTCTGATCTAAATCACAGCACTGTCAATTCAAAGTAATTGACTCCTGTGGATTTACATGAGTGGAAAGGAGATCCTAATCTTGTTCTTAACCTCTACCTTTGAAGTAGAGATGATCATAAATCCGGTTTTCCTATCCAACAGGAAAATGTCAGAATTTCATAACTTTCCTCAAATCGGGCAGGCAGTCAAAAATGTTCTGAGCAACACTAACAGGCTTTTTAATTTTAACGTGTCTAATGAAAAGAAAACAACTGGAAATACTTCTACAGATTAAGACTCTCATCTCAAATGGTTTTGACAAGACAGTGCATCTCACTGAATGTGGGCCCCAAAGCCCTGTACTTGAACAGCAAGTGTTGAGTTCCCTGAGCTGCTACAATGGTACAGCCACTGGGGAGACTGCGAAACAGCACCAAAACTCATCCAGAGAAAAGGATGGGTCCAGGACATGGCCACACTAGCACCAGCTGTGACAGCGTTGGCCCCGAGAGTATGTCAACCCATGATAAAACCTAGTCCTTCCAATCCTAGACTAAGCATTTCATTTCAACCTTTCTAATGAAAAAAAAGGAGGGAAAAAAAGACCAAAATCCAAACAGACATATAGTGGCTGTGGGCTGTTACTGTGGAAAAGATTTCCATTTCATTTAAATGGCATCTTCCAGTGCTAAAAAAAGCATGAAGGACTTGACTCAGTTGTCTCAGAATGAGACAACCTTGTGTGAGGTAGAAGTTACGCCAGAATTAAAATGCAGCAAGAAGTGGGAATCAGGTGGCAATGCAAGAGAAGGGCTGGCGCCAAGCCCTACCAAGGGGTTTGCCTGCAGCTTATACCCATGGCCAAATGCTCTTACCAAAGGAAGCAGAAACCTCACCCATTCTCTAGCTGCAGGTGGAATGCAAGACAAGGTGGCAAAACTCTCTTCAGTCACTAAGGAGTTTTTATTGACTCTCTGTAACCTATTTTAACCATTGTTACCTTGCTTTGGTCTAGGCTTCTGAAAACCACCAGCCAACTGCAGCCTCCTGCAACTGCATCTGGCTGCATGACCCACCTCCTCTCTGCCTTTGACTGACATGCCAATTGGAGCTTGTATTTGCTACTTTGAGACTGTCTGATTTTCATGGATCTGCATGCTTAGACCCAGTCAGCACAGCCCTGATGCCTTCTCCAGCTCACCTGAAATGGGAGCTGATGTTACTGCTCATTCATCTTGGCTTCCTTTGCTCTCCCGAATATTTCTGATGGTTGCTAGGCAACTATTGTTGAATACATGCATGAGGCATTAATTGTATGAGCACTTTAAAAGAGGAAAATTCTTTAAAACTGAGGACACTGCCATACCAAAAATAGGATATTTCCTTTATGAAGGGCAACACTCGTGGCTGGGAATGTTGAAGGCTGCAGTATGTCAGAGGCCAGATGAGTCATTCAGATTACTCACATGCAGTGCAGCACAAAAGCAGCATCTTAGCAGACCTGACTTTATTATAAAGTTTTATTTTAAATTAAGTGCTTCAGATCTAGTTTTATCTTCTGACTGCTGTCATTGGGATATCACAGTCCACATTTTCATGAAATTAATTGCGTTGGGTCCAGCTGCTGTTACGGTGTTTGAAGGCAGGGAGTGTATCCATTCAGTACCTTCTAAACCAAACATGGCTCCAGCAAGTACTCCTCTTTGCTACACTTCAAAGAGATACTGTAGTCTCACTGCTGATCCTGAGTGTTCTGTGCTCCTTACCCATAAATGTGGACTTCATTTTATAGGGTCTTTTTTTCCAAAATACATTCCAATGTCATGATCAAGCTCTAAAGACAGTAAACACAGACTTCCATAAATTGACTTAAACTTCTAAACTAAGTAACTGCAAGGATTTGCAGCTAGGTAATTTTTTGAGGGGGGGTTGTTTTATAAACACCCCATCTCTACCGTAACTAAACATTCACAATGTACATGTATTCATCTTAATTACAGGCTGCCTTTCAAAACAACCAGCACCAAAAACCCCCTGAAGAACCATCATTTTCTGGCAGATGAGTAGAACGATTATGGTTCATTGCAAAATCGGGATGCTATAAAAGAATGAGGGCAACTATATTACTAATTTTGAACATGGTATTCTGAGCTAAGAGCTGCTCAAGACCCTGGGAACAATCTTTTCCATTTTTCAAGCTTGTGCTCTACCTCTGTGGAAGTATGTAATGGGACACAGGCTCAACTCAGCAAAGTTCAGCTGAGGTTTGTAAGACTTGAAGGTGAAGGGACTTATTTCATCAGGGAAGTGAGAAGCAGAATCATCAACACCTACTTAAAGTAAACATGCCACCCCACAGCATAGAGCTGTTTTTCACTGGGAGTTCAACTTCTTCTACAGTTGCAAATCCAGAGTGAAACACAGGAGGGTGATGACAGAGCTGGAAGATCGCACAGTACCTCTCTTTTGAAGCAGCAGCACTGTCTGTGAATATCACCCATGTTAGGAGGATAACCACCATTAGTGTTTTCACATATTCTCTTACCCTTTCTGTGACCTGAAACTGGTGATTTCAAATAAATTCATTCTCTTCTACTATTCACTTGTTTCTAACACCTTCCTTTTAGTTAACATCCCTTTAAAGCTATTACAAGGCTAAGGTGACCAGAGATGTCTGTGAGGGACCCGTCGGGGAAGACTCATGAAGTAGGTACTGTAAGTCTGCAGATGATCTTGCACTGTGCTGCCACACATTTAAATGAGATGCTACTGAGTTACATTTTCCATACTTCACCTGAGGAGACAGCCCTTTGCAGAAGTTACTAAAAGTGGCCTAAAATAGACCTAAAATTCTCCCTGAGCTGATCTCCCAAAGAGAGAACAGGCCAGGGATTGATCAGACCCCAGAGCAGAGGAGCACACTGCCTGGTCAGTGCTCTGAGGCAGGCAACTGCTCATGGTGGATGGGGAAAGGCAAGGAGAACCAGAGGACACAGGCTATCAACAGCCAGCAGTGTGGATCAGTGAAGACAGTCCTAACACACCAGCTTCCTCCATAATCCTGCTCCTCAGTCTCCCATCTACAGAACAGATGCAAAGCTCTGCCTTATCTAATTAAGAGTGCAAGAAAAATCTTTGAAGGTTTGTTTTATCATGTAATGGACACAAGATCCAGCACAATCTAGCCTCTACTGGCCTAGAGGCTATAAATTACATACATTAATAAAATTACAGTTTTTAAGGCCTGAAAGGAATTAGTAGGATATTAGTGCCTTGTTTACCTTCTGCAGATATTGCCTATACAGCAGAGTGACTACTGGATGAAGACAGTACCTCTTCCTTGAGTAAGGGTCTTTTGCAAAGCAAAAAAGGGTCTTTTGCAAAGCAGTCTTGATTTAAAGGATTCAAGTAATAAAGAATCTATGCTACTCCTAGCTAAGTTGTTCCTATGTTTAATTACCCCTCACTGCTAGGTAACTGTGCCTTAGTTTCAGCATTAATTTATCTGCTTCCACTTTGAAGCATGGGGTCCTGCTATGTGTCTGTTTGCAAAATTACAGAGCCCTCTACTGCCACAGGTCTTCTCCTTATGGAAGTACTAACAGACTGTGATTGGGCCCCTTCTTAGTCTTCTCCTCTGTGAACTCAATGGAGTGACATTCTTCAGTCTTCCACTTAAAAGCAAGTTTTCTGTCCCATGAATTGCTTTTTGGGTCCTTCCTTAACCCTGTCCAGTATTTGCATATGCAAAGCACAGGCATCAGAATGAGGCACAAAGATAAAAGTAGGGAAAAACCTCCTCAATAAAACTTCCTGCTCTTCCATGTTCCTCTACAAGCCCATAATTCAGAATAATACATTTGAGTATTAGTAGTGCAGTTATTCCATGAAATTGTACCACCCTTTTTGCAGCAAGCCATCATCATTTGACTGACTAACCAAAAATGTTAGCTCTTAGGGGGTTGATAATGATTTCCTCCAGCATTGGAGGCAGGAGTAGTAACACCTCTCTATTTCTTCTCTCTATTCCCTGCTTATTAATCCAAGAACCAGGTTTGCTCTCCTACTCCAATCAACTGGTTATCTATCATTATCCCCAAGTAATTTATGCCATTAAGACCAACACAACAGCCCTGAGGCACACGGAAATGCTGCCAGGTCACTGAAAGACCAAGATTCACCTGTATCTAATAATGAGGCCCAAACTTCAGCTGAAATGTAAACTATCACTGCTCCACTCGCCTTTAGCCCATCACGGACAATAAATTAACTAAAAAAAAAAACACAAAGAAGTCATAATTGCCAATGATAACCCCACAAAAACCCCAACACTACTTCTTTTACTAAAATTTGCCTTCACCTTCAGGACTTAGGCATAAAAACAAGGTCCTAGAAAGAAACTACCAGCATCCACTGGCTATAGACACAAGGAAAAAGGGTTTGCTGAGGTCTCTTAAGCTATTTGTGTAAATGATAAACTAATCGTCTGTGATCTGTCTGATCAAGTTTACAAAGATGCTGACAGGTAATGTGAACTTAAACAGCACTAGTGTCAATAGACAGAAAAAGCCCTACTCTGGATCCCCCTTAATACCCTCACTTGATTTCAGAGAGAGAAAACTATAGCAAGAATTTTAATGACCTATTTTGCCTCTTCTGCAATTTGATTTAAAAGCAAATTCACAAAAACCCAGCCACGTGGAATTTAAATTCTGCACAAGTCTCACCCACCAGCAATTACTACTGCAGTGTTTAAAATTTTAAAAGAAAACAAACCCAAACCTGAACAAAACACTATTTTTCAATTAATTTTCTTACTTTGATTTCTCTCCACATTGCATCATCTCCCAATTAATGTGATTTTGCTGAGTGTGCCAGTTTCTTAAAGACACAGCTATAAAATGTATGGACTAATTGTTGAGCAGAACTGAAGAGCTATTAAAACTGCAATAGTACAGCACTTCCAATGGTAGTCTATTATTTCTACATGATTGGTTTTGTACAGTCCAACTCATGCAGTGAAACTCTTAGATAAATTAACTCCTTCGTTTTGACATAAACATCAAAGGGAGAATTAAAGGAGAATGAACATTCTTTTCTGCTGCTATTTTAGACATACTGTTCATAACATCCACGCACGTTCCTGGAAAGTTACAAATTATTTAAATTGAGAAAGCCATTTGCTGTTTTATCAAGTCTGTAATACATAAAATTTGGCTCCAAAATTATCTCATTTTTCCATTTCATGTTTCCCTGTCATCTACATGGTAGAGCATGTTTACAGAACTTTGTAACTGTAATATATAATTCAGTCATTTCTAAACAGCACTGTAAGAGTAAGACTGAAATGTACACATTTTAAAGATTACTTAGTGAACACCAAACCCTTTCCCAGCTGTTTTAAATTTTGAATTTCCCAATAAATGAATAACATACTAAAAAAGCAAACAAGATCTGACATTATTTAGTCTAAGTTTCTAAAATGGCATAACATCTGTAGCTAAAAACAATTCTGAATAACTATATTTAACTAGAGCAGTATTCTATTATTCATAGCTCATTTTCCTTACAGACTAGGGGACTTAATGTGGTGTTCAAACATTTCAAACATTTCTTTTAATTGTTTAGTCCTTCCAAGAGCCCAACTGCTGCAAAAAGGGGGAAAATGTTCACTCATATCTTTTATATATATTCATGTGACCAACCCATGATCTCAGTTAAGTGCCACAACTGTTCATTAACACACATCACAGCCCCCCAGTCAGCACTTCGAGCTTTGAAACCATGCCAGAAGCAGGGGCTCAACAAATGGCACTTTGACCTTTTCACTTCTAACTTCAATCTTTATTAAAATCTCTCAGACGTCAGCTCTGTCTCTCTCTTTTACCATCTTTTATGGGCTCCCGAAATACCTAATATTCATTCATTAAATGGAAAAGTTTGTTACATTCTTACGTAATGATAGATTCCCCTTTCACATGCAATCGGCTTGTGAAATGCCTTTGATTGAAAAAGAGAACGAAACACCCCCTCCCCCTGCCAGACAACTCTAAATTCAGATTGCTCACTCATTTCCTGGGAAATCAAGCATGCTGCCTAATATTAAAAAATCTCATGGCATCCAGGCAAGTTTAGCTGCAGTTTATGTTCCCCTTATTAAATTTCACTTTAGCAACACACAAAATCCTCACCCTGCTCCTTGCTTGCTTTATCAGTTTCATGTTTGCATCTTCACTTCTTTGGCCCAAGCATTTATGGGGTGACAGAAACCGATTTTTTTTCCCCCAGCAGAGTTTCAGTTTCTTACAATAGAGTCACCAAAACGAGCAATCCCATGGAGGAAAATGCAACTGGAGACAAATAGAGGCTTTGATCATTTTTATGGTGCTCAAGCACAGATTTGGGTGGGGGGAGGGAAGAGGGAGGAAGAGAGAAATCATGATTTTTTTTTTTGTCTTTTTTTTACCAGTAATTAAATAATTATGCATTAAGAACAATAACAAAAAAAAGAACCACAGAAAAAGTTCTCATGAGTCATTTATGTGTTTTCATTCTTTGTGTAAACTTTCTGGCACACCCTATATGCTTCACTTCTTGCTTTAAATAAGTACTGGAAAATATGCATAGTATTTGGAACCAAGGGGAATGACATATCAATTCGAAGTTTGCTTTGTGTAAGTTTGCATTTTCCAAATTTGAAATGCAACTTCAAAGAAACCCAGAACTCACCTTCAACCTCTAACTTCTCCCCCCCTTCACCCACGGATTATGTAGAAGGTATAAACTATTCATTTAAGCGGCACAGTGAAGTATCATCATTAGGTGGCTTAGTTGCCCGGGATACTCCTATCAGCCTGACCAGTAGGGAACCTGGGAAGCATGAGCTCCAAAGGGGGGAAAAGTAAACAAAGTAATGAGTAACAGTTACAGCTCCTTAAAAATGCGTACATTAACCTCGGTATTGGGAAACTATTCGCTCTTTAGAGGCAGCACCTCTGATTGAAATAATGATAAATATTTTGGTAATTCCATCTCAAGCCAAAATGAAATTACCCAAGTGCACTCCCTGAGAACAAAGCTTTTTAGTATACCTTCGAATGAACTCAGGTAAGTTTACAAATGGCCTATACCTAAAAGACCATTAACTAAAATTACATTTGTTTTTATTGAAAGACAGCCTCAAGTGCTGACATGTAATATATGACATGTGATACATAATAATACTCTTAAACCAGTTCTGACATAATATCTCCCTAGGCATAATAACCACAAATGACTGCTTTAGTTAAGAACTAGCCAGAAGCAAAATAGATCCACGTAAAAGTAGCTTTAACCATAAATACCTCAACAATATTTTATGTCACTTTGTAAAAAAGTTAAAGGAGTCCCATAATAATTAACAACAAAAACTTCATGTTCTTTACTATTGTATGGTGGTTGTGAAAGGTTATTTCATAGTCCCGCAGCTGCCAATGCTGTAAATTATGCAGGCACCAAGAAGCATTAAGGAGAAATAATAGCAATTTAAACTAAGGCTGACGTAATTCATGATAAACAGTCATTGGAAAATATTACAATGTTGTCTTTTTTGAGTGGGTTTAATCAGAAGAATGTGACCATATTCTGACACAAACCACTTTTCCATTGTATGGGAATGGGGGCCCTTCCCTGGCCATAAAGGTCTCCCCTGCTCGCTGCCACTGCTGAGTCCCGACACCTCAGGGATGCTGCTCATGATGCTTGGGATGCCAGCAGGCCCAAAGTTCTGAGACACAGCTTCAGAGTCTGAGTGGGCCTGGTGGTCCAAGGGAGGCACTGAAACCAGGGGAACAGTCAAACAAGGATGCACTAAGAAGGCATATGAGGCAAAAGAGATGGCTCCAGATGAGACTATCTGTGATGGACACGGCTCACAAATATGGTGAACACAGCATCGCTTACTTTTTGCTATGATCACAAAACATGATTTTGATAGCTGAATTGTAAAACCAGCCATCAAGTGGAAATCTTATACAGGAAGAATTAGTAATGTACACCTACAATCATTTATTGAATGGACACCAATAAATGTGTGTGTAATAGATGACAAAACGCAGGCAATGGGTTACATTTATCAGGCAAAGAGCAGCTCACTCACAAACCCCTCGTTTGCTGGAACTACACATTAATTCTCTGCTGAACTCTGCCTGGTAAAACATTTAAACCCCACAATACCCTCACAGAATCACTAAGCTAGAAAATAAAAAGAAGTTGTGGGCACATCCAGGCCCTTGAGTCTGCCACAGGCACTCTCAGGAGTGAGGATCTCTCACCTCCTGTCCAGTGAGAGCCCCAAAGCCAGGGCTTTCCCAGCCCAGGCCATACTGGGCACCCCATGGTTCACAGCCCTGATGCTTCTCAAGCAGCTGGGTCACAGCCCCATGCAGTCACTGCAAGCACATGGCATAAGCCCCCTCTCTCCCAGGCTGCTACCCAATGGCACCTGAAGAAGTAAGGAGCCACACCCAATTCCCAAGAACCCTGCCATGGGAGCAGCTGTCTCGAAGTGACAC
>NW_008246060.1:3159955-3174246 GCF_000691975.1 Corvus brachyrhynchos
GCAGCTGCCACAGGCCTCTCGGCAGCTCCCCTGCTCTGTGTAGGGCTGACAGACACCACCAGCCCCGGCTGAGAAGGGACGCTGAGGGGCCTGAGGGAATGGACAGAAGCAGCTTTTCAGGCAGTACCTGCCCCTCCACTCAGCATCTGCTGCCTTCCTAAGGGCAGCGGGAACATGCAACCCAAATAAAATCAGTGTTCTCCATTAAGGAGTTTTGATTATATAGTGAAAAATAATCTTAGTATTTATCCTGGTTACAACTATGGTTGCAAGTGAAAATGCACTAAAAAACATAAAAAGCAGTAGAAGCTAACAGAATTTGTTTCTACTGAAGTTCTTGCAGACAGGAAGGTATTTTATCTTACTTTACTACACATTACTTATGTTCACTTAACAGCTTGCTGTTAACATTGGGTGAGATTCTGTCTCTGGTTAACTGGTGAAAATCTTGAGTAACAGCCACAGAAGTGGATCGAGTTATGTTGGATTTACGCCACTAAGGAAAGCAGAATGTGACCCCTTATCAGTGCCTTTTTGCTTTGAGTATACAAATATTTTATGCATTTCAATGAGTGACAGAATGCAAAACTTGCAAATATTTATTTTTAGATGTATGGGGAAAAAGCAATTAGAGCTAAAAATGTTAAGAATGAAGAAATCACTTAACAGAAGCAATTATGTTGGGCACATAAACAGCTCTGCCTTCAGACATTTTATTCAAATGCTGCAGAGCACACTAGAAAATATCAATTGTTTAAAAAAAAACTCCAAGTATTTTTTCACAACTGAAAAATCAATCATTATAAACAACATCTGGGGATCATTAATATCTTGCTCTGCAGTTGAATTAACAAAATACGAAAGAAATCTGACCAGAATCCAGAACATTTCCAGATTTGCTTTTTCAAGCTAAAAGCTTATGTTTGCAGAGGTGGGGTGGGAGGGAAGAGGAAATGTACATTTATCTGTATTGTATATAGCACTATTATGCATTAATCACTACTTCCCCTCCAGCTATGTCCTGTTTTTGTTTTGGGAGACCTAAAATTTGAAATATTTAGCTAAGCCACCCTGCCCAGGACCTTGGAAAACATTTGCATATTTTTCAGACTGTTGGAGATGCCACTGTAAAGCTCCATCTAAGGAGCTTCCAGTATCTATGCTAATAAAAAGTCTCCATACTCCTCCTATTGCAGTTCTAAATGTTTTAAACATTCCAGTCTTTGCAGAGTAGCACTAACACCAATTCCACTCTAATATCATATTTGTTAATATTAAAACAAAGAAGCCTGAAGCATCTATATGGAAACTTCAGGTTTTTCTGAATTTCACTAATATAAATTATCCTGCAGGTAGCTAAAAGAAACAACAGCAAAAATGCTGATACTTTACATCAGCTGAAAAAACTTTAAAAAAACACCTAGTCAGCCCAAGTACAATTTTTGTACTAGAGCTAGTTTAAAAAGAAAAGCCAACTTTGACTCTTTGACTCACGCAAATAAAGTAAGTCATGAACAGGAAAACTGTATTTCATTTAGACTGGAAACATTCTTCCATCCTTTCTTTTGTTTGTTTTAAAGACTCATTCTCTGCCAAGGTTTTATTTTGTTATGTTTTTCCCTCAAACAACTGATTTTATCTGAGTCACAAACTTCTGTAAACTAAGATGCATAATAAGAGCAAAGACCAAATTTCAGCTACACCAGGACTAATGGTAGCACTCTATACCCTGAAGTCACCAGCCTCCATGCCACAGAATTTGTCTGGCACATGACCCATCCCTAAAAAGTCCTTTCACCTTCATAATGCTGCTCTTCCATGGCTTCCCTGGCCAATGACAAGACGGAGGGTAAGCCCTGAAATTGTTGGCTCAGAAACTCCAGCAGCTGGCAGGACTGGTAAGTCACTCCTCATTCGCAACCACTCCCTGCCAGCCCTGGAAGTGAGACAAACTGCCTTCTTCATTGTTTTATAGGGAGAGATGAGTTGTTGAAGGTTTTGAGGTTTGCATTTTAATGGAGATAACTTTTCCCCTAGCAAGCAATATATTGTTAAGTTTGGTTTGGGGGATGGGGAGAGGAGATAAGTGGGGCCTGCAATGCCCTTTTGCACACGGTTTTTTTTCAATGAGCAGTTTCCCTCTGCATTGCTCATGTTATGGCCAAACGAAGATGGTTAATTTTTCAGAGAAAAAACTGTATTTATACCACAGTAGTTTGTAGTTCTCTCACTTTTTGGTATGAAATGTTTCATTAAAAAATTGGGTTTTACATGCAAACCCAAAAACTTTTAACCTTCTTTTGGGGTTGAACATGTGTTTATAGTACTCCAGGGACCAAAGAGATTGTTTAATGCCATATTGAACCCAGCGTGCTATAAAAATAATCCAGAATGATTTAAAATTTACCAAATTGATTTTTAAAATTGACAAGAAATAAGGTATTCAGTTTTCTCTCACACTCCTGTTTATAGAAAGAGCAAGCCCATCCTCACAGAATGAAAGACAGCCTTTGGATTCATCTTTAGCAGGCAGGATGTATAATATTTTTCATGACAAATCCTTCTGTGTGAGATTTTCACCTGGTGAGGCTGATGGAGCTGAAACCCACCATCACTCACACCACAGCTGGATCCCAGCTCATTGATGCACCCTGGAAGCCACTCTGTGCCATGGAGCTGGCACACTGAAGCCTGGCAACTGAAGTCACCTTTCTTGGACAAGCACATACAGAGGACATGTGCTGCTCTAGCAACAAGCGCGCACTGATTTATGCCCAGTGACCTTCAGATACACCTTCTGAACACTCACAGGCAGCTTTGCCTCCAGCTAGATCATTCTGGTCTATAATGAAAATTATTAGGAACCTAATTTTTTCATTCCTTCTCTCTTGCAGCACATATGACCACACAGCAGATGCCAGTAAATGATATGCATTTACAAAAGTTATTCAGTAACAGTAACCCCAGAGGCTGATAAATGAAAAAGATTTTGAAAAATGTCTCGAGTTGAAGAGAAATGAATTGTTCATTTTCATTGCTCATGTTCATTTCATTATCCACCTGGACTGCTTCATGCTGGTGAGGACCTCTAATTGCTCTTATTTCAGGAGAGGAATACATGTGCAGTCTGACTGTGGTCATAGCCAGAACTTTGGCTATCAAGACATCCAAGCATGGTTTATGTCTTCTGCTTTCTGAACAGAAGCAAGCTTTTGAGCCTATTTGCATTCTGGAGGGGAACCCTCCAAGGCAGTTGGATTAACTAATCAGTAGTTATATTAACAAGAATGGGAGCAGGAGGCTTCCCACTCACAGCAGTCTTTCCTCTGCAAATGGAGAGCAAGTCCTTCTTCCCTGGCAGGCTGCAAAGAAATACATGCAAATGTTTGAGCCTTCCAGCTGCTGGGCCCATTCCTCAGCAGCCCACTTCTCCAGCAGCCTCCTAGATGGGATGCTGTCCCACTGAACCAAGCCAGAGGAGAATCAGAAAAGGACTGTGAAAGAAAACTGGTCCTAAATATTCCTGCCTAAACCACTCGGGCACATGCCATACAGCAGCGGACAGGCACGGCAGAGGCAAGCACAGGTAGCCACGGTGTTGGTAGCACCTGTGGCAGCCTGAGCTGGAGCTGGAGGGGAAGCTTAGCACAGCCTGAGCCTCACAGAAGCTCTATGGAAACACAGAACATCCACACAGGACTGCCCAAAGCCTCATCACATCCCTTCCAGCCCTACCTGTGGGAGCTCACAGACAGCATCTACATACATCTTCTGCTTTAAGAAGTCCCACACCAAAACAACATTATTTATTATCAACAAAACTTAATTCTTCTTCTTCATTTCCTGCTTTATCTATTTTTGTTAAACCCTGCAGAAGAGGGAAAAATAGGCAAGGAGTATGAGGAGAAGTCAGAGCTCAACAAAACTTTTTTTTTTTTGTTATAAATCTACAATGAAAGTAGAGATAATATTTCCAGGAAAAACATTTCTATTAAAACTGCCTAACAAGGACAACAGCTTACATGCTGGGGGCTCTTTGTAAAGGTGTTTCTGGTGTCTCATCTGTGACATGCTGTATCTGTTGCACAATACTTCAACATACAGAGAATGTGTAGGACTTGCCTCAAAAGCAATGCTTCTGAAGAAGACTTGGCATCCACAGCAGAAACCAATGCTTCCCACATAAAGACATCAGCAGAATGTATTTCTCAACTTTCATATGTGCTTAAGAGTTAGGAGAATTTCAGGTAAAAATGGTGAAATACGCACTCCTATCTTGTTCCTTCTGCACACTTATTTCATTTGCTAGGTAAGAGAGAGCCAAAACCTTCAAACGAAATGTGTCTGGATCTCCTTACAGACAACTTTTCAGAATTTTAGTCACATTTCTGTAATCTGGTATCCCCTCAGATTTGACTGATAAATGCCAGTGCCTTAGAGTAATCTATTTATCTACTGTACCACCCTGCCTCTGTTTAGCTTTAGCAGTCATCACTCTCCACATGTGACATCAATCTACATGATATCAATGTAAACTGTTTGTATAATGAAGTGTTGTACATTTTATTGTCCTGCCAGCAAAGAAAAGGATAAACTAGTACTTTGCCTGTTGTCTTCAACAAAGGTAGTATAATTGACACCATACATTTTGCAGTACAGATATGGAACCATACACTGGCCAGTTTTTTCTTCTTAAAACAGCAGGGCTTACAAGTTTTACATCATTATTTTCATAAGAAATACTTTTAAACAGTGGTTTTTTGGGATTTTTTGGTGGCTCTTTTTTTTAATAGGAATTAAAAAAAATCTGCTTCTTAAATCAAACTAAATTTTAAGTACACATTATTAATTTCTATGGCTAAGATTTCTGTGGCTCTGGTTTGATAATGAGATAATTGCCTTGCAAAGGTCAAGAGAATGGCACAGTTTGCTTTCAGAGGCTGAACAAAGCACTCACTATGGTTCACTAAGCGTAGTTTCTGCATCACTCCACATCTCTTTGATTCATCTATTACTAATATTCCATGATACACTTACATTATGGATCCAACTATTTCAACAAACCTGTAATCAAGGAATGACCCTGAATAAAATACTCCACAGAAAGCAGATGGTAGGCTCATCAAACGCCTTCAAGCCTAAAATAACCTTTCCCATATAAAAAGGAGAGTCAATTAAAACTGAACTTTATATTCTGAGCTTGAGCTCAGAGTAAATAAAAACCAACATGATACTATTGTGTGTGTTATTGGACCAAACTTCCAGGGCATTTCATTCATTTTTTTAACCACCCCCACTCCTAAGAGCAACCAACACTTTTATTCATAGTTCATTCAAAGCCTGTAATGTTTTGTGTGAGTGTGAGCAGACTTGACAGTTTGGGCCTGATTCTGAAAAATCTTGACAGCACAAAACTAAAACTATTCCCAGCAGTCATGTGCTCCAGTGACAACACCATGTGAGGATCTTGTCTGCCGTTGGGAATGGAGTGGCAGAGCAGCAGAGGAGCACTACCTTACAAAATGCCCCAATGCCACCAAATGAGTCAGGGTTTCTCTGCTGACACAATGCTTGAGCTGGGCACCAAGCTCAAAGCCAGGGTGCTCAAGTTCAGAAAAACAGGTAGATGACTCTCCCATCAGAAACATTATTAAAGCCCTTCCCACTCACTCTCATTACATGTTCGAGCGCATCAGCAGAATTTTTTTCTCTAAGAGACCACAGGAGCTTCCTTGCAGAGATGTGGGGGTCTTGCAAGCAAAGGTGTACCCACCACCATGCAGACTCTTCAAGTACTAGCCACAGAACTCATCCATCTGGTGATACGGGGGATAAAACTTAATTCTGTACACTGCTAAAGAAACTGCACCGGACCCATTACTGGAGTTACTCTGGGTGTCTACACAACATGCATTTTGCCACACATTCAAAGCACATCTGCTGTCCTGGGGATGATGTGACACCAAGAAAACCCAGTGTGAAATCACCTGGTTGCTATCAGGTGTCAAATCTTGCCATTCTCTCCCCCAGCTGTAAGGGGCTGCATAGTCCTTTAGAGCTGCAGAATATTCTCTATGCCTTTTGAATTAAGAGACCACCTCCCAGAAGTACCTCTGCACTCACAAAATCAAGCTTCTAGCACTGGCAAAGCCCATGCTGAACAAGCCTACATTCCAAGATGACCAGAAACACACCACCTACAGCTGACCCTCGTACAGGGCCCTGGGAGCACGGCTGCCGAGTGCTCTGCAACAGCAATGGCATGTGCCAGGACTCTAGCCTGTTTTGCATTTTTTAGCATATTGCACCAACAACGACTTTAAAAAACTCACACACGCTGTAAAGCTTCTGGAAGACAGACTACAGGCGAATGACTAAGGTAGATGAACTTCAAACCCAGGCAAGGTATCGTTTCACTCAGACCAAGTCACTGCGCTACACTCTACCTGTGTAACATTATCTTTGATTGTGAGCTCAAGTTGCAATACTGAGATCACCAGTGGCTAGAAGCCTTCAGTCTCAGAGAAGAAAGAGCATATTTGGTACTTAACATTTCAATCATAAATAGCATTGGTTCACTTCAAAGGAAGTTTTCCCTTTGGAAATCAGTGGACACTTAAAAGAAGAAAAATGTCTTTAACTGTGAGAAAAAGAAAATAGCTGTAATGGGACTTACCAAACTCATCACATATACTTTCATTTTCTATTAGGGTAGGATGATCAAATGTATCCCGACAATAGAAGATCTGGGGGTTCTTGCTTGTTACTGCAATGCCTCCAAGGGCTAAAACAAACTGGTCTGTTAGTATTGAAGAGGGTTTGTCCTGAATGCGCTTTAGCATGGAACGGTATCGACAGTACTGTGGGTAGCTGAGAATTAAAAGGTTTGAATCTTCATCATCCTCACCTGGAAAAACAGAAAAAAAAATACTTTTAGTATATCAGAAAAGTACAAACAAGAGCTGTAATTCAAGTACTTCAGAAAACCTGTAAGTTCAGCCTTTTCTCAAGACACAACTTTTATAGCACAGTGGGTCTGGAAAGAAAGGTTAAAAACAGAAATTAAAGAAAGTTTATTAAAATAGCTTATTTTCTGCCTTTCTGTTCAGTTCTCCTATGCTTACTCACAAGGACTACCTGGATGAGCAAGAAAACACTTCTCTGCAGAAGCTGGCCAAGTGCCTGAATCAGTGTTCTCCATACTTTGCCAACTTGGCTGCTTCGATAGAAATATTATCTGCAATTTTTATTCAGTTCCCCATATAGCTTTACTGCACGCATGTTTACATCAGCTAACATATTTTAAAAATAATAATATACAAGCCTCAGAGCATACAGCTACTAACTCTCCTTTGAAGTATCTGATATTGGCAACTCCTGAAGGACCCCTCGGCCAGGGAGGTGGGCTGATCTGACCTGGCCATTGCTTCTAAACTCCAACTGGTGGGAGCAACTTTCTTCACATTAACTGCAAATGCAGTAGGACTCAATAAAACTCCTACAGAGCACAACAGGCAAATGAATTTTCAAACAGCTTGTGCTGCTGGGCTCAAAATATAAAGCAATCTAGAGCTCAAAGCTTTCCATTCCTCCATGGCTTAGATGATATTACATAGAAAGGTGGCAGATTTCAAAATATCATAATGAAGTGTTGTCATACAACCAGAAGGAAACGTAAAAGAAAAAAAAACCTCAACCAGGGATGCAAACATGAGAAATTACTCATTTGCAGGTATGCAGCTAGTACTTAACAGCACTTCTTTTTATTCTCATTTATCTCCTCAGGTACATAACCAAACATGGCTTTCCAGGCATGCCAATGAAGACAAAGCAACAGCATTCACTTTATGTTTTCTGCTGTACTCTGATTACTGAATAACTCAGCTATTTCTTCTGCCAGAGACAAAAGGTCTACTATTTAATCCCATTATCAATACTGAAATCATCATTCTTGCTCCTAGAGTAAAAACCACTTCAGACATTGAAAGAAATGGCAGATCAGTTCTCCCCAACTAAATACGATGGCACAACTCATCTGGATTCAAGTGAGGCAATGGAAATGTTGACACATAAAAGGCTAAATTTTAAGAAGTCTCTGGAAGCAGATATATCACCTAGAATGTCATCACTGCAGATGAATGCAATTCTGTAAAAAAAAAATCAACACAGCAGACAGACTTGCAAAGTACTGTCTTTACTACTACAGCTCCTGAAAGTCATCACTGTTAAAAACTCTAGAACTCTCACCACTATCCTGACATAGGTAAGCAGATAAAACAATTTATGTTTAAAAAAAAAGAAAAAAAAAAAAAAGAAAAACCAAGTAAGAGTAATACATTTTGGTAAACAGCACTGCCATTACTTTTCTAAGAAAATAAAATTGATGGCCCTAAAACCTCTTTTGGCCGATAAGGATGTAGTCATGCTTTTCTTTGTTTCAACAAGTATCCCATAAGCCTGCACAACAGCACGATTGAGCCAATTGCTCCTGGGAATAAGGCTCTCTCTTCTTTATTTGAAAACTCTAAAAATCAGATCAGGAAAACTGTTCTAGGAATTAACAAGCACATGATCCGTCCTTTAGCTCCTTCGAGAGTTTCACGTATGCCTGCCTGACAGTTATTACTACTTTATACCTTTGTGTAGATAGCAGCGAGCTGAATCTGTCGATCTGACAGCACTTTTCTTATGCCAGGATGTGGTCAGCTTTTTAAACAGGGTGTATATAAATGTATGTCCCACGTGCCTTTGTAGTAAACCATTAGTTTCTAGACAAATGTGCTGTTAAGTCCCTGCGCAGAATTACACAAACTTTGTACCCCTGACAACTGACGACTTAACTCAAACCCCCTGGCATAAATTAAAACCAAGTAATTTTTTACAGGATCACTTCCATACATGCTTGTGCAATTCCAATGAGTACTTTATGATGCATTTGTTTCCTTTCCTTTTTCACTCCAGGTTCAATAGATACATCTACAAATGAACAAAGGCTGAATAAACTGAAAATTTGTTTAGTGAAAGACAAACACAGTGTTCCTGGAACAAAGATTTTTCCTCAACCACGCCCACGTGAGAAAAGAGAAATCAAAGCAGACCAATCCCTAATAAAATGCAAGCCCGAAAAAGAACTATTATTTGCTTCTATCAAAATCTAACACATGCCATTTAATGGTGGACTTAGTGAATACTGCAAGTATTTTTCAGAAATATGATCAGAAAGAGTTTAATCTTTCTTAGGAGAAGCAGAGCTCAAAATGTGGATCACATTCCATCAAAATGAAGAAAAACAACATGACTTCTAAAAACATACAACTGAGATATTAGGAAACCAAGACCCTGTATTTCTGAGTCTCTTTTTAGCTTCAACAGACAGAACATGGTAAAAGATTATACCTACAGTATTCTGCTTGTGAGGCTCAACTGAAATTACTCAAATCCTATGCTTATATCATAATTGTGTGGTTTAATAACCCCCTCCAACGTCAACTTTCCATTTATTTTTATATTTCAGGGCTGAAAACAGAGAAACTGTAATTAGGAAGCAAGGTTCCACCCCTGCCTTCCGAGCACTGCCTATATATGCCTAGATGTAATCCAACAGTTCCCTTTGTGAGGGGTAAAGAGAGCTGGGATTTGGCACAGCCTGGCATTTATGTTGGATTACATGTTCTTCAAGTTGTCTTTGTAAGTAAAAGATGCATGAAATGCCAAACACAATGAATCTATGCAAGAACTGACTTTTTAAATCAGCACAACCATTTTTAATATGTAAGGCAAGACAATTAGATGCCCCAAAAGAAAAAAAAAAAGCCTGTTAAAAGCACGAATTCCTAACAAATCCATCTAGAGCCAGAACTATTTACAGAGAGAGCAGAGAAAAAAACAAACCTGCAACATGCTTTTTGTTTGCTTGTTTCAGAAACATCAGCGTATAATGTTATTGCTAACTGCCATAATCTACCCTCAACATCAGTAAGCATTTTTTTTCATTACAAAGACCTTCACACCAGGATTTTATAGAGCTTGATGGAAAAACTATGCATGTTCCTTCCTGTACCTAATTACTTCAACTGCAAAAGCTGCCAAGTATTTTGCCCTTTAGTTCTTTTAATCGTATTAGTGCAAATGCATTTGGATGCCAACAGAAACAAACATTTAAAGATTTTTGCTTAAAAGATTCCAAATATGTATGAGGCTGGTGCTATGAAAGCACACTCCACTTCTTCCCAGAAAGCACAGAGTTATTCCTGCAGAAGAAATACGAATTTGTGCCTCTTGTAAGACTAAATGTCTAGTTTCAACCCAATTTAAGTAAAATAATGTCAATATGAACTGCTCTCACAATGATTTATGCTACCTTCTGTTACTTTATTACATTAGACATTCCTTTCTCTAAGCTTTATACTTTTTGCCGTGCTCCTAGCAACCACATAAAGGCTGAGCACCAACTTTACATGCCTGGCACCCTTCCAGGCTCGACTGTTATTGATAATTATATTGAAGTTTCAATTTAATTGCTACTCTGTTGTGACACAGAATATTTTTTGTAATTAGGCTTTTCCCATTTTCTGTCCATTCATTTTTTGTATTACTGAAAATGACTTTTTCCCCCCCAAGAAAACACAAGCAGAACAATGACACAGATAAGGGTCTGTACATCTGTTACTATCATTAACAACTCGGTAACGTGAAGGGAAGAAAAAAAAAATTAAAGGGAAAAAAAAAGGCGAATGTAATTTCTCAGAAGGTAAATTTCTTTCCAGTTTAAGTGCTCTTTTTCTTCTTACAGTTACTCAATGATTTCCTGTTCTAATTACATGACATTATACAGAAAGTAATTTTTAAAAAGGAAATGTACCAGCGCAGGAGGCTAAATAGAAACACTTACTTGGTATGGTTTGAAATTGTGAACTTTTACATCTCTTATCAATTCTCTGCTCTACCTTTGCGCAATATATTCTACCACACATCTACCATCTCTTCTGAGGCAGTTAACACAAATGTATACATCAAAGGGGAAACACACTTGCAGTTAAACTGCAGGCAAAGGAAAAAAACGAAAAAAAAAAAAATCAATTTTTTCCTCCTCAATGTAGCTGGTAAGTTGGAGGCAAGCCAAGCCTCAGAGTGGAAAATATTAAAAAGTACAAAAAAAAAAGTAGAAAAAAAAAAGAAGGCTTGATTAAAAAGCGAGAGAAGAGATATTCAGTTCTAAATCTAAATGAATAAGCCACAAACTATTTCATAAAAACATACTGTGACGTAAATTACACATCAGTATTGCACTGTTGTGGTTATTTTGAGAAATGGCTTGTACTGTAAGTCAGCTGGTAAAACCCCACCCTTAATGATTTTGTAATTCTCCATACAGCAATCAACTGGAGCAGTCATGAAATTGCCAAGAAGGAAAACAGACAGAGCTGCAGAGAGTTTGTAATAAAAAGATAATGTACTTTTAACATAACAGAAGTAGAAGATTGGTTTTATTAACTAAAAAAACTACTTAAAAGGTCCCAGGCTTGCCATTTGTTTTGATAAATGTTGACACAGATCTTCATAAGATAAGCAATGGAGGTATCAGGGGAACCAGATAAAATGGGACAATGCTTTGGTGTGTGGGTAGCAAATTGAGCAAGGGAATTATCTGGAATATAGAGAGAAAATGAAGGAAGTTGCAGGGTTCTGTCCATCAGGTTCCTCTCCCGCACAGCGCCCTCACTCCTCTGCCTTCTTTCACAACCCTCAGTTACCTAAGGGGGTCTCCCAGAGGATTCACATATCATAATTAGATTATCATTGCTTGTATGCACGGCTTTGACCATTATCATCAGTATGCAGGAGATACAGAGGTAGTGGAGGATGCATCTGAATGTCTGGAGGAACTGGGAATGGCAAGGTTAGCAGTGCTGAATGAACACGGCTGTAACACCCGTGATGGGAGGTCTGACTATTGCAAGGCAGTGTGTTCTGGTGCCACTGACCTCCCAAGACCCTCCAGCTCTTAAAACCTAGTTCTCCCTCTCTTGTTCTTCTTCTCTGGCAATGACTTTCTACAGTATGGACATGAGAACACAGGTGTAGAGGAAGCAAAGATGTGTAGCTCACCCTTCAAAACCAGTATCTGCAGGTCAGACAGGCTCTACACAGCTCAGAGCTGCCTGTTCTAATAAAAACCCAAAGAGAGAGAGGACAGTTTTCAGCAGACAGAAATGAACTTACTACACTACCTAAAAACCCTGAATCTCTCAAAAGGTCCAAAAGCAACAGAAACAGAGGAACAATGAAAGAACAACCACAAGGAGGAATAAGAAACTGGGTCTTTATGACCTCAAAATTTTTAAGAGGAATCTTTAAGAGGAATGATGCAATGAGAACACCTTGCCATATCATAGTCCACTATAACCTGCCAAACACCTCCAAACTTCCAAGGTTACTGCAGGTGGCCAAGCAGCAATGACAGTCATCAGCTACACCTCTGGGTACTCCTTTGTGGGAAAGGACAGCTCTCCCAGTGAAATAACCCTCATGGGAGGATTATGCCTGGCTCCTGCCTGACCACTTCTAACACTGAATTCTTTGAACAGACACAGGACCACCGCACAGTAGAATCTGCTGTGGACTACAAGCAATGGTTGAGGAGTTCAGGTAGCTGCATCATTGCCACAAGGCATGCTCTAGCACACCGATCCACTCTCTCTCCAGAGGTTAGGAAAGACTTCTCAAACACAGCTCTTCCAATCCACTCTGCCTTTTCATTCCCACGGTCTTTATTCACTCTAGTAAAGACACTTGGTGTGCCTCAGCTGGCTAATTAATCACAAGACCTAAAAATATTAATCTAAGAATCGTATTTCTCTCACAGATAAATGCAAATACAGTAATGATTTAGCCACATGAGATGGGACAGGAAATCTGTGGTTTCGGTTTTAAATAAATTTGGGTAAATTATTGACACAACAGGGATACTTCTTTGTTGGCAGGACCCATGCTACTCATCCTTGCTTTAAGAACCCCCCTCTATTTGAATGCTAATGCAATCAAGAACAAAGGCAACATGTTGCAGGATACGAACACAGTGATTACATTTATGTTTACCAGATAATGATGATGTTAACAAGTTGCCTGTAATTCTGACATGGACCTTTGCCTGTCTGATTCTGCTTTTAAATTGATCAAAAGGCAAAAGTCATTTCTGCCAATATTGAGACTAAAATATGCAGCCTTTCTGCATGTGTCAGATACTTCTCCCCTTTTAAGGAGGAGACCGACCTAATTCTCAAAATTTCGTGCCTCTTCCCCAGCCCTCCATTTTCTGTCACAGTGCCAGCAGAGCATCAGCCTTTCAAAGAATTCCTAAGATTAGTTTAGTATTTGAAAGAAAGAGAATATTTACAAATATACTGGAGATTGAAACTACTGTTCCACTGAACAGCAATAGTCATTAAAAAAAAAGAAAAAAAGACAGCATCATCTAATACATACTTAGAGCACATGCCTGAAGAACATTTTACACTCAGTTATTTGGATCAGAGTTGTTCTACTCCTACTTAATGGGGACAAACCCAAGTATGTTGATCAACTACTGACAGTATGTCCATATAATCAAATCTTCTGTAATATTTATCTCGCTAAATCACTTGCAATTCAAATCCTAAATCCAATTTTTGAAGAAGACAAAAGAAATTTAATACTGAAAAAGTTTCCAACCAGGCATTTCACATCCTTTTTCAGACCCTAATCCTATACTCATCTTCTCATAACTGCAGCTCCAACCTTGCACTCCCCGGATCCTCTTGCACCTTAGGAAGTGCCTCATAAACCTTATGAGGTGTTTCTAGACTCAAAAGAAAAGTGACTCACAATCGTCATTTCCAGCTTTTATATAACCCTTCCATCCACAGGCCTCAAACTGCTTTATGGAGATGAGTAAAAATTATTATCCCCATTACACAGGGAGAGAAACTGAGACAGAGAGGGCTTAAAGGATTTATTCTACAGCATCAAGCAACTTAGAGAGCAAGGGAGAGAGCAAAGAGGCCAGGCAGAAATTCTTGTTGGGAAATTTCTGGGTAAGCAAGAGATCCTTAAGTTTCCTCAAAAGGGAAGTGACTGTCTCTGGCCACCCCAGCCAGCGTGCCTGCCTCCACCAGAGACGGGGCATGGACAGGTGGCTCTGTGCTGAGGCCTCTCTCCTACCACAACCATCTTCCCTGTCCTGCACAACTCCAGTCACTCCTTCATTCCATTCAGCTGCTGCCCAGCCGGGATTATCTTCCCCTTCACGAAGG
>NW_008246060.1:3174278-3204319 GCF_000691975.1 Corvus brachyrhynchos
GGAAGGCAGGGGCCTGCCGGGTCAGCAGCTGAAGGAACCCACGAAGGGCAAGCCAACACTTGGGGATGTGGCTGTGAAATCGCCTCCCTGCCTCCCAAAATTTCTTTCTCTCCTTACTCCTCAGGTGACAAGCCGGGGCCAGCCCATGTCCAAGCAGCCATGGATGGCTACAGAAAACCGCTCTGATACAAAAGGTTTTTGAAGTGCCCTATTAGCTTTCTAAAGCAGATGGAGATGGGGGGAAGGGGGAGACTGATTGTAGAAGGGAGCACATGCTGTCTGTCCTCTTGAATGTTCTGGGTCATGTGGACCATTCAGGTTGAATGTGCATCAGCTTTAAAACAAGTATTTATCCTGGTTGTCGTGGTTACTGATAAGCAGCTTCAATTCTGCTGATAACAAAAAGAAGAAAGAATTAAAAAGGGGAGGGGAGCTGAAAACATAATTTGGTAATATGACGAAGCCAACAAGAGGAATTAAATCACATTAAACAAGCCAATTGTACTGTAAATGGCTCTGCCTCTGTATTTGCTTTTAAATCATCTAAGGCTCTAACATGGCAGCTGCTTCAGTTTTAACAAACAAACAGTAAAAATCCCTTTTAATAACGAAAGAAAATAATGATATACTTTGCTTTAGCTGAATTCAAACATAATTTAATTTTTCCTGAGGTGAGATTTGCACAGGGAACAATCAGATAATAAGTGTTATCATTCTCATAGACAAAACTGAACCAGCACTTTGCAATTCAAAGTGCTATTTAATGCACCGTTTTCAGCAATCTCTGAACACCATCCAACATACCACCAAACTACACTTCAGTACTTACACATAAAGCCTGATCCTGCAAATACTTGAGCATGGGGGTTATGCTATGAACACCAGTACTGCAGCTGAAGTTGAAGTCACACATTCCCTACAGGACCCTTGTGGGGGGTGTCGCATGCTCACATCCACTAACTTACCCTACAACTCCTTCTCATCCGCTGTATTATTAATTCTACGATCATGTGTCTTGGTTCCCCTTTCTGAAGTGTAGCACTGTACAGAGAAAATACTGGAGAATGAAAAACTCTACTCTGGTGGAGAAACATGCAACTAGAGCCCCTGGCAAGAGAGGGGCACACATTTTTTCAGTGGTGATAATTAACCATCGGAACAATGAGCTCAAAAATGTAACAGATTCCCCAACCCAGTGCTCAGGACTGAACTGTTTCTTCCTCAAGATATTCTCTGGTCTGATGAATTTTAAACTTATGGTCTGTTATTCATCTCCTGTGCAGAAGAGGCCCATGACAAATCCATACTTGTGCGGCATGAAAAGAAGTGGAAAGTTCCTGCGAGTTAAACTGAGTTACTGGGTTTAATATCAGACTAACCAGGTCTTCTGCCATCTCCTCTCTCTTTCACCTCCGCGCACCATTCAAACATAAATGACAGACAAGGAAACGCAGCCTTACTTATAAGGGACTGATTCACCACCTCTTCCATGCGGCAGAATCAACCGCCTTCATTTTCCACTGCACGCAGAAGTATGAGTCAAAAGCCTTATTTTGGTGTCTCACACGGGGCTCTTTCACTATCATTCTGAAAATTCGGAGGAACTGCGCCCTCCTCAAAATAGCAGCAGAAGCTGCCGGTCCCAGAGCTGTGACATGAGGGATGGAGGGTTGAAATGGTCCAGTGATTTAAACAGTCAAGCCCTGCTTTTGATATTTATGCCCTCTTTGAAACCCTTAATGAAGTAACAACCCTGTTAATTCTTGCAGGGTATTTAATACACATAAAAACTGCATTATCTACTATTTACAATTTACTACACACAAGCGGTATCTGGCTCTGTATAAAAATAACAAGCTCACTGTAACCCTCCGCTCCCTAACCATACTGCTGATTTCTTTGACACATGGAGAAGTGAGAATAATTACATTTTACTGAGTGTGTCTCATTACACTGATTTAAGTAAGATTTCCAAAGCTGTAAAAATATGCTTTTCAATTTCATTTGTTTCTAGCATTTCACTATGAAGACAGATCATAAAGCCTTCAAAAATCATCATCAAGATAGACAAAAATTGTACCCTGCTCATGTGGACATTTGACAGAGGGATAATAGGGTCTAGAAACACCACAGTCAGACGTTGCTTTTCTATTTAATGTTTCCTTCTGTGCCAAACATAATATAACAGACAAGTGTTAGAGAGACATGCAGAGGGGAGTCTGAATAGAGAGCTTTAAAAGAGGTCCTTAATAGAGAAGCTGTATGCTTAGTCTTCAACAACATTCAATAGCAATTTATTTGCAGCCATTTTCTCATGTAACCTTTCACACGGGAGCAGATAAGATAGAGCACAAGACAATTTGTCAACCGCCAGATATGAACAAAAGAAACCATTTTTAATAAGCTTCAGTGGCCCCCTGTATTTGTTTTGCAACATGTTAATAACTTTTTTGGAAACCAATCAAAGACAAGAAGAGAAAAAGAAGTCAAGCTGGGAAAAAAACCCCACAGTTTAAGAATTTCACAGATAAACTCACGTTATCATCTGCAGTGTAATAATGCTTAAATCCAGGAGTGGCACAGAATTGGAATTAGAAACACAATGCCATTTATAAACAAAAAAGAGCAATTACAAAAATTCTAGTGTCATACATACTTTTCCAAGAATTTGCTGTCTTCTATCTCATCCCAGCGTAGCACATACCTGCTCCCCAAAAGAACCTTAGTCAGGTTCCCCTCCTTCCCAGTGAGGAGCTGAAACTCAATATGAAGACTATGAGGAAAGGCTAGATGGGAGCTGCCAAACTCCAGGCCACTGACCTAACTGCCCTGTACCACACTTCCCCAGCTACTTGGAAACCCTCACCTCCTAACTGAACTTCTCATGTTGCACCAAATAACCCCCAAACTGTTGCTCTGAAAAACAACCCAAATGTAGCTTTAAAAGCTGTTACAGGCATATAAGTAAGTCTGTGGTTGCTCATTTAATCCTATCCTGCATCACAAAAAAGTAAAGTGGAGCTGAAAAGGAGTAATAGAAGAAGGTCTGAAAGTAAAGGGAGCTAACTTATACCCCTGTCTAGGATACAAGGACCAAAAACTGAGTGATATGCAGGATAAGACAAACAAACCAACTGTGCTTAAATTCAGAAATGCCAGGGCCTTCCTGTGTAAACAAGGTCCTATCATTAGATATTTCTGGGGCAAAGCCTCATTTCTGTGGAAAAAGAATTAGTTGCAGGCATGTGAGAGCTTGTGGGATGATTGCTCCTGATCCCTTCCCCTTCCTGCAGGCACAAGAGGAGGGGCAGAGAACCTCCTCAAAATGGTATCTACTGATACTTGTGCAAAAATGTTTCTGCAGGACCAAGGTTCAACAATGGGTCCAAATGCTCATAGAAGCCCTAAGTCCCATTTCTAAGGTAGGGGCCTTCTGGTACTGAAGAAAAATCAGAAAGCATCAAAACCCCAGCAACATATGCTGAAAAAGCTGATGAAGTGTTAAGCAATTTCATTAACATTATTAAAATAGAGAAAATTCCCTTGGAAAATTTCACACAGGCTTTCCCATCTCAGTGCAAATTGCTCACGGCCTGAGAGACGCGTGAGGAGCAAATGGAGAGAAATAAAGCTTCTCTCCAGTTAATTTGGACTGAGTCCTAGTCTCACTGGTAGAAAGACCAGGCTTGTGGGCTTCAGTGAGAACAGGGCTGGGTTCTTTGAACTAGATTATTATGGCATCTCTAAGAGAGGTACAAAAGTATACGGTGAGAGAAGATGCACCAGAGAACAAAAGGCACTGCCGGTCAGATGACAACCCACCTCGTTATGATGATGAAAAGACTCCCAGACTTTGGCAGACACACACCTGCAGAGTTTAGGATCCTATACCCAAAATTAGATTTTGCCTTCTAAGGACTTTGCAGAGGAGTCTGTTATCCAGTGAAGAGAAAGAATATAAGCATTTGCTCTTCAAGAAAGAGGAATGGCTTTTTGAATAAGAAAGGGCTCCCTGTGATGGGAACACACCAACATAGCCCCACGCTCCGCCTGAGAACTAATACAGGATTTCTCTTCCTCTTCTGCACGACCAGGAAACCATCCCTGGAAAAGAGGAGAAGCCATGCTACCTGAATTATCTGAAAAGGCCTCAGGTGGAAGCAGGGTGAGAAAGGATTTCAGGACAAGTTATGCCTATGAGCTGAGGAGAACAAGCAAGTATCCTCCCACTCTTTTCTCTAGGCAAACTCCCTTTCCAAGTTTTCAGTGAGAGCGTCAAGTCTCCAGTGAACCTGCCTAGGAAGGGCCCGGCAGAACCCTACCAATCTTCCAGAGAACACCAGGCGGCTTGTGCTCTGCTCCAGATGGGCTTCGGTCCCACACCCAGCAGAGAGGAAGGCTCCCAAGTAGGAAACAATCCTAACACACTATCTGCTAGTCTGGAACCTGCTCTAATAATAGATAGCACTGTCTATTTCAAAGCACTTAATGGACGCTAATTAGTCCTCAGGGTATTCCTATGAGGCAGGTAGACAGATAAGTATTATTTCCCCTGTTTTACATATGAAATAACCTCATGAGAGATGTTCTGACTTGCTTAAGGCCACTGAATGAGTCACTGAGCTCAGCACTCAGCAGGTCCTGCCTCCCAGACCTGTGCTCAGACCTCAGCCATACCTCTTTCACAAGTGCAAATCTTCATTTCATACGTGGAGGGAGAAAGGAAAGAGGATCAAGGAAGGGTGATAACACTGGGAAAAATTTTTCTCTGGGAAAGGAGCTTCCAGAAAAATGACAAAACAGAGCTGCGTATCTACTGAATGCTAGATACCAAATCTAGGACAAGGAAAGAGATGAAAACCACACTGATACAAAACAGTAGGAGTTTCTATTATACATTCTATTCAAGCAGTCAGAGCTATTTATTGGGATTTGCAACCACCACTAATGTCAGTTTAACAGCTTTACATTCCTAATTTCTAGCATGGTCAAAGCATGCAGTCCTGGCTGCACACAATCTACATGCTTAGCACATACACACCCACAAAGTTACACTGAGGTGTTGTTCCACACTGGAAACCTTTGTGACTTCAGACATCCTGGGTAGGCAGAAACATTATCAATGGGTTTTGTGTCTCTTTGGGAAAGAGCGACAAATGCTTTAGCCACCATTTGCGAACAGCCAGAGCTCACAAGACAACAGATATTACATGGCATCACATTCTTCCATCACCAGGCTGCTTCATCCCCCACTACTTACTGCTCTTGACCAGTGCAGACCAAGCTGGGCAGATGATGCCCTAAACTTTTAACACTCCAAACCTAGCAAATGTTTTCCACATTCCTGAATGCACCTTTCAATGACTCCTTCTCTTTCAGCCCACAGCCCCAAATCCCACGGGTGCACAACTTAGTTAAACAGGGTCCTTGAAAGAGGGAATGCAGTGTAGCAGCCCCCCAGAACATTCACCAATTGTTTGTGCTAAAAATAATAATTTTTGCTTCTATGAGATTCAAGGACCAATCTCCAGGCTAGGCAAAACAGTACTTCTTTTTCAGAGAGGAAAAAATTATTTATTCAGTGCATTACCAATCTCAAATGGTGATGTTTAAATACAAGTTTCATGAACTATATGCAGCATAATACAGCTGCTTTGCATTTTGATTCCTTTATTTATAGACCACAGCAAATTAATAACTCAAAAATGTTGTTCCAGGCAAAGTAATGGACACAATAAAACTATTCATTTCCTCAAAGGTCACTCCAGGAGAAACATACATTGTTTCGAAGCCTACCAACAATACTATTGTTCCAAAGAAAAGTGAAAATATATAATGAGCAGTTAGTGCCTATATCTGCAGTGGAGACCCTGGGCTAATTTAAAGTGCAATCTTAAGGCAATCAATCATACTCTAAAATTACTTCATTTTCCAAACTGTTTACACTTTTTAAGTTACAAATCCACTTTCTGCTATTTCAACTCACGATTTACAGCTACAGATTTAGCCTGCCTTGGCTTGCTGCCAAACTCTAGTCATGAGGGAGCTAATGATCTGAACAGATCAGTGTTTTATAATGGAGAAAAGCGCATGTAAATTTCCAGCATGTCTGCAAGTAATCAAGGCATGCTGACTATAAATGAGGCGGCCTCACATTTATTTTAGGAGAAATATCTTAAAGCCCCACTTTTTATCCAGGCCAACAACAACAACAAAAAAAAGAAAACGAAAAAGAAAAAAAAAGAATCCTTTAAAAAAGGTATTCCAAGATTATTCCAAATGATTCTAAATGAAACTGCTAGGCAAACAATATGTTAAAGAATAGTACAATAGCTAATTTCCTTTAGTGTTTCTATCTCTAACCAGATCATATCCTTATCATGGCAAGCTGGAACATTAAACTCTCTACTTCATGGAATCAAAACACAAGAGTGCTTCATATTACATTATAGAAAAATGAGCCATTCCCTACAAACAAGGTCAGATTTCTGGAATGCCAAAGGTCTACATTTAAACAGAGATGGGAGGAGGGGAGGTTTTGCCCACTCTGCTTGCTAAAAAACAGTAGGAAACTAGACCAGCAATTCAAATTTGTTTTAATAGTTGAAACGGTAGAGAGAAAGCAAGAAGTCTCTTCAGAATTGATACTTAAATTAAGTATGATCTTTATTGTTTCATTACAGTTGCATAGCCAAATAATGACTTCGTGTTACTGTACAAATAATGCCGGATCCTCATTTTCTAGCAGAAATAATTACTCTATTCTATCATTTTCTGCTTATCATCAACCTACACCCCTCTTCCTGTGTAGGCAATGGGTTGTGGTATGTTTGGGGCTAGACTGAAAAAAGTTTCAGATTTTCTCCTGTTTTTAAAGGCCATACCAAGGAGGCATATTTTGACTCAAAAGTGGCTTTAAGAACGGAGCTATACATACTCTTGTGTTGTACTTCATGAAATTCAATCCATCATGATGGATATTTCTGTTGTAACATTATTACATGCCTAAACTCAATTGTATAATTGGATAGGGCCAGAAACAATAAGCGGGCATTGCTTTGTTTCAGCATCCTACAGCTTTAAAATACCTGTAATCATAAATCAACATAATTATTTGAAGTTCTGTCACGAAACAGAACAGGAAAGAAAAACTAAAATAAACTAGCTGCTAAAGAATTTCATTCTACTTTCTCGAGACTGAAATTTTTTACCAGCTTTGAGCCTTACCACTGCTACAACTGGGAAAGTCTTTTCTCCTTTCCAGTTGCCTTGAAAGGCACCTCCTCCACAAAGATTTCGCTTTCTTACAGCTTTCCAACACAACTGGCAGAGCTCCACTGAGGAATCCCGCAATTCCATAGTACAAAGTATGTGCCTGCATTGCAGCTATTGAGACCAGGCTAACAGGGAGACAGGCTGAGAGAGACGAAGTGACACAAGCTCCCCACAGCCAGACAAATGCCTGGTAGAACAGGGGCTCAGGGGCCAAATATTGCCCATCACTGCTAGGGCAGTCCATCCTGCTGGAAGCTCTAGGGGGAGACAGCTGAAGTCCCTCCTTGTGATGGAAGTAAATGGAGCTGAGCATTTTCTGTCCCACTGTGTTAGGAATTTTGCTTCTTACCCACACAAACTAATTTCCTAACTCCTCCCCAACCTCTCTGCACTTCTTACCTCACCACTCTCAGGATCAAAACCAACCGACCTTTTCCTCTCTTTTCTACCCCTAGCATCCGTAAGTGAGACCTGGGGAGCAGCTCTGATGGACGGCCCCTGGATGTGAAGAGAGTTTGTTGCTTATTGGCTCATTTTTAATTATTGCTAAGCAAATGCCATTGCGAGCTGCGCCTCGGGAGATCATTGCCCAGCTGAGGCAGAGGACCAAGCAGAGATGAGCACACATGCAGGATAACACCAGGAGATGCTTTGGGATGGACTGCATTGTGTTACTGGGAGAGGCAAAAGCACTGATGGTGGTGGAAGAGTTTATTCCCTCCCCTCACCTACAGTTACGCAACCATTTTCCAAATCTCATCTCCACCTACCTTCCAGCCATGCAGAGCTTCATGCTCGCTGGAGGCACTGGGCTACAGCATGACTGAAGTTAATATTAAAACATGGATTCCTCCTACAGCTTCCCTGAAAAAAAACATTGCATTTACAGGGACAGAGGTCTCCCAACAACCTCCTTGTTCTGTTTCTCTTGCAGCTATTACAGATTTTTTAAAAACTCTTCTTCTTCCTTTCTCTTTTGATCTTTGTAGGTCTCAAACTATGTATTTTATTACTTCTGATACTTATGTGAAGAATGTTAAGCCTTTCAAAAATACATTCTTTTGGCCAAGTGCTCTATGGGTACTGGAGCTCAGCAGTATATACATTTGCATGTACACACACAAAGAGATATGTGCAGTTTCACCAGAGATGACTATGTAGTCATCAGCATACGTCTGTGTGATCACCTTCTGTTTGTGTATACGTAAGAATAAAATATACAATTACTGTAACATGATTAAAAACCTTACTTTCTCAAATTCTCAACTTTGACTGCTGCACACTGTGACATCAAATCGGAGAAGTAGCTGAAAATAGTAAGACCTGGATTTCCTTGGTCGAAGAATACAGGAAAAAAATATCCTTATCTTTCAGTATATCTGAAAGAAGCAAAAAGAGTGAACAAACAGATCTGGGGGGAAAAGGCAAGTCAACTCCAGCTCAGCAAAAATTTCTAAGATAAAAAAACCAACATAAATAAAAAGAGGAGATATAAATAGGTGATGTGAACAATTCTCAAGAACAAAGAAGCATTTGGTATCATCTGAGTTGGTGTCACAGGGTGGTTATTAACTGGCATAAACATCCATTTTCAGTCCCACTGAGTCACCCAGAAAAGCTGGCTCTCAAATAATGAGGCTGATGGAGCCTGACATCCAGTTCTACTTTTCTTTACTCCAACTTGGAACTGTTGCACAATTACGATACAAAACGTCAGGATCCAATAAATAAAAGTGAAAAAGGGAAAGAAAACAATTTTTTCCCCCACAAGTCAGGTTCAGTGCTTTTGCCTATTAAAGTAACCAAATATGTTTCTCTCTGAAATCAAAGCCAAAAGGCAACATGCCAGACACAGTTAACAGATAAATGTTCCTGAAGGGCGGGCTTTTTTGTTGGGGGGGGGAGGGGGTTTTGCCTGACAACAATTTTGTGGCGAGCAAACAGAACACCCACCACACATCTTGTCAATCTACTCACATGAAACAGGGAAGGAAATACAAATACTTTTGAAGATCTAGGCACTGTTTGGAAAAACTTCATGTTCTAACCTCCCTGTCAAAGGTCATGGTTCTCATAACCATGAAGTCTGCAGCTATTGTAAAGCCCACCTCATATAACATGTAATTGCAGCTAATTTATCACTAAGGTCATTGTATACTAGATGGGAGTTTGTAAACAAGAATGAATCACAGGTTTCATTTTTGTGTCCCTTTCAAACTGGAAGACCTAACAGTTTCCTGCTCCAACATACAAAATAGTATTGCTTCTATAAACCTACTCAGGTCTCCTTGCCAGCAGTTTCCATTTAATTAAACTGACAGCAAAACAGGGCCTTTGCTAATGTGATCCAGACCAGTTTGCCTTCAATGTAAATTCTCAGGCATGAAATTACATCTGAAACAGACACAATAATCCCTCTATATCTTAGTCATGAGTTTAATCTATACTAAAATAACATTTTCTTTGTCCATACTGAAGCCTGTTTTAGAATTCAGTGATCTTTTCTTCTTTTCACAGTTGAAGTTCAGGGAATTATTCAACTTCCATTCACCTTACAGTCAATTCTGAATTTTCTTCTCTGTAATTTACACATTCATTGTTGGTTTCTAGGTCATGGGTAGCCAAATGATCTCACATGTGAGAAACCAGACTCAGGACCTACTTCGAACTTTCACTTTCTGGAAATGAAATAGACTGGTAGCACTATAAAAGTAGTTCACAGCTGCTTAAAGCAGTCTGAGTTGCCTTAAGCTAACAGCCCGCCCTTTCACACAGATCCTTGGTCAACTGGCTGTAAAGCAGAAAACTGATGAGATTTATAGGTACCTTTGATAAAATGAAGGTGGGGTTGTTTGTTTGTCTAATGACCTGTAACATTTCACTCTCATCTAATCATTCTCGTCAGTACTCAACTGATGCACTAATGCCTACGATACCCAGGAAGAACAGAATATGCAACAGAATAGTTACTGCACAGTAACCACAGTGTTCATGATGAGCAACTCAATAAACTGCAGGGTGCATTTATACCAGATGCAAGTGAGATGGGAATTTCTGAGAGATGCCAAGCACTTTGTTCCTGGCCCATGGGCTGCCTCCTCCTGCACCAGCATGAGGACAAGCCTGGGGATGCTAAGTCCCCCTTGCAATTCAAGCCTGCAGTATCAGAGGGTTTGAAAACAGGAAGGGATGGTATCCAGAAAGTAAAATCCACAAAAGTCACAATTAGTAGTGAAAAGGCAAAAAATCAATCTTTCTTACTAAAGCCAGAGTGTGCCACAGCAAGTCTTCAGTGTGACTATCTCTAGCAGTTAAACAGCGACTGAAATAATGCTCTCCCAAACTCCCGACCTCACAGTCAAGTCTAGCAACAGTACTGGAGAAGCTGCTCTTTTTGCTGCTCTGTGGATTCCTGACACTGGAAGAGCACATCACCTGAGCTCTGCTGCACTGGGTCTCCAAGCTCAACGGGAATTAAACAGCACTTAGCCAGCTACACAGAATGATAAGCCAGGACATTAATTCTGAGACACTATGGCAGGAAGGCCTGAGCTTCAGAGTGCCTAGCAGTAACTGTCACCTCAACGTTTTGATCCTGGAAAGGAAAAATCAAGACTAATATGTGCAACTGCACTTCTGATACCAGCTATGTAGGTAGGTAAACCAATTGAAAAGAAAAGCTTGAAGCCTTTCTGAAGACAGATTCTGGCTGAAGTTTTAGCACCAAATGAAACTGAGGATCCACTCTGGTATAAATCTGGTCTCCGTGTTCAGGCTATCACACACAACAGGGCTCCCTGCCCTTGGAGTCAGCCAGCATTGGCATGGACCTGGAGTCACTTCACCTGGTGAAAGGGAATGCTCCTTCAAGGAGCCTTGTTTCCTATTTTGATTTGAGCAACCTGGCTAGTGAACTGACTGAGAAATGGACATGGTGAGAAATTCTTATGGATAGTTGGGGCAAAGATCTCAAGGAGGCACAGACAAAATTGTCCCACATGCAGTCCAGACAGACATGCTCTGAGGGAAAAGGAGCACAATGGAAACTGGAATCCCACTTTTCTATGATTGCCATCCCATTCTGTTGTGTCTTGATAACCTTCAGTGATGAAGACAAAGGGCCCTGCCAGCCCCACTGAGCTTAGGGCACTCCTTGCACCACCAAGGGCTTGTTTCCTGAGAGCTTGTGCTGCAGCTGGAGGTGTGACAACCGTAAGAAGCTTAAGTGACAAAACCACTGTAATAACTAGAGAAAACTGAACCACAGTGTATTTTCCAAGTTTCTACCCACCCAAACAAACATTTGCAAAACTTTTGTGACTTGCCCAACTAAAAATACCTGCTGCTCAAGAAATGTTACATGACTTTAAGTAGGAAATTTGTCACATGCCCAGCAAGGTATAAACAATGCCTTCAGTATGCTTTTACAGCCTGGACAATACAATTTCCAAGCACTGTTGGCACAATCTTCCTCTTCATATAAGAGCTTTAATTGCATTCTTCTCCTAAGAAGTAGAAAATTAAGTGCTTTTTAACGAAAACCAGCCATACTCTAAGCAGTCCGACATTCTTGGGAAAAAAAGGAGAAAATTTAGTTTTGCAGCACAAGACAATGGTCAGACATCAGCATGATCAGAAATCGTTACAAGTCCTTCTAGCAACTGCTTTTCTGCTTTGCTGTTCATTAAAGCCTCTGTTTTAGAACAGTTAACAAGTATTCTCAGAATAAATGTACATAAATCTTTTCTTACTATTAGACTGACTCAATCTACAAGGCAATGAGGGGAAAAGGGTCTGATAGAGGACAGCAGCCTCTCTTCATCTCTGGTTGTTCAGAATCAGCTCTCTGTGATTCCCTAAGCCACCAGAAAGGGCAAAGAGGTACTGCTTTGTGCAAACACTGTACACAACTGGCCAGGGATGAGGGAATGACTTTTCATGTTAACTTACATGGATTTACTGATGTATCTGATCAGTCATAGTCTCTCAAATAGGCAGAGAAACTACCAATAGTTTCTGCTGCAGAGGGTGAAAAATGGTCCTGTTCCATTTGTGCAAATATGCTGGGCTCACGTTATCAAACACATGAATTCCTGTCCACACTCTCTCCATCTCCCCTGTGTACCCTGCCATCAAAACTGCAAGGATAAAATTGCCCTCATTTCCTGTGTTTTTCATATAGACCTAAACATTCTTAAGTATGTTGTCAGGGAATGTATTTTAAGGCTGCTATGCTCACATCTGATCTCCTACTCTATGCTTTTAAGATATTAAATAGGCTTTACCCAATAAATCAAATATTTTGTGCCTTAGAATCACATCGTATCTGAAATCACCAAAGGCTAAATCCTGCACCATCCGCATTCACTATATGCAAGTCAGAGGGCCGAGGTCTGAAAAATAAAGTAAAACATGAGCACCAACCCTCCCTGCAGAGAAGGATAACAAAAATCCTAGTGACAACGTAGAGAAGCTGCCCTTATTGCTGTCTCCAGCCATCCTCACCCCTGCTCCTATCCAGCTTTGTACCACCCCCTTCTCACTCCATCATTGGAGGATCAAAGCTGGAAGCCATGGTGGAGTACAGCCTTGGCACTGACGTTCTCAGTGTCCCAGACTAGTCTGAAACCTATAGGAATGAACTCCCAAAACCCAAGTGGGATGATTATCCTAGAGGCTCTTTCCTGTTGAGGGCTCTAATAGCTGGGTAGGATAAACAAAACAACTTACTCTCAAAGTTTTTCACAAAGGCAGACAGGGCCTGATTTCTCTGCCTCTCACACTGCTGCAGGGTGTTTCTGAACACCACAGCAGCAAGCCTAAGCCCGTGCTGCAGCATGGAAGACTTACCACAAGAAAGAGAAATGCTCTCCCTACCTAAGGTGGAAGGCTCCTCCACAGGAGAAGCAGCACAGGCAGAGGAGGGGGCTGAGCACCTCTCAAGGGACAAGCCCCCCGCCCTTGTTCAAACTGATCAGTCCACTGAAATATCAGGAGCCTCCCACACACCGAAGTACAGCAGCTAATCCTTGATGTTTTACAATAGCACAAAGACGACATATAAAACACATTCAAGAAACACTGTGGGAAATGGGCCAGCATTCTAAGGAACATTCTCTTTGGACATGAAGCCTTTTTTAGCTAAACCACTATGATTTTGTTTTAGTGACTCATACGAATGGATTCTGGATTAAAGTTTAAAAATGGGATATTTTCTCTACTGCTCCTAGGTTCACCTCAAGACATGTGAATGAAAAAATAGCAGTAAGTATATTAGGCTGGACTTACATTCACCAATAGACACGAAATAGGGATCTACTAAATTTGAAAAGTTAGGTGAAGTTACGAATATATAATTCTGAAACTGCAATTTCTCCTGAAGTCAGGCTGGGCAAGGATCATAAAACTATAAAAGGTACTTTGTCCCTAAAGACTGTAAGAAGCTAATCATTAGCCTCCTGTTTATAGTGGTTACCTTTTTATTACATTATTCTGATATTTTTCCTTTGCAGGGACCTGGATCTACTCCTTATTTCTACCATATGGTAAGAAAAAAAGACCCACTCTCTCTAGGCAAAGTGTTTTTAAAGACAAAGACACTTGCCAGATTAAAAACATAGAGACAAATAAAGTGTACATAAATCTCTGTTTGACTACTGTTGGGCATCTGGAAAGGCACACATTTTCTTTGGAAAATTCTTCTTCCAGTTTTTCATACAAATGACAGTAAAATATGTACCCAGCAGCAAACTGAGAGAACTAAATTTAAAATGCTCTTTCAGACCACTCGCATTTTTTTCTTTTTAACTTCTCTTTTCCAAGGCAAGAGGGGAGGAGGGAGCTTGTACCAATGTTTTGAAGTACTGTAAGTTCTTTTGCCTTTTAACAGAAGTATGTAAACAAGGTGCATGACTGTAGGGTAATGTTCTAGTCACAAAGCATTCAAGAGCCAGAGTGAAGCTATTTAAAGAATGGAGTATTCAATTCCTGAGGCCAGATGCTAGTATAAATATGAAACTATGTTCACACTGCAGATTAAATTATTTTTAGTTTCTGCGTTTGAACTGCCAAAATTATTTGGGTTGGTTTATTTAATTTTTTTTACTGTACCACAGAACTTACAGGGCCAAATTTTTATGTATCTGAACAGAGGATTAAAAACACAAGTGGAGAAGGACTTTTTAATCTATTTTCTCTATGCAACAAAACTGCAAGTGTATAGTGACAAACACTGTCACGAGCAAGGGTCATTCAGGCAGTAAGAAAACTAAAAATACAGATGGAGCTGAAGCATTCAAGATTCTTGAAATAGAATTTTATAGTAACTTATCATTTAATTTTCATCCCACAAAGCTTTTAATTTGGAAATAGTGTGAAAGCAAGTGGAGACTGTGATTTTACAATAATGAAAGAGAAAAGCATGCATTAAGATTGCATTATACCCTGTCTACTGGGTTTGACACAAGAGCTCGCACAGATATTGCAAAGAATATCAAGTTAAAGCCACTAGTAATTAACAAAAACATATAATCAATAATCCCATGACCATGCCATAGCAAAAACATGCAAGAATTCAAGAGAGAAAGACAATGAAATAAACTGGCAGTGATCAAAGCAAAGCAAGGCTCAGTGACTAACTGGGTGAGGACTTATCACTGACACACACCAAAGCCTACAAATCTCCTACAAGGCTGCCAAGGACCCCCCTCTTGCTGATGACCACTTCAGTGTTGTTATTTTTTTGATCCTGTAATTATGTTCTCTTTGTTTCATCAGCTGACAAGGATGGAAGGTCCAGGATATACCTCAAGGATGTGATTCATCTACTGATAGAGGGTGAGTCTACCAAGACCCAAAAAGTAAAACAGGAACCACGTCGAAGGACATAAACGAAGCCACAGATGCTTCCCACTGTGAATACCGTAAATGTTCCCCTGGCAGGCAGGGAGGTACAGCCAGGAGAGGGATGAGCAGAAAGACAGCAGCTTGGTCAGTCAAGAGACCTCCTGCAACACTAAGGAATGTGGAATTACTGAGCAGACTTGCTCTGCACCACACTGAACATGCATATTTTGCCAATGACTTACGAGAAGGATGAGGCCGGTAACACGGCACAGCTGGCTGGGGGAGATGCTGGGAGGGGAAGGGGTCCTGCAGCACCCAGCTGTAACCCACCTAATTTTGGGATGTGTGAACGACACTAAGTACCTGCAGAGACAGTCACCACCCTAACTCAGCAAGGCAGGGGACACCAGGCTTAATTACAAACAGGTGATGTGGGACATGCTGAAAGCTGAACAGGCTCTCAAATATCACTTCAGGTTCAGCCCCAGTTCCTAATTAACTGTTCTTATCAGGCACGGATCTGGTATCACAACAATGAAGCCTCCTTTTGGAGGACAGGCTGACGATCCCAGCCTTCCCTGGGTATTTACAACAGGCTTTTAAAATGCATTAGCCTGCACTTTAAAGAAACCTGGGACCAGAACATCTGGGCTTTGGTTGTTTTGTTTCTCAGTAATAAGAAGTGGAAAAAATGATGCAGCTGTGGACAAAATGTTCAGGAACACAGCAGCTACCTTGTCATCCTTTACCTATATTCCCTTCATTAGCCTTGTTCACAGGAGCAGAACAGGACGTGGGGGAACTTGGAGGAGCATGAGAGGGAATGTTTCCCACCTTTTCCTTAAATTAGATATTCGTTATAGGATCCTTGAATTGTGTGGGCATCTATTTCACTCATGACACACATGCATAACTCCCCTTGGCACGAATGCGAATGACGAACGTGTTGTGAGAGGAGAATTGCCCCCTAAAACTGCAGGAGTGTGAACAAGGTTGTAAATATATCTCAAGGTTCTGGTAACATAAGAAACCAGCCTAGCGAATTTCTCATGGTTTATTATGATATCACCAAATCCCCTCTATGTATTTATAGCCTTGTAATTCACAATTATTCTGGGTCCATAAATGTTTTTGGCATCTGAATGTAGAACTGATACTATTATTTCACATATTATGGTACTGTCCGTGAATGCTAAATTTATTCCAGCACAGACTCCTGGAGTTCATTCATCAGATATTTTATGCTAGTGTTCTTTTAATGATTCATTTATCCCTAGTAATATTTGTATTCTGAAGTGAGGCGTCTCCAGCCGACAGCACAATGCTCTGCTGAATTATCTTTTTCTTTCACAGCATAACAAAGTAGAGCACAGTCAAATTGAAGATGGCCTTTAGTACACTGTCAGAACAATACTGCTTACCAAGCATATCCAGACACATTTTTCAAACCACATGTAATGCTCTGGCTGCCAACATGCTCATAAAGTCATTAACCGGCATCTTAAAATGAGGGTGTGATACATATATTTAAATGTTTAGGAAAATCAAATGTGGGCTCTCCTAGAAGCTTATTTTGAATTTCAGCTTCTACATGTATCAATTATGCAGCAGTGCACAGATGTAAAAATTCACCTTGATTTTTCACAAGCTACTAAAATATACTCCTGCTAAAATCATACACATTACCTATCACTAACAAAAGCTTCTTTATGCTATTAACTATTTGCCCTTCACAATGCAATAGAGCAAGACAGACCCAAGCTGAAGGTTTACAGCATTGAGGATTCATCTTTACAAGCGAATTATTATTAGCAGTAAAATTAAGAAGGAACTTATTTTACATGGTACAGATTCTACTAAATGAAGTAAACAAAGGTTATGCCACAAGGTTCTCCAATACAAAACCTACCCAGTAAGTTACAATTCATGCTGTTACAGTTTTTAAATATATGCTTTATCACCCACTCCCACAAACCGCACTCCAATGTATACACACACTAGGTTTAACCCTTCCCTTCCCAAGCATTCTCATCTATCAATACTCTCATCATACAAGGATCACCAAGCCAGCAAAGACAAGCATGACCTAAATTAACCAAAAGGGATTAAGCAGTCAGAATATCGATACTGAGAGTCTTAAAACTCAGTTAACAAAGGCAAAGCTGCCAGAACCACAGTCTTCTCCTGTGTACCCACAGAGCCCCTCTTGGTGCTCACAAAGGTGATAGTGCTGGAGGAGATGCCTGGGCTGACCCTGCTGGGAAGGCACATCTGCTACTGCCCACTCAGCTGCTGCAGCCAAGCCTCTTCCCACAATCTTGTCCAACACCTTCCTTTTCTTTCTAGTGTCCCCACCTCCCACTTCCCCTTGCTGGCCCAAGCAAAGGTCTGCCTTGGCAAGCTGAGGGTCCTGCTGTTGCTGAGATCTCCATAAATGCTGACATGGCCATTCACTGACAGCTTTTGCTCCGGTGTGCCTCTGTCCCACCAAACAATTTTGCAGAAAGACAAGAAAAGGAATAAAAAGCAACTCTCCACCTTCAATTTCAGATGCACAAAGGATGTTCTCTCTGACAACCTCCCATGACACAAGACAGGCCATCTATGAGAAGATGACTATTGTATCTCAGAGAAAAAGTACTGGCCTTTCTGCAATGACACATTTAGAACTGGACTAGGATACTTAGGAAAACAGATGATGAGAGGCCAGACACATCATACTGTGCCTACAAAGGGCCAGTTGCCTTTCTGGGCATGGGAGTAACAAAGGGCAACGCGAGAAGACTTGGAAGGCAGGTGGTGAATAAATTGGGTCTGGCTTTTCTCCTTCCCCCTACAAGGGAAATGACACCCAGATCTGGCCATGGTATCAACAGCACCCACAGAAGAGCCTGAGCATCTCAGCACGGCTGCACAGGTCACAAGCCAGCATGATTCATGGGCTGGTACAAAGACAGCTCCAACTTGATTAATGGAGCGCCTGGAGTCAAAGATGACTGCAGGACTCCAAGTCCTGGGCTCCAGCAGCACAGAATTACAGCACAGGAAAGCAGCCAGGCAGGAAAAAGAGGATGTCCTTGGGGCCCACCCAACTATACCACAACATTACATAGGTGCTTGGTTTTACAGATCTCAGTACTCACCCAATTTTTGGCTGGCTGTGTGGAAAGGATACAAAGAAGGAGAAAGGCATCAGTGATTTATGAGGGATCAACATATCTAACTAGCAACCATGGCACACAGAGGAGACCACTGATCACCTCCCTCCAGTGGTGCTGGGCAAGGAAAGTGCAGCAACACATAACAATAGATGTCCCAAACTGGGTCCCCCGGGACCCAGAAACAGTATGGGCAGGAATGAAAGAGAGAAGGAAGGCTGGGGAGGAAAACAGCACCCTCTAAACCAATAATTTAAAAAAAAAGGAAAAAGGAGAAAAAATAACCAGACACAGATAAAGTCAGATTCAGAGCACAGCAGCACTGCACCAGGACACACACGTTTCCAGTTACTGGAACAAAAACCCATGGTCAGTAAGAATTAAATGCAAGATCCAACAGTGACTAGAAGGGAAAAAATCCTGGAGAGCAGACACATGTGGGTTATTACACAGCCTGGCAAGGTCAATCCCGGTGCTAAAAACAGACAAAAATAACAAAAGCCTTCAAACATTTTTAAAGGGACACTGTCTGTGTCCCTTTAAAGGGACACTGTGGCTGCTTTGACACTGTCTGTGAATGGTCCTTATTTTTTATCTACTTATTTTGTAATTATGTAGGCTATCCTGTTCCAGCCAGAGGCTGCCACAAAACTCTTATTGATGGTGCAAACGGCTGCAACTTTGACTTTAAGAGAACGTGGGGCAGTTCTCTAGCTTCACAGGCAGTAAAATTTTACTCTTCCTCCTCTCGTTTTGCAGCAGTGATTCCTTCTCTGATGTTTCTGAATAGACCAGAACTGCCATTGCCAATGGCTGTGCTCTACACCAACGGCAAAGTGCCCGGTCATACCAATACATAATTGAAAATGCCTGATGCAGTGACAACTGCTATCACCACCATTCTGATAATCATGTTAGCTTGCTCCTGCTGCAGGAATGAGGTGGCTGGTGAACAGCCACTCTGAGTTAGGGGCTACCAAGACGGAAGTCACCTGGTATTTTGTTTACATTTCTTGGCATACCTTCCACATTTCAAAGAACAAAATACCCACATCCTCAATTTCCAGGGGTGATACTCTCACCCCCTTTTATAAAAGCTGGTCAAAGTAGGTCAAAGCTTGATAAGAAATCCAGATCTCTTTGATAAGGCATGCTTGAAGTCTGAGGTGTGTGGTGTTAAAACTCCTTTCAAGAATCACAAATAGATGAGGCTCAACACAATCCAGTGGTGAGTGAAAGGCTTCCATAGCCAGTGCTTCATATTAAAATGTTTTTGTCACCCTCATAGGCTTTCTTTGTAATGAAGTAGGCTCTCTCCAGGGAAAGGAAGAAATTAACAGCACTCAAATCATCCCAGCACTGCTCAGGCAAATAGCTGGCCTCAAGAAGGACAGACCCCACCAATCTCCTTCCAGGGAGGAGGAAGGAGGAAGGTGCAGAGGAGAGCAGCAGTGGCTCAAGAGAGAGGAGCAACTGAGGAGGGAGAGCCCCAAAATGCTACTGGAGATAGTGTCATCTCCAGGACTGAATTACTGGAAGTACACCGGACTTAACAACAGCACCACCTTTCAGCACTTAAAAGGCAGCCAGCAACTGAAGCCAACAAGCCAACAAGTATTTGTTAAACCAGCTGGTTGACCAATAATAAAGTAAGTATTTATCTCTGTCTGTCTGCTCAGCACCTCAGGTTATCTCTGATCCTAAATATGTTAACACCAAAGGTAAGCAGTAATTAAACTAAAAGAAGGTGTTGAACCAAGTGAAGCCTTTCTGCTCCACAGCCTCTCTGAACAGTCATCCCAACAGAGGTTCCTGCTTCACAGCCTGCTGGTGCTCTTGTCCTGCTGCAGTACTGCTGGCATGTGCTACAAGCTGCACAAACACAGAAGAAAAAGCCAGGCTGCAGTCTCTTTTTTCCCAAGGGAGCCATCATTCTCCATTCAGGCTCCATAGCCTCAACTATGGCAAAAGAACTGTATCAACTGGGTTGGTTAAAATGAGTTAGAGAGGTCACTCTGACCCACAAGACAAAAAACAACATACGGTGCACAAGGGCAGAGAGGGGAAAATGGGATAATAGGACACTTAGAGGAGCTTTATCAAGATCAGAATGGCATTCAGTTAGGCCAATGGAGACAGGAAGGCACAAGAAGAGGCAAAGAGTGAAGACAGAGAAGAATGGGAGGGGAAGAGAGGCATGACTTAGGCACAAAGTATCCAAAGTGGCTGTACTCTAAATAGCTAACAATTAGTTGGTCAGAAAACTATTGCGTCAAGTTAAGCCAGGCGAGCCTGAACTGAGCAGCACGCGACAAACAATGAAAAAGGAGAGTCAGTGTCAGATCAGAAGTCACCACAAGTGTCTGAACATGCTACAGCTGCAGATTATCAGTTTTGATAATGTCATAGTTTGACTACATTATGACTTGATAATCTTCATCTGGAGAAATCACGCCTGCTGCAAGGCCACTGGCAAGTGAAACTGGAAGGGCCATGCAACAGCCCAGTGAGACACTGACTGTGGGGTTGGCACCTTCTGACAAGACAGCTCACCCCTGCTCTGCCTGTCCTTCCAAACTCACTGCAATCTGCTGTGGATTGGCCAATTTGTGTGGCAACACAAGATACAGCACAGAGCTGCAATCCAAGTGAAAATATACAAATTATGAGACTGGTAAAGACAAGAAAACGAGAGGGTGACCCAGTCCTGCAGCACCCAGTCCTGCCCAGCGAGCTCCACTGCAGAGTTCAACGGAGCTACTTCAAGAGAAGTAGGAAACAACTGCTGGAAAACCACCTACGGACTAGAAAAGCTTGACTGCTAGAATACACACCTCAGCTAGGAGCAGTAGTTGATTTTCCCGGGTTTCACAAGGAACAAAGATCCAGATTGTGTATCCTCAAATGCATGGCTGTGAGGAATGAAAGACAGGACAGGACTGACTGCTAAATTTTCTTTGGGTTTCCCCTTGCTGGACCTGAACAAACAAGAAGTACGTGCAGCAAAACCCCTTCAGTTCACCAGAACTTGCTCATCCCATTACTAACACTGCCAGCGCAGGAACCTCAACTGCCCATTTTGGCATGATACTCACAGAGGATGGATAAAAAGAGTGGCAATGCCAGTTTGGGGACCAAACCCAGACCTCTGTCATGACAGAGCCAGAGGTTGGAGACTGCCTGGCTGTGGCAGCAGCTCCCACCTCCCTGCCCCAGCACAGGCAAAGGAGCCATTTGTTCCTTAGCTAAACCCAGGCAGCACTGCAGCCCAGCCTAACCCAAACCAACAGAGCTGGTGAGCACTAAATTCAGTCATTTTTCCCTCAGTCTCTTCTCTCAATTTCAGCTCTGACTCCTCTATCTTTTATTTCTTTTTCTAAAGACACATTTAGAGATGAAACCATTCATAACTGCCTATCCACAGACAGTTTGTGGCAGCATAATTGACAATGAGTCTGCTGCAAAAATGAAAATGCTGTTTTAATAACCTTGGCCTAAAATACATTCTGTTGTATGCCTCAAAGGGTTTCAATAAAAAGTCAACCTGTAGAGACATATTTTCTTGGCTTAAACAACAATCCAAAGCATATAAATGTAGTCCAACTATAATGACATATTTATAGGCCAATAAAGCTTACACTGCAGCTTTCATACTTCACTTAAAGGAAGTCTGTAAGAAGCAATGTTATATAAAATAATTTGAATTTTTTTTTCGAACTATAGCCCAAGGAATACAAATATGCAACTTTGCCACATTTAACTGATAGTGTTTACATTGCTTAGTTGCTAAACATTTTGTAAAATGAAATAATTCCTCATTTGGTGACTTTCCACTGGTTTACCAAATATGGGTATACAAGTCCATTTATTACAAAGAAAAATCCCCTAAATAATTCTAAAGACAAAAAAAAAACAAACTAGTGGCCTCAGTAGTGAATGATTTTATCAGACCAATTCTTCTGGAAAAACAGGTTCTCATGTTCATTATGAATAATACATTCCTGAGCAACTCTATTTTTATATGCTGCATTGTTGTTATTCTTTATTTTTCCTCAACATTTGAAAGAAATATTCAGAAAGCTATAAATAGTCTTAAGACATAAACTGCTAGCATTCAATATTGACGTATTTGTAGAAAGGGACAGAATGTATAACATAAGTATCTCAACAGGCAGAAAGAAATAATTCTTAAAAATCATTTTTCAGGCTGAAATCTTGAAGCTCACACAAAAAAATGCTATTTCGAGATCTTTTATTTAATACAGTCCTAAGGAAAAGTTCTGCATAATTCACTAGTCATAAAAACAACAGCATTTTACAGAAAAAAACCTCCAACAGCTTCTGCAGAAAAGAAAGGCAAAGAGAAAAGAAAAGAGAGGAAAAAAAAGAAGAAGAAGAGAAAATAGGAGGACAAGAACAAAAGAGAAGAAGGAGAGAACAAAAAAGGAGACAGAACTACCTTGTTCGAATTAGGGTCAACTCTCAATCATAGGTTCTAGAGGTTGTGGATTAACCAGGTGTTGCCTTAGTTTTGGCTAAGCAAGCGCCACTGAACACATGGCACAAGGTATACACTGCTCACACGAGGTCTCACTTTGCCTGGTTGTTGTTTGAAGCTGCCCTGCTCCCAGCAGCAACGTGTTTAATTAAGTATGTTTGCACAGTGACACTTCTCTGGTTCTGTATCAGCCATATTTTCATTTCATCCGGGTTATTTCACTCCTCACCACTCCTGGATACTGTAAGAAAGCTGATGTTGTTTCTTCTGTAAAGCTTTTTTGAGCTCTTTGGTAGGGATATAATTTCCTATTACCTTCTAGAGCTTGATTCAAAAACATCTAGTAGGAAAAGCTGCAGAATCTGCTCACTTTTATGGGATTTTTCTGTAATGGAAACATGCCATTTCACAGGAAAAAAGGGGTCCAGGAGATCACATTGTTTATCTAGGCCTTTTCAACACCTGGTTCAGCAACTTCCTCATCTACAGCCAGGGTTAAACACGAGTATCACCAGAGGGACCTTTGCATGACAGTGCGCTGTGCTCCTTTTACAGTATACAACCCTATTTTAAGAGGAAAAACTACCCCATACCATTGTGCTGGAGACCTGCTGCAGAAGTTACTGCTAATAAATCTTTTGATCACTGCAGCCGAGTGCTGCTCTGTTGGCAAGATGCTGAGTATTGGAAAAGGTCTGTGGGCACACGTCCTAACAGGCAGTAAAGCTGCCATTTCCCAGCAGAGAAGAGACAACACCAGCAGCTCAAATGCCTCGGACACCACACGTCATGCTCCTCCATTTGCCTCCAGCTAGGGACATGACAACTCCCAGAGCACTGACCAACCACTCAGAAGGAGAGAAGTAAATCTTCATATCGTGGGTGCTAAACGCCACAGTTGAGACAAACACCAGAGCTCATGGGCTGCCTACAGGACACCAACTAGGGCTGCTTCACAAGCTTTGAAGATCACCACTCTTCTGAGTTTTTGTCAGATCCAGGAAGCAAAATAGGATTAAATTCTTGGCTCTTTCAGATGGTAAAAAAATCATCTCAGTACTAGATTTAGGAAATTTCTTTGATTCCCTTAATAAGCTGCATCAATTGTCTATATCAATGTATCCAGTCAGCGATAGGTCTTCGTGAACCTTTGGTTTCACTCCTGTCAGCCAGCCATTATGAAGATAAAGGCAGTCAAAATCAAACATTAGCCAAAATTCCCTTTTCTACTGAAGAAAACCCCAACCCAACAATAAAGTCAGAGCCACCAACTGAAAATGAGCAACATCAGAATGTGGGGTTATCGAAATTATACCATATAGTTTGCATTTCATGAGCGTTTTCAGTATAACCCCTACTTTGAAAGGCTTAACATGCAACTGTAAGCTTTAGGCTTAAAGATAATTTTCTCTGGCTCCTAGGGTAGATAATAGCAATTTCGTAACTTACCACAAGGGTTTTTTTGTTTGTTGAAAACAAAAACAAGAAAACATTAGCACACAAAAGTTCTGTCTGAAAAACATTAAGATTCTTCTGATATAACAAACAAATGCAAATAAATGTAGTGCGTAAAGAAGATACCAAGGCAATAGCAGAGAAAATTACTGCATGTAATTACGAACTAGAAGAAACCACAGAGAAAAGCAAAGGAAGAGAGAAAGAATTACATGGATTATTTTTTCCCTGGACATGCAGTGAAAAATAAGGCCGACTTCCAACTGTACTTTAATCTTCCAACCTATATATCTAATGGTAAAACATGAGATTGACAAAATCACTTCACCATTTAATAAGATCAGAAAAATGAGATGCAGAAGATAAATTTTCCAAGACAGATCTTCAGCTTCATGTAACTTGGCTTCGATGCCAACCCAGTCATGACACTATAAAACTGAACTTGGCCCTGCACTCCTGTTCACGTAGATACAAATGCATCAGGCTTAGCTTTGTATTTCTTACCTTTTCACACATTATGGCCTAAATGTGATGCTCTTCAAACACAGACCATTTATTAAAAACTTGGCAGAAGAGAGAAACGTCCCTGGTATGCACTTCAAAGTGCCATCTCTGACAGCTGCTACACATCCAAGGTCCTAATACCACAAACAGGCACGTTTACCAACAGGAGACCCATCTCACTTGGACCTGGGAACTCACCACAGGTTTTAGAGGTGTGAGTGCCTGTGCACCCAAAGCAGCCCCACATGCAAGCCTGTCTGCAACCATCCAAAGTAGCAGAGCTACCACCTCCCTTTCTGAAAACAAACAGGGAAAGAAAGCACAGGTCTATGTGTGGAGACAACAGTGGGGTGCTTGCAGAGCTCTATAGCAACATACAGCTGACAAGGAAACACTATGGAAGGGACACATCCCTACTGAACGAGAGACAGAGTCAACCGTACAGAGTCAAGGCAACCACCAGGAGCATCTCTGAGCTTCTGGAAGATGGGACATGAGAAGTGGAAGGCCTTTGTTCATCCCTGCCTGTCATAGGAGGCCTCAAGAAGACATGCCAGCATCCCCTCCCCACAGTGTACAGCTCTGACCTGATCCCACAGCCAGCAGAGCCCCAGGCAGAGCCTGTGACAATTATCTGTATGCGCATCTTCAGGGCTTGATCGTAGAGCTCCAGGCCATGTAGACGGGTATCACAGTGTTACCCCACACCAGTCCACAAGGAGCTTGAGATGAGCTCACTGCCACCACCCACCCCACACAGGCATCTCATTGCCACACCTCTGCCCCAGGCTCAGACATACCTTGGGAATCTGACACGGCATGGCAGGATTAGGCTCATCTGTCTTCAAAAGACACTCACCTTCAGGCCCCTTCCCACAAGAGAAAGTAAGGGATACTCACCAAGGTCAGCCTTTTCCTTCAGGATATCTTTGAAGTTCAAGCCACTGTTCAGTGTGGATTGTCTGTATCTTGTCAAGGCCTCTTTCTGCCCATTCTTCCCCACATCCATAGGCTGCACCGGCTCAGCCCGGAAACCACACTTCCACTTGGAGAAATCGGACTGTGCCCATTTTGCCAAGTCCTCAAGCTTCACAGTAACTTTTTCTGAAACAGCAATAACTTCATCCTGAAAGCAGTGATCAGATGAGAACACAACATGTCACTCTGGGCTCCCTGATGACTGAGAAAACAGTAATATCATCCTGCACTGACTCCTGGAAAAGCCTATCTTGCTGCAGGCTGAGTAATTTTTTTGTATCACAGAATAGCTAGCGCTTAATTTATTCCTCTTGCCACCTAAGTGGAAAAATTAGTTGTTTACTTGAAGCAAATATACACGATCTAAAGACAATTTCTAGGACCAGGGCAATGATCCTAAAAGGCATTTGAAATGCAGGTTGCCAAATCACATTCTGTATAACCCAAAGCCTTGAGGGAAAGTTTGTTTTTTAGGTGCAATTAGCTGCAAATGTAAAAATTCATGGCTGGATGACTAATGGTTATAGCTAGTCCTGAAATAAATAGACTAAGTAAATCTCACATTCTTGGAACTCTGACTCACCAGAAAATTCCTATGTTTATGGTACATTTTCCCTTGGCTTATACACAAATATTGAATTTAACTTTTGTCCTTAAAATTAAATAAAACTGTGATGTAATCCCAAAAGAAATACTACATAAATGTTATGTGCTTCCCACCAAAAGAAACTTGCACATTCTCATGTTTCTTAAAACCTTTTTCAAGATCAGAACTGTAATTTTTTTCCCCCTTCTAAAACATACATTCTAAGAAAAGCACTTAAACTTAGTTTAGCCTCTAGAACATATACTCAAATTAAACAGTCCTAATTGCTGGATTTTAACCTTCCAGGAAACAATCAACTCCTCTCAGTCATGATGAATAAGCAGAATGTTTTACAGCTGACTCCAGCGAGCAAGGGATCAAGAAAGCCTCAAAAAATAAACAAACAAACATACATATCCAGCAAGATACACTCCAGATTTTTTGGTTAAAACAGCAGAAATAATTTATGTTGTAATGAGAGCTGGCTTTACACCACACCTTGCTCACCACACATTTCAAACGCTAAATACAATTACAGGTTCTTGAAATAAATAAACCAGAATCCAATTTTTCTCTCAAATAAACACAAATATTTGCAAAGGAGAGAGAAATTCTTTGAGTTATTAAACAAAGGGAAAAGCATGATTGATTCTCTCAGTGTGGGTTTTTTTGTCCACTGAACACATTCCTCAGGAAATAAAATACTGCTCAATGGAAAAAAAAAAAAAGAGCTTTATTGTGACAAGTTGCACACAATACAAAACCTGAAGTAATTCTAGTAAAAAAACAGATCTGATACTCCACTCTTCCTTATACGATACAAAACTGTTTCATAAGCAGGCACCTTCATTACATTTAGTGCAATAACAAATATTTGGTCAGAAGTGAATAGCATGCTTATATGCTAAGCAAGCTTGTAATAAAATCTTTTCCTTTATCGCTGCACAGCATAAGAGCCTCCACCAAACAACAAACAATAACAGTGATGCTTTAAATCTCTGTTTATGACAAACGTCAATACTTTGTAAACAAGCACTGGGTACTACGAAGTACAATTTCAATGGATGGTTTCACCCAATTTCATTACACTATCCACTTGAAATAAAAAAGCCGTAGTTGCTATGCATTTTATAGCTATTACATGGTGATTATTAAATGTCAGGATGGAAAAAAATAATACATATATATAAATATCAGCCTGCCTGCAGACAGTCTCAGCAATTTCTGGATGAAGTTCTCTTTTAGGATGTTGAATACCATCACCAGCTACTGCACAATTTCTAATATTCCTTACCAGAGAAATATATTAAGCAGCAGTTAAAAAAAAAAAACCAACAAAAACCTGACTTGGAGATCAGACATGCTTCTGGTTAAAATATTATTTTCCAAATAGCTCTCATGATCAAATGATTATGATTTCAATTACTAGTTTCTTCATATCCTTTCCAAGAACTGGTATGACTAATTTTGGCTGGCATACAAAGTAAGCTGAGCAGACAATTTATTAACCAAAAGAAAAGTACAATCACTATTACATCATCAATGAATAAACTTGTTTTTGAGAATACAACCTTCACACACACACGCACATGATGTGTACACAGGAGAAAAAAAAAGGAATTAAAAAAAAAAGCCCTACTGTACCAAGGGTGAAGCGATACTGGGGCACTCTGCCCAGCCTGCCATGGAGGGGGAACTGCAGAGGCAGGAGCAGGGGGACCTTCTGGGGAGCTGGGGAAAGCACACCTCAGCCATGAGTTTTCTGTGGCAGCAGTACATCCAGCCATGGGAACATGGGGTGTTCAGCATCCCCACACTGATGTGAGGGGCCAGGGAAAGACACCGCGAAAAGACCACTCCGTGTCCCCCTCAGCCCTCTGCAAAATGGCACCAAGGCTCCAAATACAGCCACAGTGTGAAAAGGGGTGCCCAGGATGGCACCAGGGAGCAGCCCAGCACAAATATGAAATACAGAAGGAGTCCAGGCTGTCCCTGTGCTGTGACAAGGGCTCTGGGCTGAACCCCCCACCCCCACAGCTGATGGCCCCTTGTCAGGGCCACTCAGTCACCTCCACACCATCTTTGTCCCCAAGGACAGCTGGTCACCCCTGCAGGGCACCAGGCTGGCCCCCAAATCCCTCTCCCTAAGGGCACCAGGCTGGCCCCCAAATTCCTGTCCTCCCCTTGTACTGCCAGGGATCACCACAGCAGCACGAGGGAAACGCGGCCTAGTTCACTCTGAGGTGGGAAATGGAAAAATTACCTGAACCCTTTCAGGGCCTGCCTTGGGTGGCTCTGCCTGTCACAGAGCAGGACTGGACAGACCTGCTCCCTCCCTCACCACTCATTTTTGACCCAATTCACACAGAATTGTCCACGTCCTTCCCAACTTATCAAACACTCCTCAAATACTGCAGATCAGACTGCAGTCCTCCTCTGAGTGCCGCTACCAATGCACATCTCGCTGGTGTGGGACTGTATCTCCAGGGACATTTCCACCCAGGTGCCTCATCATACAAACACTGTTACCCAGCAAGGCATGGCAGGCGCCTCCAGTCCCCGCTTTCTGAGGAGCCTGAGCCACAGGCAGCTCCAGAGGGGCTGTCTTCCCCACATCTTGGCAGTGTGCTGACACAAGAGGTCATCTGCCCCTCTGCCATGCCACCCAAACAGAGGTCACCCAACTATCTCACCAGCTCCGGAATTTCAGCGTGCTTGCCAAGCTTTCACACATCCTTAAGCAATCTTTCCAAGTGCTCAGCCCTAAACTACTGTGGGGTTTGGCGGGTTTTTTTTGAGCAGCAGGTGACAAAAGGGTCCCTCTCCTTTTTGGTTAAGGCCTGTGTCACAACAAAAGTTGCTCTGGGAGACCTGCAGGGCTCTGCCAGCCAGAGGAGCCCCTGCACCCATTTGGTATCGATCACTATCTACTGCTGCAGCCCTTCTAGAGAAACCCCTTCAACATGATGACAAAAGAATACAGATGTTGAAAAAATAAAAACCAAGTACACGGTGACACATGACTAACAAACCTTTAGAAGATTAAAGAAATCTGCTGTATAACCTTCATGTCATTCATAATTATATCTCTCTGTAAACATGGAAAACCACCCACGTCGCAAATAGTGCATATATATCTCTACCTATACAAAAATCAACTCATCATGTATTAGCTATGCTCTGAAGTGATGTGTTTATGAGGTCTCCATTGCACGGTTAAGTCTTTAATTACCATTTTTTCCTGCTACAGCAAGAAGAGAAAAAAACAACCACCACAGATTTCAGCTCTGCTCAGGAATGAGATTTATCTCGGGTGCACACTGACCAACCAATGGTCAGTGGGCCAATGAGCCAATGGTCCCAGCCACAATGTTGTCCAAATCTCAAAATAAGCACTGACTACAGAAAGAGGCACTTTTTCCCCTGCTTCTATAAAAACAGTTATCGAGTCAGCCTATAATTTTAGCATGTCTTACAAGACTTCTAAGCAAAGTACAATTCTTTCACCTATCAAGTAGAAAATGGGGAAATGGTTGAGAAAGATGGTGACACAAACCCCTCTCATCCCTCTCTTGTTTTTTTAAAAGCATACTGGATTTGCATTTCCAGAGAAGTCATCCAGGGAGAAGGGGACAGCATCTTCTCGAGAGCCGTTATGCTTAAATATTATGTCACTGTTGTCTAAGCAACCATCACAGCCTCGTGAAAGCACAGAATGCTATATTGCCTGACTCAGCAGATG
>NW_008246060.1:3204361-3208028 GCF_000691975.1 Corvus brachyrhynchos
TAGTTTAAAGCAGTTAATTATTTTTTAGAAGAAATATTAACTCTTACAAGGCAGGGAGTCACAGAGCAGCACAGGGAGGTCGTACATCTTGACTGCACACCCGCATATGGTACGTCACAACTCCTTACTCACTGCCAGTAACTAGGAAAGATTTATATTTTAGAGACACTGAGGCAGACTTAAAGGAATTACAGCAACTGAGATATCTCAAAACTTTCACATCCTGAGACTGTTTTCACTCCAGTGCTTCCAGAGGTCATTTAAGGAATTCTGGAGGGCACAAGCGAGTCAAACACCTGCTTGGTTGTCTCCTAACATCAAATATGTGGCCTAGAGAGAAACAGGAGATGTACTGTAAAAACTCTTGCTGATAATTACAGGAGACACTGCATATCATTTATCTGATCAGTATGATTTGCATTAGAAAACATCTTCAAGCCTTTTCCGTGAAATCTTTAGCACAGTAGATAGCTGGGGATGCGTATTTTACAACCCAGTACATTGCTGATGAAAACACATTCATCTGCAGGAGCAAAAAATACAGCGTGACTCTTAGGGACTGCATTCAGCGGGGATAACAGAACTGCCTATTTCATTTGGGCATAAAGGCCTCTCTTATTCTGGGCTGGTTTTATGACCCATGTATATTGTAGTGTTTTTGCAATTTAGGTGAGAAGGACCTTCCCGTACCACGTGTAACAAGGCAGTTCTCAACTCAGGAATCCCACTCCCTGCTCTAGACCCCTTTGAGGAGCAGGAGGTCATGTTGCAGACATGGAGAAAGGAAGGAGGGGGCTTGTTGCCAATAAGCACCTTTTCTGTAGGAATGCATTTACCTGGATGCTTGAGGGAAGTACCATCAGCTTTATTTGACAGCACATCAAAACAAAAGGTCCTGATCACAGTCTTCAGTCCAGAGCTCTTCTCTGCCATACAGATGCTACCAGGGCTCTGGGACAACAGCAGAAACCAGGTCATCTCAATTCAGCCCTAACCCACTCACCAGAAGTCACTCAGGAACCTGAACCCAGGTCTCCAGAAGCACTTCCTACAAGCCGCACTTCCTCCAGGGACCAGATCCAGCTCTAAAGAGGCAAAGAGCATCTGTACAGGACTGATTTGCTCTCAGAGACTTCCTCTAGAGTAAAGAGGTCCTGTTTTCCTGCTGCCAGCAGCGGGCTGGGAATCTACATGGCAGTTTTTAAGACTGCAGGATCATAAACCAGCTGAAAAATTGTGGCTGTGTCATGGAAAAGGCCTGGCTCTGAGATGTGTCCTGTTCAGCCTCCCTACAAGGTACACAAAGGACTCTCCTGCCATACACTCTCCTGCTCTTCCAGCAGAACCCTTGGAAGCATGATGCAGACCTGGGGACCAGGGCACACCTCTGCCAGGTGGGAACTCTCCTCCTGTTCTGCAGGTGGGATCACGAGAGGCTCCAGAGCTTGGCACAGGCAGCAACAGCTTCATTTCCCCCTGACCATGCCTGGAGTGCCTCATTTGGTGCCATCTCCTCGTGCATCCCTTAGCCCAGGGCAGACAGGCGTCCCAAAGGATCTGTGGAGCACAGCTGACCACTGAGGTCTGGACCTGCTCCCTGGAGGTGCCTACACACAGGGACCTACACAGACCACTGCTCTCCCCCCATGAACATATGGAAAGAGCCTTGAGAAGGAAACACTGCACAGATCAGGAATTTACCCGGCACACCAGAGAATTTTAAAGAGGCCAAGGCAGAACCTTTCATCTGTTAATCCTTTCCTAATTACTTTAAAGGGCTATAATGATCTTGTTAAATTCAGGTGACAGGTATTTCCCCAGCCTAAGCACAGCTGCACAGAGCTGTCTGAAACTCACACTGATGTGTTCATCCCTTCTGCCAGGGTCCAAAACCAAGAGAAAAGACCACGTTAAAGGACACAGCTGAAGCACGTGAAGTCCTATGGTTTTTGCTTTCCCTTGTACTAGCAAGCAGCGTTTTCCACATGATTCAGTAATTCCAAAGTGAGACACACAAAATGACCTGGGGCAGAACAGCACCATGTCTCTGCAGGATGCTTTTTGGGGTACTGGTACACCCAGGCCAGAAGGAGGGTGGAGATGGGGTGCACAGAGGGGGCGTCTGTGAGCAGTTAGACATGACATTTCTACTGTGAGCCTCCTCCTTTGTGACTGGGGTATTTTTTTCTCCCTCCTCCCACTCACAACCAGAGGTTCAAATTGAATTTATATCTGTCATTGCAGATAGAAGTTCTGACCAAAGAGAAAATAGGCTTCAGTCAAAATGTTTTCCCATCAGGTAGCTCACAGATCTCAAAGAGCTGTTTTAGTTTAGGCAAGTTGACAAGCAATTCATTCCTAATTTTGCCTACTACAGTTACAGTACGAAAAGCTTTCCTCATAGATTACATAATTATATTTTTCTTAACAAGGAGTACATGGCATTAGCAGGTTTAAATTATGCAAGCTTATTCTTTTGTCTTTTGTTATATTGTGTTCTATTGTGCTGGTAAAACAATATGTGCTTTAATTAGCAAATATCTGTAAATAATTTACTTGCTTTTCATACAGCAGAACAATGGAGCCAATTTTCACATACATCCACTGAGCATGTCTAGAGGGTTTCTTGCCAGAACCTTCCATTGTTCAGTATGTGTATCAATCTGCCCATCATTAGCAGCTAACGTTCAACAACCCAGTAAGACATTAAAGTTTTGGCCCCTGGGAGTAGCCTCAAGCCCCCCAAACCCGAGGCTACGCTTTGCACAGAAAGATTAAAATATCCAGAAAATGAAAACAAACTCTTTTATTATCTATAACCCTGGCACCTTTGCATAGAAACATGGACGCCTGCCAAGCATTAAGGTCATTGGATTAATGCCATAAAATGCCGATGTTCATCTGACCTTCTGACTGCATTTTAGCTACAAATAAAAAGCTCAACTTGATCCGACACTATGAATCACGCGAGCGTCTAGGCTGTGCAGGGTTAATGCTGGGTGTGAACCCACACTGCACACGCACAAACACACACATGCACACAAAGAAAAAAAGCTCTTAAATCAAGAGTGGATGACTGTTCAGAGACTTAAGGCATTGTTATTTTGAATGCGAATGAAAGGGCCAGAACAAGCATTGCAAGAATATTTCAATTATGTATTTCCCAGAACTACATCTCTGAGCAACTAATGCAAATATTGCTCCCATAGCAGTAGAACTTCTTCCCGAATAAAAGCATACGAGAGCTTGAATCAGAACATACTTTCTATATCATTCGCATATTGTTTGAATATTATTAAAAATGCAAAATCTATGTATGTGTTACTCTCCTGAGCAATACAGTAATTATGATTAAGGGACAAGCAGCACAAAAAGAGCCAATTTATCTTACTTGCGCTTAGGAATACTATTGTGTAACTAAGCAACTAAAGACAAAATATAGTCTAATTAATTCACTCCTATGCTTATTTAAAAGACACAATTAGAACATTTTTATTTTCCAGCCTGCACAGTATCTCAACATGCTTGAGGGTGTACCATGTGAGGCCTATTATTCTCCAAAGACAAGAGTTTAATGTTTAGTGCCACTGATCAGACTGGGAACAGCAACTCTGGAAAGCAGTGGGTGTATTCTACAGTCTGAATGCACAGGGAAGGGGAGGGAAAG
>NW_008246060.1:3208298-3212313 GCF_000691975.1 Corvus brachyrhynchos
AAGTGTTGGGTTTTTTTTTTTTTAAAAGGAATCTGCCTTAAATGACCAGATATTCCAGATTGCAGGCTAATGGCTAGCAACATGTGGCTTGTCTGAGTAACATCATTGCCCTCTCCTTCCTTTGCCAGCATGTGCTACTGGTGGCGAGAGAGATAAAAATATACAGAGTGGATATGCAATTACCAAACCCACGATATTTTATGACAAATGCCATTTCCCTAACACTGCTATTACAGTGTGCCTGATTTCCAAAGCTGAATTAATTTGAGCAAGTGTACATTGGAGATTGATGCTATTAGCATGATTTTTAAAGCACCCTTTAATAATCATAATCTGCATGTTTGAAACGTGTTGCCATTACCAGTGTTGACAGATATGAGCATAAGGCACACACCGTAGAGACTAAAACGGGGCTGTTCTCATTTCAAATAAGAGTGTACAGATTCCTACGTCCGTAAAAAAAAAAAAATACATCAATTACTGTGCAAAGAGAGTAGCACATTTTTCTAGGGGGGTGGCAATAAAGCACTGTTGGTATACACCATGCCCAGGCCAGCCTATGCTACCTTTCTGCACTGGGGTAAGGACCCCCACATGTGGAGAGCCCCTATAAAATGAACCAGGCTTTCAATGGATGCTGTCAGCACCTATCCCAAAATGAAGAGAGAACGAACACGCTGCCTCCTTTAACTTTCTGGAAGAATCTCTTCTGCAATTATAAATGACACACATTTATGGAGTGACTTCTTTTTTTTCCTTTCCCCCAATTAGTCTGAAGATGCAAAATACTTCTAGGGAAATAATTACAGGAAACTAGCTCTCTCCTCTCCTCTGTATGAGCAACTCTTACTCATGTAAATTACTTGCATGAGTAAGGATTATTTGCAAAGTGAAAAGCATTGCATCAGATCCCCCAGTTTGGGAGAAGAGATGAAATCAACATGAGTTCGTAGTAAACTTTGCTGCTGATGAATGAACCAAAGGCAGATCCCCACTGACAGTCTGGCCTCAATGGAAGCAGCACTCACCACGATGCAGGGCAATGCAGGGAATGTCATACCACGCAAAATGAATTAGTTGCTTGTTCAGGGTTTTTTAGGAATTGTATGCATCACATCAAATACCATTCCTGGATTTAATGAGTACCAACTTTGAAATATATTTTTAAGCCTAGTCTAATTAATGCCAACACCTTTAAAAACATGAAAACACAAGGCACTAACAAGCATTTTACTCTACAACTGCTTCTGCAAAGGTCAGTCATTCCACAACCCCACACCACCTCTTGGAGCAGAGAGCAGTAAATGAGCTGGAGGAGGGTTTGGCCAAGACCCTGTGGGCTGGAGGGTGAGCCCACCTTGTGCTCCCTGAATGCCACAGGAGCAGGGTGCTTCACGAGGGGACTGGGTAGCCGCTTTCTGACGGCACACAGCTTCTCACACTTGGGTGCCAGCAAAGCTGGGGGGCTGCTTTCCACATGAAACTGTTTCAAATACAATGGGGTGCCCTTAAAGCCGCTCCCTCTGGATCTCCGCAGGTCCCCAAGCATCCTGCTCTGACCCCTGTGTGACGCACCAGCCATCAAGGACATCTTCCCATGCGCAAGGTGACACAGGGGACTGCGCTGGACCAGAGTGAATGAGAAAATCAAGGCAAGGTGGTGACTTCCTCCAGCAAAGGACTCCGTTTTGGCAGTGGCCCTGCAGGGATGAAGGAGAATCAGTTTTTCCCTGCTGGAGGGAAGAGAGAGAAGGCTGCTCTTGCTCTCTGGCCAGTGTTGCACCTGCTGCAGTGTCTGGGCTTGATGGCGAGGTGGGAAGCAGCGTGCCCAGGCCACTGTGCTTTAAAAGCAGCAACGAAGTTTTCAGTGAAGTAGCACAAAACTCTTCTAGTTCACCTAGCAGTGGCCCCACAAGTACTGTTGCTCTTACAAAAATGTCTTCACTGCTCCTGCGCAGCAAGACTCGTGGTCTGAGTGTGATGCCAGAGGTGGTCCCAGCCTCTCCATGTGTGTCTCCTTTGGGATGCAATGAGCACCAGGGCCAGGAGTAACCATACCTGCTGCATGTGAGCAGCCCCATCCCATGTTCACCATCCACTGAGACTCCCTGGGAAACAACCTCTGGCCAGCTCCTGGCACTGAAAGGGAGTTTTTCTCCGCTGTGGCGATGGGGATGCTGAGCCTTAGGTGGAGGGAAGGGTACTGCAGCGGAAGCACACCTGGGCTTGAACCTTCCCTGGGTCTGGGCAGTGCACAGAAACATCCGGTTTTAGCAGCAATCGGAGTTATATTTAAATCTGGATGATGAATTCAGCTAGCTATAAAAAGACTTATATTTACACTTATTGCTGATTAGCTCAAACATTTGGCAATCAGCTAAAATACGCCATCAGAAATTTCTGAGTAACAGAAGCATTACATCCCTCCTTGCTTCTCCTCCCTCCTCACAGCCACTAGCTGAATATTGTCACAGTGTCAGTGCTGCCATGACGGAAAACAGGCAGCCAGCTGCTTCTATTAATCACGCCGCTAGCGCAGGTAGCTGCTGGAGACTGTGCCTAAATCTCCGGTGGGCTCAACTGCAAGCCTGCAATTCAGCCACTCACTCCCCTCACCACCAATTTCTGTGACAGCAAGAGTCCTGTCCCCCTTTGCCCCAGACACCACAGATTTGCAATACATGCTTAAGCACTGGCTCACTCCATTCCCACTCCCCGAACACAAGACAAGGTGTTTCACCCCATCAACAGTCCCACACTGTGAATAAGGTCCGCCCTGACAGCTATAAGGTGCATCTGACTCGAGAGCCACCTCTCCTCCCGCAGAAGGAGCCCAGTCCAGAGTTAGGAAGCCCCGTGACCCCAGAGGCGGCCCTGCTGCCCCTTTGGGAACCGATATGGATGTGATTCACCAAAGGGACCGGGATCTCGGGGTGCTTAGGGTAAACAGCCGCCCCTGCGCCCCAGTGAGAGCGGTTACCCCCACCCAGCCAGCACCCAGCCTTTTGTCTCTCTGCTGCCTGCACATCCCCAAGCACCATTCGGATTGTTCCAAACTATTAAAAATCGATCATAAAAAAATCATTCCTATGTCTATAAACAAGTTAATGGAGTAAGTGAAAACAAAGTACATTTCTTAATGGGAGTGTTATGTTGCCCTCTCTAGGCCCTGGCTCTCAGTGCCGGTTTCTGTAGGCTCCCTGCCAGAGAAGTATCACTCAGAGCTGTTGCTGTTGCTGCTGCTGCTGCTACTCTGCTAATGAATGACTAACTTAGGCCAGAGGGGAAATGACATCACCGGGGTGTAAAACACAACTGCATTAGGAAACTTTTTTACCTGCTTTACATTTGTCATAATTATTCTACACAATACGGCCGGCATTTGCATAATTTCAAGGCGTGCCATTATCTTAATTGAAAATTGTTTTCATATGGTTGAATAATGCAGAATGACATCAGTTAAAGCCCGAATGAAATACACAAGTATAATCACACGGCTAATTACTAGCGGTGTTTGCACGTAAAAATAAATAAAATTGTGCGTATTATTAGGAAGGTACACGCAGCTGAAAACTCTCGTACCAGAGCAGTGTTTTACTCGCAATGGTAGGATTAATTTTCTCTGATGTTCCTACCACAGTAACATGAGCTGATCATTAAGGCGTATTAAAATGATTTGTGTCCCTTTCCCCACCCCCCTCCCTTCCAAATATCTTTCATTTTACACACACTCGAGACACGCAGAGGCACAGTTTTAAATAGTCACCACGGGCAATTTCAGAGCATCCATTGCTCACTGTCATCTCCCTGATTCTTAGGAAAAGGCTCCCTTATCTCAGCGGCACGCACAGAAAATTAAAGTGAAGAGGTGGCAGCGAGCGAAGGTGGCTCTGAAACGCGTTTCGGCTGTGTACGCGTGTGTGCGGGCACACGGCTACGTCCGCACCTACAGCCACGCGTGCCTCCGCAAACAGCCCCCCCGGCATCTCCCACCCAAGATCCTCCCACACACCTC
>NW_008246060.1:3212410-3212745 GCF_000691975.1 Corvus brachyrhynchos
CGCCGGGAGCGCGGCGGCTCCGAAATACGCCCAGGCATATCTGCAAGTTATTTGAATGTATTATTCCCGTACCTGTCATTTATCACTTTATTCAACACGTCCCTGCCAGCTCGAGAGCGTTTGATCTCCCTCTGCCTCCATTTCGTAATTTCCGCCCTCTTAAACATATCGAATACTTAAAAAAAGCCCCGAACAATATCGAAATCCCCCCAACGTGTTTTTTCCCCGCTTTTCCGTGTGTTTTAATTTTTGGTGGGTTTTTTTTTTGTTGTTGTTGGGTTTTTTTTTTGGTTTGGTGGTTTTTTTTTTTTTGTTAATGAAGCCGGAGAAGGACT
>NW_008246060.1:3215406-3222349 GCF_000691975.1 Corvus brachyrhynchos
CCAGTGCACAAATCCCTCTGGGAACGAGAGGCCAACCCCGCTGCAAGCCGTGATGTTCGGTGACGGGCACCCCTATGTGAGGCGCAGGCGAGGACTGCCTTGGCCCAGGGCAGCGGGAACGGAGCAGGCACGGGAATTTGGGCAAGGTTCGCACCGGTGCCATGAGGGTGAGGGATTCACCTTGACATCCTCGGCGCCCGCACCTGGCTGGGATGCTTGGTGCTTCTCCGGGGGCAGGCTGCTTTTCTGCTGGTTCCTCTTGAGGAATTACCAATCCTTACAGTTTGTAAGAGGTTTCACCTTTCCCCACTTATATCCTTTTGAGATGCTCCGAGTGCCTGTCCGGTCTGCGGCCTCACGGCTCGTACATGGTGTGAGCACTGGGGGCAGGCTGGGATACTTGTTGAGGACGGCAGGAAGCCAGCGGGTACCAGTGCTTGGGCTTCCACCCAGCAACAGCGCGGCTTGGATGGGCAAACCCAGCAGAACACCTCAGGACAGCTGCGAATAGCAGCACTTTTGGCCACTAAAGTATTGTCACTTTGTGCTTGGGAGCTCAGTCCCCTGGGGGGAGGATGTTTGTCAGGGACTGGGCAGGTATGGGAGGTGATGCAAGCGAGACCCGCACCTCCACACATCCCTGCAAAACAGGGAGTGCTGCTCCGTTTCACGCGCAGTGACCTCCTGGCTGGAATAACACGCATTTCTTCAGCAATTCACCTTTGTTTTCACTGACCTTGGCATGTTTAATCAGTTTTATTCTCACACAGGAAAAAACGTCCTCAAACGATTGTTACAATATATTGGGCACAAACAGGTTTTTAGTTGTTTATTCATTTTCTTTATCTCAGGTAGGGCTGCTCCTTTCCCACAACATATAATCAAGTATCAAAGAGAACTTCCCATCTCCATTTATGCCCAAATCCCTCTGCTTCTACCCCAGCAGCTGGGGCCCCCATGCCAGCCTTGAACTCCTCCCCACTTCGGGGAGCATCACTCACAGCTCTGATAGTTGCAGAGCCCCATCCTTCCCACCAGCCACAGTCTTCCTCCAAGCATCCCTCCAAACCATGGTGTTACAACCACTATGAAGAAGGTGGTGAGGCTGAATAACCAGGCAAGGGTATGCTTTGGTCCTCTCAGCAGAGGGATGATTATCCATCCATGCAGCACGCTGGGAGGCAGCGGTTATGCAGGATGACCCAAGTCACTATTCCATGCACTGAGCTCCTGCAGGACCCCACCTAACCTTCAGTTGTAGAGGAGCTCACTGTCTGTGGGGCAGGAAAATGGGCCCAGTGTGAACAAAAGGAGGGTTCACCTTCTATCCCCCTGGCTCCAGCCCCCAGCCCTTGGTGTTGCTTCATCCGGTGCTGCTGGCCGGTAGGACCATCGGCATCCTGTTTGAGTTTCTAATGTTGGTAGCATTTGGAATGGGATAGCAACAGAGGCTGTGGCACTGCAGAAGGGTACATATTCCCAGCAGTGAGGGTATGCATACTCATCACTGCTCTGACATCAATTGTGTAAGAGCCTTCCCCTCCCCCTGGAAAACTCTTTATACTACAAAATAATAAATAAATAAAAAAAAATACAGAGCCTGTTTATGGCAGAAATTGAAATTCCTCATATTATCAAAAGTTGGATTTTGTCCTCCAGGCACTGAATAAGTTTCTTCATATGAATATTTTGTAACTTTCTCTGGCCAAAAGAAATGTGCAAAATGTTGTAATGTTTCTGTGCTTTCCTTGGACATTCCAGGCTTTTGCTTAAGCTTCTCATAAAAGACTATTTTCAGTGAAAAGGGGGGGAAAAAAAAAGCAGTCTACAGTACACTGAGTCAATAAAGTAGTGCAAAACCATAAAACACAGCAATGATAACAACTGAAGATCAGTAGATTACAAAGGAAATAAGATGGGGATCAAACAGAGTGGTAGCTGGAAATGACTGCATAGAAGCCAAAATAAGACTGGTCCTAATAAACAGCCAAAGTTGAACCAAAAAGCATTTGAAGTGTTAATTTATTAAATAACTTTATTTTCATGCCTTACAATTAAAAATAGTTGTGGTCAGGCATGTTGGGAGACAGGAAGCAGTTGGAGTCTTCAAGCCCGGCTTTGTGCTTGGAAGGGAACGCAGCCTGACCCACGCTGTGACGGGGCTGTGCCTGCACGGGGGGGCAGCCAGCAGTGCTGGGGGGCTCCAGTTCACTCACGGATTCTCTGCTCGGAGCTCTTCCCTTCCAGGCTTTTAAGACACGGACGAGTTTTATGCGGAGTGCCCAGGGTGGGAGATGGAGTCACAGCGGGGCTGTGAGGGTGATGCCAGCCCCTGCTCCTGCTCCGCACACAGGATGGGATGCAAAGCCCTGTGAAATTGCCATGAGGCCCCATTTTCACTTCAGCAGGTTTTGGGATCAGTCTCTTACTTTGGGAGCCCTTTAGATCACATGTTCGAATCACCAGCTCAAAGCATTAATAATACCAGGAGTCAGAGCATTTATCTTCCCTTCAAAAGATTCACCAGCCCCAATAAGTGACCAAACCAAGCAGAAAACCCTACGTGAGATCAGCTTTCAAACCCCATTCTTCCATTCATATGTGCATTTGGAGTTGTTTTTATTTACCTTGCATTTCTTTTTGTTGCCCTGGCACTGTGTTTTTAATTCCCCCATAGCACTGCTAGCAGCTCGCCTGGAACGAGCACCCCACTGCCCCAGGGCTCCCAGATCAGGCTGCTTAAGGAAAATAATCACCACTGAGTAGCAAGATATTCACCAATAAAATAGTGACTGGTGGGACGGATCACCTGCACCTGCAGAAAATAGGAGGGTGCCCAGATGGTTGCAGAGTATTCTGAGACCCATAACAAGGGGTGCAGCCATGGGATGGGAAGAACCAGCAGCTGAGCAGCCCCCAAAATAATTGCTTTACTCTCACAGTAACTGAGCTGCAGCGGCTGCTAACTGCTGCCTGCAAAGCCGGTTTCATGTAGTGGCACAGGGTGATGGGTCAGCTAAAACAGAGCCCACGCCATTTCTGCCTGATCGGTTGCTAACCAAGATACACTTTTCAGAGGCTGTTAATTGAGTCTGATGAATTTTGCTCCGGTGGGACCTATTATGCGCAAAAACACGAGTGACATCAGAGCCATAACTCATAAAAATCAAGTCCCTGAATTACATCTGAGAGCAATATGAAAATGCAAGTGGGATTTCAAATGGTATCAAATAACTTTCTGTCATACCTTATTAATACCACAGAGCTAATAGAAACAGCTATATTATCATCCTAATGTCATTATACATATATAATACACATGCGCGCATACACACAAACACTCTGTGTAATTATAACAACATTATTTTGCTCACACGGCCTGAAAAATGTGATTAGATGGTGGCTCTGAAATGGCAATATTCAATCAGGTACGACTTGTATACTGACTCAGAGCACAGTCTTCTACTTATGTAAAATAATGTCTTGTTACGTGTGGTGGTAGCGTGGACAGCTGCGGAAGGAAGAGGGAGCTGAGGCCACGGAGATCATTTCATCTCATGTCACAAGGGCTGAACTGTCATTTCAAAGCTGAAACGCTGATACTGTCCAGTGAGCAATCCCTGGCTATCCTTTCCTGTGTGGATCGCTTCAGAAAAAATTTATCTGCTAAAAATAGCTGCCTTCTCACCAAATCCTGAATAAAATTTCACTGGAAGTGTTCCTAAATGTGACCAAACTATGTCTTTTATAATCATAAAGCTTGGAAGGGGATGTTGCCTGGTAGGACTTTAGATGGGCTTCACTTTCCGAACGACACGCAGGAAACGCACACCAGCCATTTCACATCCAACTCCTGTCAAATAATTTACCTCAACTGTTTTTAGTGAAAATATAAATATGTGTGTATATATATATATCCCTGCATGATGGGGATAGCTGGGGCTAGAAATATCACCGTAAGAATGCCAGGCCATATTTACCCAAGTCAGTGGTCAAAGCAAGTTGCTATTCTCAATGTGCCAGATTTGAATCGGTTTAAGTAAACAAGCTGACCTCTTTCCACTTAGCAGGTCTGAGCTGTCATGGCTTTTTTTTTTCTGAGAAAATTCCTTTTTTTTAAGAAATTTGGTGGGCCCCAGATAGTGGTAAGCAGTTGTCTCAGAGGGAGCAGCCAGTGCTGCTGGGGAGCAAGTCAGGGCAAGGTGGGCTTCCCAGGCAGGGGGATGCACCAGCCAAACTCAAATTTTGCCTTGTTTGCCCTGCCCTCATAGGAAAGCAGGGGACTCCACCTCCTTACTGACTTTGACTGCCTTCCTAATGCCTAAGTGCTTATGACAACTCTTGCTCACCTGTTTTGGGATTGAGTTTTTCTGTTTTCCCCAGTCTGGTTTGTGCAAGGACATTTGACCTCCCAGTTGTCGAGATCTTTCCTGCCAGCACTAGGATGAGATGCAGTGACACAGAGAAAGGATTCCTGAGGTCCCCTGACTACCTGCAGGGCTGGTGTGTCCACCACCATGACTTGCTCTTCCCTTTGCATGCAGATTTGTTCCCAGTAAGCGCTGGCAGTCTTCTGCAGTTATTCCCATGTCTTCATCCTTTACCTGAGCTACAAATGTCACAAAACTGATGAGTCAATCATCTGGTATGGTTTAGCAACATTTAACCTTTGGCTAAGCTGTCTTTGAGCCATTCCTACCTAGGCAAGGCAGCTCAGCAGATGAGCTGCTGGGGACTGTCCCACACTTTGCCCCCTTCCTGGTTTTGCCTGAAAACAGCTTTTGGCATCTGGTGCCAAGTGGCTGTGGAGGGGAAAACAAATCAGAATAGCTCCTGCTACCTCAACTCTATGGCCTGAAGGCTCCTTCTTGTCTCGCAGGACAAGTGGCCCAATAAGCAACTGCTCCTGTGTCCCAAGGTCACTGTGATTCCTCTCACTGGCATCGGGGGGATGGACATTTCTGCACCTCCTGCTGAGGCACCACCATCAATAACTACAGGTTATAAACACAAGATGTGTATGGTAAATGCTGGAGAGGATGCTGAAATCATTCCTCCTCCTCTCCATCCAGGTACACACATCAAACTAAAACACTAGAACGGAAACTGAATTAATCTGCAAGTCCAGCTTTGCCAAACACATGGGGTTATCCAGCTGCTGTTTGCAGGGAGCAGGGATAGTTGCCATACCAGAGAGTCCTCTCCTCCTTTGCAGCTCCTCCTTTTCTTATCCAAGTGAGTGTTGGACACATTTGTGAAGTACAAGAATCTCTGAGGTCTAACCACCATGGATTCAGGCCCCTGGGGATGATAGTGTTGGTGGGGTTTTTTTAAATCCTCTTGAGAAACAGATGCTTTGGCTCATCTTCATTATACCTAGCCTGATTTATTTTAATTGCTCTGGGTATCCGGAATACTATGATTGCATAATCTCATGCACATGCCTTTAAAAGGAAGCCTTGGCTGCAAAGCCAGGAAGGCAATGTTAAATACGGAAAAAATACTATGCAAAGTCTCATTTATTTTGGAAATCACTGGAAAGAGTTCTACTGAAAAGTCACAGCAAAACATATGCCACATTTGAATAATGAGTTTGAGAGGTGCTTTACCTATCTTAGCAATAAAAAGGGATCTAAAAATTGCAGTCCTCAAAAAGAGCTCACTCCCAAGCCCTGAATTTTGGTGAAACCAGAGGACAGTGTGATCCTTGGTGACAGCCACAGGGAGGCCAGAGCTGGCTGCTGGGCACTGCGCCTGGCAGCAGTGCGTCCACCCCTACCAAAATTACCAGAAAACAGCAAACCAAGGGAAAACCCATTCTGAGCAGAGTCAGTGGCAACCACAGGCTCAGCATAGCAAGAAAGGAGGAGGCCTGATGAGTTCTGCACTTCCCAGGTTTAGGAATCCAGAGCTTCATCTCAATAAAACAAAGCAGGAATAACAGGACTGCAGAGAAATACCTGAACATCATCCACTTGTCTTATCTGATGCAGTGCATAAGATGTCAAGTATTGTCTGCTTGGGAAGAAAAGGTCTGCAGAAAACTTATTCCAGTTAGGAAAAAGTAGTATTTAAGGTACTTTACAACTGGATCTAGAATAAGTCTTTATTCTGAAGTCATTTCAACATCTTATCTGTTATTAAGTTGCTGCTTTTCTGGAGAGAGGTCCATACCGTACCAAAAACTTACTCTTTATGTGTAATTTCTTAATTTATCACATTGACCAAATTAGTATCTGCCATAAATACTGTTCCTGAAGAAGGCAATAGGGGTACTCTGTGAAAGAATGTGACAACACTAAAAAAAGAACTCCAAACCCTGCCTTTACCTGTGGCTTATTTATATGCTTCCCAGTCTTCTAGGGAAAGGAAAAGCCACAAGTTTTATAGGCTACCTACACTGTGTTAATTATTTAACAACACAAAACTGAGATTTTATTTTGCAAGAAACACAGGCAATTTGTCCTCATCAGCCTTAGCATCCACAGAGAAATGCACATGTGTGCTCTATGCCCCTGGGAACACCCTACATATCCTTCACAGCGAGAGAGGAGACCATAATCATATCTGCTGATTTTGAAGGAGAAATGTGAGCCTTTTTCACTTGGCATTATCTGGGATGCAACCAGATTTGTGCAGATTTGGCAGTACCCATTTGCCATACCAGACCCCAGAAGTGCAGTCAGTGCTACCATACCTGGCTGGCAGGTGCTCTGAGGGGCTGTGAGCAGGCAGCAGCCCCCCAATTTACAGGATACACCTTTAAACGCCCACAATTGGCTTTGGGTTTGCAGATGTTAATGAGATTCACGTTTGGGAGAAGGAGCCCACAGAGACTATCAGGAATATTAATGTTAACACAGGAGTTTATTAGTGCCTGCATGTTGAGAAGCGGGTAAGGAAACCCTCTGGGGTTTGTTGCACTATCAGCAATTATCATGCA
>NW_008246060.1:3222365-3223793 GCF_000691975.1 Corvus brachyrhynchos
TAAGGCTGGGAAAAAAAGGCTTCAAGACTGGTCTTTGGGCACTGTTTGAGTTTTTAAGCCATGTGGATGTTCCCCCCATTGCCTTCTGCAAACCTCCATTTCTCAAACAAGAGCCAAGGGCTTTCCCTGTCCATCCCTCTCTGGAGATTTGCCATTTTTAGCTCAACAAACCCATGTGCCTTATGCTTGCAAAATTCCTATGTGCATCTGCCATCTCAGAGAATTAAAGTAACCCTTCAGGAGTGGGTCTGCACATCTATTCTGTTCATGTCAAGCCAAGCTACAGCCTTCTCTTCACTCCCTTCTCATGCTCCTGTCTCTGCTGGTGGGGAGGTATCCCCAGCATTGGACTCACAGTGGAAGCAACGTGGTGCTGTTGCTTATTCAGATGCCAAGAAGTCATCAGCAATTGGTTTCATGAGGAACAAACCATCAAGATGTGAGCGCAGGCTCTGGAAACCTGTCCCTGACACACCAGAAACCCTTCCTGCCCCTTCTCCTCTTTCTCTTTTAAGGGAGTAAGGGCTATAAAGCCTTGTGCCTTTTGTCTAAGTTGGGATCTGGTGCCGTGATCAGCCTTTCTCAATGGTTTACCTTCTTTTAAAGCTCTTCATATATTAAAGAAGGGGAAAAATAAAAAGGAAAGGAAGAAGTCCATGCTCTGGCTGGCTGATTGCAGTGGAACCTCTCAGCACAATCCAGGGATGCTGCCTGAGCAGACAGTGGTGCCATGGAATTCAGTGGGCTGGAGGCAGGAGCACTCGGGAAGAGGGGTATGCCTGGGAGGAGATCCACTTCTCCTGGAAGCTTCATTAAGGCTCCTCTTCCAGGAGGTACGGATAAAGATGAACTAGACTTCGCCAATTTTGTCATGAACCTGCCCACATCAGGTACCCGAGGAGCCGCAGCATGGGTGGGAAATTTCAGCCGTATTTACATTTGGAAACAAAATACAGCACAGGCACTTGCTCCGAGAGCTGCCCAGACCGGGATGAGGCCCCGTGGGCTCCAGCTGCAGGCGGGGCAGGCGTGCCCTGCTGCCACCTTGCTGCAGGCAGAGCCAAAAGCTCCAGCTCATTTTTCCCAGGTGGCACAAGCCAGGCACTGCTGGCCCCTTGCCGGGAGGTCACCAAACCTCCCCCAAGCACCCTTGGCCCAACGGTGCCTTCACCGATGGACGTGGTACCCTACTGGCATCCCCAAACACAGACGTACCAAGAAACCTTCCCAGCTACAGACAATTCCTTAAATGGGTCTTGGTTAAACTCCAGCTGCTCGGTGGGCTTTGAGAAGTGCAGCATTGCTGCTGGTAGAGCTCTTGGCTGTTACATTTAATTAAAGATTCTGCTGAAAGTTCTGCTTAAAATCACAATGCTTGCTGCTTAGAAAAGCGTAGGTGATTCCCCCAGAGGCCTGGCCAGCATTCCT
>NW_008246060.1:3223833-3253494 GCF_000691975.1 Corvus brachyrhynchos
CTCCTATTGTACAACATTATTGATTAATCAAAACTAATGCTCACAGCTGTTGCCTGATGGATAATGTCTTTGGTGTTTGCCTGCATATAATTATTTACTACTTTATTGATGTTATTTATTTCTTCATTAAGTATTGTTGGCTGTTTAATTACGTGAAACACAACTGCAAGTGTTGCTGCTAAAAGCCATGGGAAAGGCTGCCCAGAGCTGAAATCTTTCAACCATAAACTCCAAAAATAAATCTAAATATAAAAATAGTGTAGCCAGCCTTTTGAGTGGAGGCCATCAAACCACAAACATGTTACATGTCATCTGGAGGCTGATGCCAGAGCACCATGTTCGGATAGATTTGCAATGCTGATTTAATTGCACATGGCAGAGGACTTCGCAGACCTGTAAATACGTTTTATTAGCTCTCCAAAACACATATGAGAGGTTATTATTTTATTCTTGGTAGCTGAATGTTTGAAATAAATCAAAGTAAAACTCTGATTTCCCAAAACTTACAGTCAGGAGTGCCTGATAAAGCTCCTTTCAACAACCATTCCTGGCTGCGATTTGAGGATTTCCCAGGGTGGCTGCTGGCCCTGTTCAGTGCCCCAGTGACAAACTGGGAGTCTCTCCAGGCTCTTCCCTCTGCTCCTCAGCTCTCTGCAAAAGACAAAGACTCAAGGGCCCCTGCACCCTCTCTGCCTCAGTATCCTGCTGCCCTCACTCTCCTCAGAAGCACCGGGCAGAGCTACTGCAGCAGGTCTGTGCCCGCCCTCACTGAATTAGGGAGCTGACATCTAATCCTTGGATCAACATGGGATGAGAAGGGATGTGCTGAGGTTTACTTAGCTTGTCACGTAAGACAAATTTTAACAGAACCACTTTTCTTTGCAACACCAAGCCATGGGGGTTTGGGGGCAAAATCAACATCTTAAATTGTATCTGGAAACCAACAAGCACTAAGGAGAAACTAGGTTTAAGATGTGTTGTGGCTCTGAGCAATCTCTAGGTACTTATCATTTTAAAAAACCAGCCAGGTACATGACTACAAATATGGTATTAGAGAACTTGGAAGGATCTTCTCAGTCTGCAAAATAACCAGAGGACCACAAGCCCTGCTGCAGCTCACAAATCATTAACACACCTATAACAGATCAGAAAGAGCCTCTGTATCTCCTTACTTGTAAAATAAAAATTCCTTCTCTCACATCCTCTCCAAACAGCCCCCATCAGGCCCTTTCCCCGGGGCAGGAGAACAAATTGCTCTGGCAGTCCTCGCCTGGGCATCAGTGCATTTGTTATTCAGGAGCTACTGGCCTGAATGTCTCTATGCAGCTCCCTGTAGATCTCCCGCTTACTTCTGAGGCAGTGCATTACCATCAGGGAGGACTTAGCCCCTGCTTCATGAAAAGTACATAAGACAACCAGGTGCCAAACCTCTAACTTCCCTCTGGCCCTGTCCTAGGGCACAGCCTCTGCTTTTCCCATGGGGGGACCAGACTAACGCCTGGCGCCGTCAGGTCACCTGCATCTGTTCCAACTGCCTCAAGCCCAGAGCACAAGCACAAGTTGGTTGCAGGGCCTGAGTTCTGCCCATGCTCTCAATACATGCTCATCTCTTGTTTTAACTAAAACACATCAGGGAAAACCTGAGAGAAATAATAAGCAGAGAGGATGAATAAAAAAAATACCAAACAATGATGGGTCTAGGGAATTTGGTCTCCATTTCCCTCTTTGTTTCCTCCCCAACCTCCACGTTTTCATGCATTTCCTCTCTCTCAGGCCAGTTCTTCCTCCTGTCTTTTAAAATGTCACAATCTTTCCTGTATCCCTTGTGCCCACATTGTGAGGGTACCATTGGGCACCTTTCCAGCAGGGATGCATAGAGCAATAGGGAGCACAGCTAGCATTTTCAAAGGAAGTTAAGGAAATCTTTACGGAGAACTTGGTGAGAATTTGGCACTTGGCATCCTTTTGCTCCTTTGAAAGTCCCACCCTACAGGAACAATCTAAACAAATGTATGCCCCAATGCTGATAAATCCCTTTGGAGAGGTATCAAAGAAAATCTTGCTGGGTTTGGAGACCTTTGAAGAAAGGGAAATATCCTGCCAACCTGACGCTGAGATCTATCTTGTTCCACCATGTGGTCCAAATCATCAGAGTCCTCCACAGTTCCCTTTCCTCCTTGGGGTGTGGAGAGCAACACTGCCTTGCTGAAGAAAGGGATTTGCAGGCCAAGAGGACAGCATAATTTGAGAAAAATTCAAATGAAAAATTACTTAACAATGGAAGTTGTTACTGTGTCTAAAAATATCTCGGTGAGTCAGATTACTGAAAACAGCAAAGCTATGGAGCAAACCCCATAGCCTCTTCTCAGCAGTCAGCTGGCTTCATTCACTAGCTTGGCATCTCTTTCCCCTTATGTTTTTAATATCACGAGTGGGGTTTTTTTTAAGTCGACAGTAAGTTAATGTTTAATAGGTTGCCGTATACAGCTCTGGGTGTTTATGCATTCTCCGACTAGCCAAATTTGTAGAGCAAATTAAAAGTCTGTAAGACCAGGATAGGCAAATTACAGGTATTTGTTGCTCAGAAGCTATTGCCTCATTGTGTCCTGCATGCCCCCCAAAATAAACGGTTTCAATTATGTTTTCACCTTCCCCAGCAATATTAACACCTCTTGCCCTGCCAGCCAGGGCCATCGCTCCTTAGTCTGCATCTGTTACAGCTCTGTGCATATACACTTCCCGGGAATGTGCAACCTTGCATGGCACCGCAGTCCCAGGCTTTGCAGGGTAACCTATTAAACCCTCTGGCACAGGACCAGGTGCTCTGGAGAAGCATGAGAGAAGGAAAGGTGGGGACTATGGTGTTGTCAATGCCTTTTCATACTAATGAGATGGATGGGTGTGACCCTTTCTTCCACTGACAAAATATAAACAGTGAGAGTTTTCCACTCCCTGACGCTGAGTGAGCTGTTCCCCACTCCACGCCGGAGGGGTCTCACTTGGCTTCTCCAGTTTCACACATTTCACAACTTTGCTCGGTTGGTCTAAAGGTCCCAAGACCCCTGCCTCATTCAGAGCTGGCGCAGGTGGGACCTGGGCTCTGCCCCTGTGCCTGCCCTGCAGGCAGCTGCAAGGGAAGCCACCAAATCCCTCAAACCCCTGTGACACCGAGGGGAGAGCAGGGCAGCTCAAGATGCCACCTGCCCCAATCACATGCTGTAAATCTGGATATCACCCACTCCTCATGATGCAATGGGTTCCTTTTTCACGTTGCTGAGGTCTCCCTGACGATGTAACCAGAGGTGGCTGATGTCCCCGTGCTGTTGCTGAGCCTACCAGGAAAGGGCAAGCAGATCCCCTCGTCCCACCTGTGCAGGGCAGCCAGCAGCCATGGCAAGCTGGCAGAGCTGGACCTAAGGAAACAAAATCAGATTTTTAGAAAAAGCCAATGTGTCTCATGTTGTCAATGGTAAAATTCCCACTGGTAGTGGTGGGAACAGGATTGCCTGTCTGTTCTTTCCCAGGCTCATGAAGATTTAAAATTCTGGATTTCAAATGGTGGTTTATTTCTGGCTGACCTGTTTGGCTTGAACTGTTACATGTTTTCAGCTTATTTTTATGCTGCTGTGTTAGTACACAAACCTAACCAAGAACAAGACGTTACCAACACTGTTGAGCCTCCATTGGCTGCACAGGCTGAAGTCTCCCAAAGCCATGGCAACCTCCCTGTCCAGCTCCTCTTGGACCATGAGCACATGAATTCATCAAGGGGAGGGACGGGGCGAAGACAAGAGCTCATGGGCACATCCCTCCCCAGCAATATCCCCCTGCAGATCTGACACCCCACAAACCACTGTGGGGTGACAGGGATGCATCATGAATGGTGTGGGGCACACTGGTCAAAGAAACCCCTCACATACACACCTTTGGATCAGCTCATGTCATTGGATGTCGATGGCAGACTCTGTGACATTCCTCTGTGTTAATTTTTTCCCCTTCCCTGCTATTTGAAGGAGATTTTATCTTCCCTTCCCACACCCCTCCCGTCACCCCATGCCAGTTCCACTAAAACCTGCCTTTCAGGTCAGCATGCTGGTAAGAGATTAATTTTACACTGCAAGGAACACCAAGCAGAGTATTTCAGCTTTGACATATGAGACGTCTGTTACAATATTGCAGTTTTTCTAAATTAAATATTAGGAAAAATTAAACCCAATTGTGGTCTGTGTTCCTATGGAAAATATTTCTCTTCCAAACAGTCCCTCCATGCTAAATGACTTAAGTAACTGAAAACACAATAAATATGCAGCAAGTTAAAATCTATATTATTCAGGTTTTAAGGCTTATAACTAAAAGTGGTTTAATGTTTCATGCCTAATAATAGATTACTCCTATCACATTTCTAACCTTTATTTCTACCAGCTTTGAAGTCCAGCCATATAAAGGCTGTTTGTAGAACCACACGAAAGTTAAAGCAAATATTACTCAGAGTGATTCATATGAACAAGAATTTGCAATGAAGGCAGAGGGTTTTTTGTGTCTGTATCAAAGGAAATGAAATGTTTGCAATATTTTCAGTTGATAAATGCACTAAAACATTTTAGTTGCGTAGTATGAACATTGCTGACATAAACAGACTTTGACCTGAAACAGATTGTATTAGGCTCTGTGGGGGAGGCAGCATTAAAAGAAATAAAAATAAAATAAAATAGAAAAATAGACATTCCTAGGTTTCAGAATCTGCCACAGGGTCACCGCAGTCCTTAATTAGCTGAATACATTAAGAGAAGGCTGGAACACAGATTCCATAAAGAGAGCAAATGTATGTTTAATCCTCTGTTCTTTGCTTACAGATTACCCTTTCAGAACGAGTAACCTTATTTTCTTTTTAAATATCTATTTACCTTTTTGAGCTTTGCATAGCAAAGAAGGGTTTCTTTTTTTTATTTCCTTCCCACTGTTGCAAAAGAAATTAATTTGTTGCTAGTTGCTATGCATTGGCAGGATTTCTGCATAAAGAATGTAAGCCATCTATCTTTGTATTCAAGATATAGTTAATCTGGCAGTTAAAATACTTTGGAAACATTTTGATGACTTATCTGGAAAAGTAGCTTTGCATTTTCAAAGAAAACTCAGAACTGTATTGCAAGAGAAAGATAAAAGATACATGAAGTGTTTGTTCCAAGCGATACTATTCATTTAAAGATCAGAATGTAACCCCACCCAAGCAATTATTGTGGAAAAACAAGACAAAAATCCTTATACAGCTTTCTGACACGGTCTTTATTTGGGAAACAAAATAACTATATTACAGTTATAGTCTAATGGATTGCAAGCTGTTTTATTAGTGTCAGCTGAATCCTGTTTAGCATAAAAAAGAACTCTGTTTGCTATCAAGAACACATTTACATTAATATGACTTTGACAAAGTAAAATAAAATCGCATTAAGATGATGTAAGTAGATAAGACAATGAAATCTCTGTGAGATAGTTTTGGCACACCAATTAGAGTCAAGTCCCTACAGGAAAGAAACATATTTTTATACCAAGTATCCATGTGTTTTTAAGTTGTAGAGTGGCCAAAATTAATCCCATGCTTAAAATATTTCCAGCCAGGGAAAAAAGAAAGTTTATTATTATTATTTTTATTTTTCCCTAGAAAGGTAAAATTTCTGATAAACTACATTTCTATTTGCAACAATACAAACAAGTTTTGTTCTCTCCACTAGCCTGTAATCATCCTGATTATTGCAAGGGACTTTCCAATATAGAGCAGCTGAAAACAAGGTTTTAGATTACATGGTAATTTAGGAATGCATGAAAAGCCAAGCAGTCACCATAATAGCGCACTGCACAAACTTCATGGCTTTTACAGCAAAACATAACATATGTTTTGTGATTCATTCAAATGATTTTTCAAGTTTTTTGGTCAAAAAATATATCAAGCTCTACTATTGGTCCTATATTTAGGGAATCTTACTCTTGAGAAACGACAACGACACCACCCCCCCGCTTTGATGTCTCTCCTTTTAGTTTGGTCATTAAAGCTCGGCAGTGATGGATGGTGATAATGCTGTGGGGTTTATGAGTAATCAGGCCTTGGCAGCCACAATATTTCTTTTGTAGTGAAACTTTAATATTCCTTTGGCCGTGCATAAACTTTTTCTGCTTTTGGAATTACGCTGCATAAGCTACTCACTAAGCATTACAAAACAGATACTGCCCAAAAGCTGGTGTTTTATTTAACACCTGACAGGGCTAAGTATCCCCCCAGGACACGCAGAGCTGAGCTGTAGCAGCCCATCTGTGGTCAGGGCACGGCTATATTCACAGGAGGAGCCCTTGCCAGGGGAGAGGAATTTTTTGGCTGTGCCCCAGGCAGGGCACCCCGGACACCCCCACTCTCCTCCTCCCCTTTCACATATTTTTAGTGAACTTGCTGCAGCAAACACCAGGTGTCTCCACTTAGCTGGGCTACAGCTTAAAAAAGGGGCCTGCTACCAAAATTAAAAAAAAAAAAAAATTAGAAGAGAAGGGGAAAAAATTAGGGCTGTTCTTTCCATGGCTTCTACCGTGCTTGTTGCAATGCTGCGTGCGAGGATGAGGACGTACAGATGAGGCATATTCGTATTTTATTTTGTCACTCGAGACACCTCAGTCAGGCAAGGCAGGACTTTCCAGAGTTTGAAATAATCCAAATTCAATCACTTTAAAGCTGCTACAATATGCAAGTCCTGGCAGCCGTTTTAAATTAATGGAACATCAGATGTGCTCTGATCCTCTCAATTTCCTTAGGCAAGGGAAATTCTGCTGCGGTGGTAGCGGGAGGGGAAATATAGGGCTATCAGTAAAATAAATGTCAGCTTTTGTCTGCTGATAGAAAAATGCATGCAGCAAAAAAGAGATACAGTATTTATTGCTCTGTAATTAAAATCTATTTCTATGTGTGGTAAGGATTATCTTAGTGGTTTGGAGAAGTGAACACGGTGCAGTCTGATCCACAGGAATGGACACTAAATAAAGGCAAAACACAAAAGTGGTTTTTATTTAGCATTTTACAAATAACAGCTCAATATTTTGCGTGCATGTAGATATTCATTTATTGTGCCTGCTCATGTGTTTATCCATAAAAATATTAAAATGCCCATCTTGAAAGTCCAGTTCCAGAGGACAGACTGGATTTTTGCAAGAACTGGGGGGTGGGGGAAGAGAGAGAAAATCTAAAAAAACTCCATCGTGACATGCCAGCCCATGGTTTGGAGTTTACTTAGAAAGTGTAAACATTCATTGGGTTTGTCAAAAGGTTTGCAGACTTGAGAACCTTTTGATCAAACCTGGGCTGTGTTTTGAGGATACTTGCCCTGAAATATGATTTTCAAGATGCAATTCAGTAGCTGTTGCTTTTGAAATACAAACAAGCCCAAAAATTCAAATTAAGGCTCTGAACCTTGCATAAAAGCAGAAGCTTTTATGGTGCATGGTTTCTGCTGATCTGTAGGGCTAATCACCCTGGGCTATGTCCTGCCTACAAGGGCCCACATTTCATAAAGTCTTTTTCCTGACACAAAATACAATACAAGCTGTCAGAGTTAAATTGAGGACAAGGTATTTCTTTAATTCCGATTTTTCAGTTATTTGCTTTATATGAGGAGAGCCTGGCTTCTTCTGTGCTAACTGGGACTCACATTGCCAGACAGTATGCTTAAAAGTTATTTTTAAAAATGCTGGGGTTTGAAGGCTCTTAAATCCTTTGATGTAAATGAAAATAAAATCATACTCTGGAACCTAATGGAGACTTTTAATCTTGATCTTAAAAGCATGAATCATACTACAGCATACAGTAAAACTATTTTCTGTCCTCTGCACTCACCTTCTCTACACATACTGATATTTGATATTTATAGGAGGCAATTAGAGCTCTCAGGTAGTCCCAGTGCCTCCTGCCAAGCTCTGTATGCAGTTACTGCCTCGCAGTCTATGGCTGAGATTTCTACAGTCTTGCTGCTTTTCTCATTTCAGTATGACATTTCAAGCAAGTCTGATTAAAACAAAGCAAAGCAGAAGCAAAATGTCTCAAATTCCAGGTGTGTAATGTTGTGGCAACAAAACCTAGACCAATTACTGTCTCAGAGCAGGAAAACTAGTGGCAAGGTAGAGATGTTGCAATAAAATTACAGAAAATCTCTGATAGCCACTCTGGAAAACTCAGCCACTGTTTTCTGCCAGATCTAGGGCAGAGACCCAGTGCAGCCCTGACCCATCTCCAAAAAGCTGCTCCACTGGGTCTCAGAAGTGCAGCCTGCACACAGATGCCAGGTTACAAATACTGGATGAAGAAAGGCCAACTGAAAATATGGGGGTTTTTATCAGATTTTCATCTTGTAAAATTTCAGCTTGATGCTAAATGGAGAGCATCCCCTCCCAGACCTGCCAGCAGAGGTGTTCTTCCCCTACGCCTGCCTGGAGCAAAGGTTAGTGTCTGCCAGGATGCTCCCTTGGGATGGGCACTGATCAAGGACAGCAGGTACAGAACCCCAGGGCATCTTTCAGTGCTCCCCAAACAAAGGCAGCAGTGAACTCGACTGAGGATGCTCTCCTCAGCCCAAAGGACTCCCCGAGATCTCCTGCCAAGCCCACTGCCTGGCAGCTGCAAGAGTGCAGGCACATGGCTGATGGCAGCCAGGTACATTGGTCCTTCACCCCAGTGCTCATCCCAAGGGAGAGCTGTGGGCAGCGGGACACAGCCTGTCAGTGCCCCTGCTGGTCAGCGGACACGTGCTGTGGTGGGAAAGGGGTACTGGGGCCTTGAGGGGTGCCAGGGATATTACCAGATCAGGCTTCTGTTCTCCAAGATCCCACCATGGTTTTTGTTCCAAAAAAATCTGTGATCAGCAAGAAATGAATTCCAGTATTTGTTTACTTTCTACAATCTCCTCCTTGTGAGTCTGAAGGCAATGCAGGATGCTTCCCACAGTTACACCCACCACCAAATCATGACAGCAGAAACAATCAAGATGGAAGTTCATCCTACCTTTATGAACCAGGCATTGAATCCCCATGTCTGAATCTTTCTGTATTTGAAACTCTCCATTGCCTTCATTGGAGTTTTAAGATAAAGAATTTGAAGATTTGTCCCTAAATAAAAAGTACCAAATTAATATAACAGCACGGTGGAGTTTCCATTTACTGCACACAACAGTCAAGATATTCAGACTTATGGCTCCCACTGCAATTGTAATTCAGTTTCCTTGCTCATACATAATGCTTTTATCTACTCTGAATGAGGTTATCTTTAGTTCCTCAACAAGCCCATATAATTCAGCTGTCACAGCTTCCATAAGAACAATACCTTGGAATTTCCTGCCTTTAATTTGGACTAACTCCTGCCTATAAGCATCACATTAGCAATGTTTCCAACTTGTGTGGTGACTATGAAATCAATCATTACATACACATGCAACATATATATTTATAATGTTCGACTACCATTTGCAGAGGTAACATCTCCAAGTAATTTTAGGATCTCCTCCGGATAAATGCAACAGCCCCAGCTGGGCTGCCTCCTGGCTGTTCCAGCCCTTGCAGCTGGGCTGTTCGCTGTGAAGAAAATTCTCCTGCCCATGCAGGAGGAGACAACAGATAGGAGCCTGTTGCAGTGGGGATCCTGCAACACGCATATATCAAACCAGGAGTCCCGTGGAAAGGAAATATATACGGACAGACAGATTCTTGATAGCTGTTTCAGAGATGTTTATTTCTCCAGCCGCATGGCCGGAGCTCTGCCGAGGAACTGTTCCAGTCACGGGACCAAGGGTCCTTCTGCCCGCGCAGGGAACACAAACCAACCAATGGGAACGAGGCTGAGCAGGGGCAGGGAAACCCCGTGTCTGTGCCCTCAGGGCCCCTCTCCCAGGGCTACACGGCAGGGGAGGGACCCCAACACCTCACCCGTTTTATTTTAATAAAAGGAGAATGAAAACAACTGGATAAACATAACAAGAACAGTTTCAAAACAAAACAAGCCGCCCTCCTGAGTCTATAAATGTCCAGTCAGATTCTGTGGAACATCTTAGGGCTGACAGAAGGGAGACAGGACTCTCTGAGCATGCTTTGTGGGGAAACTGAGGCAGGAGAGGGTTTAACTTCTTCCCTCCCCCTTTTCATCCCCCACTCGGCATTGGAAAGGGATTTTTGGGGAAACAATTGGCAAAAGCATGGTTTTGTGAGGGAAACCATGGATGAAAAAACGGATTGGGAATACACTGGGGGTAATAGGACATAGGGTAAAAGGGAAAGGTGGGATTAGGAAAGGGAGACTGTAGGGGGGACTTACAATGGAGATATTGTCTAACATGACTACGATTTTTTGCATATATACTGCCTTTTACAGGAACACCATCAGGCCCAGTGACCTGCGACGCTTGTAACCCTTTTCTACCTCGTATAATTTTGAATTCCACGACTTCTCCATCTGCCAAGCTTGGGATGCATTTTTCAGGGTTATTCTTTTTAATAGCAGTTCTATGCACGAATATGTCTTGCTGGTTGTCACACCTTGTTATAAAACCATAATTTTGCTTAACATTATACCATTTTACTATCCCTAAGATCTTAGTTACTATGATCTTTTCCTTTTTCCGAGTGGCTGCTGTTTTCTGTCTCGCTGCGTCTTTGCTCTCTCCTTTGGTCGCTCCCGTGTTGGAACTCCCAGGGCGCCCATGCAGGGGGAGACACCCCATAGGAGCCTGCCTCAAGTCCTTCCCTACCTTATCTGCCATGAGGACTTCTCCTATTGCCTGACCACAGGAAGATGGTGATCCTCAGGACAGAGATGCCTCTGGCACACAGGACAGAGCCCCAGGTGCTGTAGATCTGCACTGGGGGAGCTCACCCAGACACCCCATCGATCTGAGCTGTGCCCAGCCCGCAAGGAGAGATTGCTACGGCCACCTCTATTCTGTGAGGAAACCAGGCAGGACATTCAGCAGCTGAGCACTGAGGCTTCCCAATTAGCCATCCTGGAGTGCACTGACAGATGGCTGGTTCTATTTTTGCCTCCCTTACTCCAGGCCCATTCATTCAGTGCACTCCTTCAGACCCATGTGCCCAAAACCTCATCCCCTTTCGCCTGAGCATGTCAGCTGGTCTGACAGGAGATGTTACCTTTCTCTAAACCACCACTCTAGAGTGTTGTAATCACTAGATTTAGTTTAGCAGGCTGCAGCTTTCCTGAGAGCTCAGCGGGGCTGCTTAGGGCAGTGCAACCATTTCGCCCTCCATAGTCCATTTCAGATGGCCCCGTGGTTTTGCTCTGGTCAGCTATCAGCCTTACAACCAGCGATGGCAAAGGAGGAAGAGAAGGGTCTCCTATGAGGGCTTAAGAAGACTTTAAGCCCTTCCTGGCCCTTTAAGCTCTCCCTATTGGTTCCTGGGGTACAGGAACCAATAGGGAGAGCCCGAGGGAGTGGCCAGGGCTGGAAGCAGGGGACACTGGGGGGGAGGGAGAGGAAGGGAGAGGAAGGGAGGAAGGAAGGGAAGGAAGGGAGAGGAAGGGAGGAAGGAAGGGAAGGAAGGAAGGAAGGGAAGGAAGGAAAGGAAGGAAGGAAGGGAAGGAACGGAAGGAAGGAAAGGAAGGAAGGGAAGGAAGGAAGGGAAGGAAGGAAAGGAAGGAAGGGAAGGAAGGAAGGGAAGGAAGGAAAGGAAGGAAGGGAAGGAAGGAAGGGAAGGAAGGAAAGGAAGGAAGGGAAGGAAGGAAGGGAAGGAAGGAAAGGAAGGAAGGAAGGAAGGAAGGAAGGAAGGATGGATACGGGATCAGAAAAGCAGTGGGTAAACAGATCATCGAAGGAAGGAAGGAAGGAAGGAAGGAAGGATGGATACGGGATCAGAAAAGCAGTGGGTAAACAGATCATCGCACTAGAGCTTCACCATTTGTTTTGTGGTACAGAAGAACAACTCCAGTTTGACTGTGCTCACACTTGGGAGTTCCTGTGAGCTTCAGACCAACAGCTCTTCGCAGAAGTGCAAATTTTATCTCTCCCTTGCCCCAGAACCTCCCCTCCTACAGACCAGCAAGCCAAGCTGGCAAGGAAGGGCATCAGGATTCAGCAAAAGGCAAGAAAGATTCAGCACAAGACCTGTTAAATATCTCTTTCTAGGTTGCCTCCCTCAAAAGCACAGGTCCCCAGAGTTAGATATACAGCAAGGCCAAAAACATATGCATAGGCAGAGCAACCCAAGAGTGACATGTTATTACATCCCTTCTCAACTGGCTCCACATTTTCTTCTCATTCCAAAAGTTTTCTAAAACTTTGCCTGTATTTTCAAACTAAGAATGTCCTAATCTGTGGAATAAAGAGACCAGGGATCAAAACCAAGACCAACATAAGGCTGGGTTAGGGTATCTCCAGCACAGCTCTGGGGGACCAAGCTGCAAGCTGTGCTCTGTGGGAAAGCATAGAGTGGCAGGAGCCCAGCCGAGGGACTCAAGGCTACCTGAGCAGAGCCAGCACCACACACAGCCATTTCTGCAAAGACCTCAGCCTGGAACCCACTGTTGTTATGCTGCTTAGGAGAACAGCTCTCACATATTTATCTCCTGTTCACTTGTGGTCAATGGTCTTATGGAAAAATAGCATCAATAATGAGTAAGTAGCAAAGATGTGCTTGCTCTACCTTTCCAGCCCTGGCCATTAATGAAGAGCATCAGGTGGTCCAAAATTACTTCACCTTAGTCATGTTGTTTTTTACCAGCTGGGAATCTGGCCCAGGTTTCCTCTGGTTCATGAGGGAAATAAACCATATAGTATCATGGCTGAGCTGACGACGCAGGTAGACCACAATTTCCACAAAATGTGGCTGGATAGAGGATAAGGCTGTGTTTGCATTGACCAGATGGCACAAGCGCAGTTTACCAAGTGAGGAAAAATTATCCAGCCACAGAGAGGCTGCTGCTGGCTTTGCTGGGGCTCTGGCACCAACTCTCTGCACAAACCCCAGCTTTCTAAAGAGTCTGCGAGAAGATGCGGTCCAAGGCTGAGCAGGCGGTGCCAGTGACACAGTGGATACATATGTTCCCAGGAATAGTGAGGGGCAGCCTGGCACTCTGGCAGGGGCTGGAAGCTGCACGGCACATGCACATGCAGCCACAGCTATCGTTAGGGTTTTGCTGCTTTGGCATCTCTTCCTAATTTACTTAATTTCTATTTATGCCATTCTGCTTCTGTTTTGAGCCTTTATCAGATGCTGGCATGTTTTGCACAGAGCCAAACTTTGGAAGGAGGCTTTGGAAAGAAGTCATTTTAAGGGGGGGATTTTAAAATGTTAGAATTCTGGGAAGGGCAAATCCCTAGTGAGGGGTGACCATTGTAACTGCAAAAAGGCAAATGGACCAGTCCCTAGGACTAGGCCAGTGCTCTCCTGCCTGGAGATGCAGGTCCCTGAGGGTCTGTGGAAAGTACTTGGAGAGTCTGTGAGACCTAATGGGGAAAAACCAACCTTGTTGACAGTAGTTTTCCACACCTGAGTCTGAACCTCCACTGGAAATTGGAGAGAGAGGTCTGCAAAGCAAGAGAGGTCAGAACCTACAGCATAAGCATGTCCCAGCTCTGTCTCTGAGGTAGCCAGTAATTGTGTCCAACTTATAAGTACTTCTGAAATAAACCACTTAGTTACTGCAGTCATTCTGCAAAGCACAGGCAGGGGCGGGGGGTAACACTCTCTTTTCCTTGCCTCCACCTGTGACCCAGTGACGTGCTTGTCACGGCTTGGCTGCAGGTCATAGGGAGGGAGCTCCTGAGAAGCAGCTTCTAGGGAAGAGTTACAGCCGCCATGTCCGAACAGCGCTGATCGACAGTGTCGGTGGTTAAACTCCGAGAGCTCCCGTACAAGTAGCAGATGAGAAGAACACAGCTGTTGATGTTGACATGTTGCTGGCCTTATGGAATGATGATAAACAGCTGAAAATGCACGTGATGCACTGGGGAATAGGGATAGAGTGAAGAATTTCAGGCTCACTGGAACATCACAAATGAAAGGGCAATCAACTGAGGATGCTGAATTCTTCCTTTACAAATCATTTGTAGATCCTTTCACTGCCTCATACTACAGTGGCCATCAGTCCCCTGGCTTTTAGGGGACATGGCATGGCTGCAGGCTTCCAGGCTGACTCTGTTTCTCTTAGTCAATGACTGATGCAGAATGGATCCACAGATCTTCCTTCTTGGAGGAGCTTTCTTTCTTCCCCAACCCCCCAAATAATTACATGGTTAGTGAGTGCTCTGTGCCTGGCAGCCCCAGGCTTCAGACCACACTGCTCCCTACACATTTCCAAGGCCAGGTGGGCACTGACAGCTGTAGGACACCACTTCAAGTAATTTCCCAGTGGGACCAGTTACTGAAGGACTGAAAGCCCTGTCTAGAGCTACCTTAAAACTGGGGAGCTTGTTTCTGTATTTCCATGGCTCCGGTGTTGTACTCTGCCATCAGCTTTAATTGTTGCTGCTCTGAAGAAAGCCTTTGTTCAGTACAATTGCCTACTCCACAGTGACATCATCCAAGGCTGTGTAAAAAAAGCACAGCCTGGAGTAGTCAGCCATGTGATGATGTATAAATAGCACTGACAGAACAATATTATAAACTCTATTGGTACAGCTGAGATAAAGCTCGCAAGTTGCTGATTCATCTAAGATATTGGCTTGAGGGATGGCATGAGGTTCAGCTACAATAAACGTTCTCAGCTAAAAGCATATTACTTCACCATGAATCAGCTGCTCAGATCTTTCATTCTTTTCAGAAAAGCACCTGTCTCTTCCTGCTTCGGTCCTCCATTACTGAACACATGAATTATAGGGCCTGATTTTATTTCTGCTTCCTTTATGCTGAAATATGCCACAATCAGAGAGTTCTCTAAGGCTTTATATACACATAGGAAAAGTAAAGCATTCCTAAAACTCCTTGCCAAGTGCTTGGTAACAGCAAGGTTTATGTTATTGTTCACAGCTCTGTTTCTACTTTGCCTGCCACTAGAAAAACAAACAAGGGACCATTATTTCAGTAAACCTGGAAATACTGAACCATACTTCCAACATATCTGAGTAGGTAATGACTAAGTCATTTTATGGCTTTCAGTAAGATCTGTGAAAAGTCCAGTACATGTCCATGTACAGTGTGGTTTTGAAATGGACAAAATGAAACCTCACAGCTTTATGCTGGATCTCCATGGACGGGGGGGTGACAGAAATGAGCTCTACCAAATGTGACTGCTTTGCAATTCGGCACCCAAGATTGCACTTACTGGTAACTTACTGAATTTCTGTGTGCCAGCAACTCAAGCCCACCCTGTGTTCCTCCACAGCACAATCCTACACTGTGATCATCCCCACACAAGCACTGACTACACGGACATCCTGCCCCACTGGAGCAGCTTGCTCGGTACAAGCAGAGCACTTCGTCTGCTGACTGCGTCTCGCTTGCATCAAAGCTGCTCATTCAGGGCCATTAAAACGAGCAAGGCTTACACAATTACGGAACTTTATATTAATTTTTAAAACTTGCAGATGTTTCAATCTGTACATATGGGAATAGTACCAAATGTTAAGATGACAGAAAAGAGTTATATTGGCCGGGCTTTAAAAGTAAGGAAGCAGGAAAAGAAAAATCTCACCCTACCGCTATCAAGGCACTGCATGTATCTGGTTTTGCACGCAGCTTCTGGTTAGCAGCTTTGCCATTCTGATAGTGAGTTAATCAGCTAATGTTTTTATGAGCACAAAACCAATAAAATGGTGTGGGAGAAAATGACAATAAATGACAATAAAAATTCCTTATTTGCTTTTGATGTGCTTTTATATTCACTAAATCTTTCTTGCTCTGCCCAGAGAAGACCTTTCTGCACTGAGTTTCAGACAGCAATGCTGGCATATAATCCTACTGGTGTCTGCTGCTTGTGTCAACATCCTTCTCCAGGGTGTGCATCCTGTGCCGCTGTGCAGTGGCTCAAAGAACGTGCAGCTCTTGAGTTATTTTGGCTGAGGCTGATGGAGGATGAACAGGCTGAGGTGCTTTGCAGAGAACACTGAAGTGACGCTGAATGATCTGCATAAGCAACATATGTTTTATATTATCAACATCCTCTTTGTATTCCAATTGCATGTCAGTACTGGTAGAGCCTACTGATGCAAAGACCAGCTCCAGCTTTGAAGCTTGGGACAATAACAAAATAACCTGCTATTTGTTTATGTTAGTAATAAAATCTACCATCAACTACTATTTGGTTGTGGCCTTAACAAGAAGGCTGGCCAAAGGAAAGCTTCTCAGTGAATAGGAGATGAAGGAAGAGGATGGGTTGACTGTGGATTTTCTAAATCTAGTCCAAGAAGTTGATGATTATGATTAAAAGTTTTCAATTATTTTAGACCCCAGCTTTCCAAAAGACTGCTTGGAGGACTAAGAGAGACTGTAGCATTCACTTCATTCCTGGATAAAGGCTTTGAGAGATGGTGCAGAGCCAAACCCTACAATTACAGTTTTCCTGAATCCATCAGAAGCAGCCAAAGGAGCAAAGGGCACATGCAGTGCCTCAGCATAGTAGGCTTTCCCCGTTGCTGTCTTCCCCAGGCATCCCTCCCTGCTTCTCCTGAGTCCCTGCCTCTACTCCTTCTGCCACACGGTCAGCTGTGTGCGTTATCCTGTGCCTTGGGGCTAGAAGAATGTGTGCTCTTGTACTGTACTATGAAGCCATCTGAGGGACTGCAGCTGCATGTGCATAATCGCCAGATAGCTCTCAACTGAGATTTGTGCCACTGCAACTATAGGCATGGTACCTGGGAAGAGATCAAAGGTACCTTTTGCACACAATCAGTTCTTATGTGTTAGGGTTACATTTCTGAGGTAGGAAAAAGCTAGTTTATAGAGCACACCTAAGCAGGCAATTCCAACTCCTGGTATCTCTTCCCCAGTATCTGCACCAATGGTAAGCATGTGAAGGTAGTGTTGCCTCACCCAGCCATGGATTTCACCACAGAGCATTCCAGTAACACCACAGACTCAGGTGTAAGACTTCCAAAACAGCAGCACAATTCATTTCTGTGCCCGGTTCAATGGAACCTTTCTGATTATTTTCACGGCATTCTGCAAGGGTTGATTCTTTTCCTGCTGCATGAAACAGAAAAGCTCCTAATGTGTTCCTAAAATGCTTTGTGGCGTTAATGTGACTTATTCTCTGTCATCAAGAGAATGATACTGGAATGAAAAAAAGTGCTTTTTTTTCCTCCAAGTTTCTTAATATTCAGTCCTCATATGGCATAAGGGAGTAAACTCTCAATTACACAAAGGCAAATACCAAGAAATCTGTCAAAGCCAATAGAGTTATTCTGGACACCTGAGTAATTTGTCCCTTGGTATGATTCAGTCTCCAAAATCCACTCTGAATATCCTTAATAACTGTTTGCTATTCACCTACATTTTTAGCTCTCTTATAATTCTAACTTTTTTCCATGTTTCACGGATAGCTGGAGTCAGTTTCTTTCAGATGATGCTGTTTCCCCAACTTGGCTTTCCTATGAATAACCTCCATCATCACTATGCTACTTTTGCTCGAATGTTTCATTTTTAACAATAAACATCTATCCCAGATGCCTTATTTTCAGCTTCATTAAACATTTTACTAGTTCATCCTGAGTCATGTCAATATTTACCTTGGATGTGGTTCCGTATCCTTTCGTTTCTAAGACCAGAATTCTCCAGGCAAGCTTATTGTTCCTGGCTTGACTTCTACAAGTCACAGCTTAAAACTTTTTTTGATGTATTAAACAAGATGCAAATTTACCCGGCCATTTGCTTTGCTGCGTGCTGCCAGCTATGCCTATTCCAAACATCTCTGAGCTGATTCACTTCAGCTTCTCTGTGTACACACAGGCCCCAAACCTGCACTCAGTTACTGTGAGGTAATTTCAAAGCCATTTAGTAACAGCAATTAGCAGAAGAGAAAGCAGCAACCAGCTATCAACCTCCTGGGCACAGAACCACAACAGACCATTTCCACTGACCTTTTGCATCATAGAAAAAGGTGTCAGGAAACAGAAGGGGTTGCCAGGCCCTGCAGGGTTGTGTTGGCCTTCACTGTGCAAACCCAGGTGATTTTCTGGGAGGTGGGACCGCGCTTCCTCATTCCAGCTCTCTCCCCTGCTCCTGAGCAGCAGAGCTGACTTGTTCTGAGCTATGCAAGGGACACCTGAGGCATCTCAGCGTGCTCATCCCTGAGCAGTCCTGAGCTGCTGCCCACAGCCATGCACACCCAGGCTGCTCCTCACTGCTATCAGCACTCCTCATGCTTGCTTCAGGGAAGTTCTTCTAAATATGCTCAAGACCACAGGGAACAAAAGTTTGAGAAATGGAATTTTCTGGATAATTTTCTGGATTTTTACACTGAGTTTACTTCAGATCCTGTTTCAAAGCAGAAGCACAAAAAAGGTAGTTTGAGGTTCAATATATTTATATTTTATATCCATGTACTGCCCTGGAATAAAACACTTTGAATTTTATATTGGCTATAAAAAAAGCAAGAGTGTCAAGCTGGGAAAGTGCTTTGAAAATAACAAAGGACTTTATGTGGGATTGTTTGAGGTCATTTTATATATTGTTCCTGACTGTATTTAAAATACCTCCTTTCAGTTTGAAATGCCTTTGTCAGTCAAATGAAATCAGCAGTGCAGCCTGGCAGGGCAGCTGGGCATGCACCACAAGGGGATACACAGGGAAAAATGCAGTCAGAGTTCTGGACACCTCCAAAGTGAATATTATACTTGTGCCATCAACCCACATTTGTCAAGAGGTGTCAACATGGCCTAGAGAAGCAGTGAACTACGTTCTTGTGAGAGGGGAGGCAATTTCACATCACACCAACCTCCCTGAGCAAGGCAGTCCTAGGAGCAGGTCAAGGAGATGGCTTTAGATGATACTCCAGGTGCACAACAGTTTTCATCAGAAATCCAGGATACTGAGCTGAGTTCACAGTGCAACCATGTCAGTGATGGCCACACATCACTGTGTGGCAGATATATGGGGCTAGTTTAGCAAGCCCTTGCTTGGGTGATTTGGCAGTAGCAGCACAAGTAAATAATTGCTGTAGCCAGCCCACATGCTGTTGCCAACATCCCAGAAAGAGCATGTCCACACAGTGAAATGAAGGTTATATTTCCGTGCACCCCTGACCCCACTCCAGCTCACACACTGCTCCCCCATGCTTTGACCCAAAGGGCTGTACTGCTGACAGGACAGCTGATGGTTTATTTGGTTTGGAACAAATTTGCTCAGCTCTAAAGCAGAGGTGATAATTTTCTTCTTTCGGTCTAAGCTAAAATCAGAGAGATGAGCTTGAAACAGGGCTATTCAAATTCTCCTCTCTGCCCTATGTCCCCTGCATATTCACTCCAGTGAAAAAAAAGCAGCTTGAGGGACCACTGTCTCCCACAAACACACAGAGACAGAAGATAAAAGGGAATGGTTGAATACTAGATTAAATGCAAGTTTCATGTAAATGATCACTTACAGAGACCTAATAAATGATTCTGTGCAAGGCATTGTCAGAGGTTTTGCTCTGCCATTTTTGTTTTGCATGTGTATTTAGGAGCTTTTTCCCCTTAGAGGATAATGTTCAGGTTTTAAAATTTATATTAATCTGTCACTACATTCATCTGTCACTCTTTGAAAGGGCTTCTTTTTTTTAATAAACTGTCTTTTTTTCTTTTTCATGTGCTGCTGTATCAGAATGGAGTATTTAGGATAAGCCCTTTCAACAGCAGTGCTGCACAGTATGGGATGACATGTAAGAAGGCAGCTTTTTACAGAGTATCATCTCTTTTGACCCAAACAACGAATAAGAGTTTTAGAGGTTTTATATTTACCCTGGTTGGGGACTGTCAAAGGGTCTTCACTGCAAATCTCTCTGCTTCTAAGCAGTCTTTATTTCCAGAGCAAAGGACGAACCCACAAGGGACAGAGGTTTTTGTGATAGACCCCCCCCAAAAGCTCTCAGGTTGGGAGTTTGTTTTGGGTTTTTGTTCATTTGGGTTTTTTCACCTCTATTGGGCCTGGGATGCTACTCTTAAAAATTATGAATTCCTCCCTTCACTGCAAAGGTCTTTGACAGGCTGTGCTGGGCACCATCAGGTGTCCTCTCCCTGCCCTCCATCCCACCTCCCAGCCAGAGGGTACCACAGGCAGCAGGTACCCACCTCCACCTCCCTGTCTGGTGTGGCTGTGAAAATCCCCCTGTGAGGTCCAGCCCATCCTTCCACCTCTGCTTGGAATATGGATGGGGAGGAATAATAAAGGAAGGTACCAGGAAAAAAAACCTGATTGCTGTCTCAATGTTTCTTGTGCTGAGTGCGCTCTACCTTGTGACCCAACTAAAATGACATCAGGTTATTGTGCCCTGATCAATCAGTGTGTTTGCTTCTTCTCCTTCACTCTTTGCCTGTATACCTTCAATTACTATTATCCTCAATTGGTTTTTTTTCTTCACATCAAAATACCTGGAAGCATTCCAGTAACTTTTTCCTGCTGCTAAATATGAGCATTTTATTTTCTAGCACACCTGAGCTTGCTTTACAAGTAGTATTTCACACAGGGCCCATGACTTAGGTGCTGATTGCAAGACAGAGCCATGCTATCCCACCTGTTCGAGTTCTGTTTTCTCTGCAGCTCTGGGAATTTCCATTTCACTTGTCTTCACTCCCACCAGCCATCCTGCATTTGGCCATATGATTGCTTTCCTCCTAGAACAGAGGGGAAAGTCATTCAGCCTGCAGGTCATACCTAGATTATCTTTAATCACTGTGCAGCTTTGCTGACTGCAATCTCATTTCTTCTTTCAGAATGAGGGAAAAACCCTCCATGAAAAGACAGGGAGTGCAAAGATACTTCTGAATTAGTCACAGAAAAAAGGTTTAAGGCTCAATTCTTATTACCAGTCTTTCCAGTGGAAACACAGGGTGACTCCAGTAAAATCAGTGGGACTGCAATGGTGTAGCTAAGATCCAGATCAAGACAGAGGTTTGGAAATAGGCTGCTCTGAGCATTTCTTTTTATTAGACATCTCATCTCCTGCTTTATGAGTTATTTTGAAGGTTTACTGTATTCAGGTAGAAGCAGGAGTTCAGATTATGAACTTTGATCGCTCATGGTTTATTCAATATTTTTAATAAAGTTTGAAAAGGTTCCCTTCCATCAAAGAATGTCCCCTTTGATTAATCAATTGAATTTGATTTTTTCTTCATGGAGAATACAAACCAGTGTACTCCTTTGCCAGTTGTTTACAGGCAGCTTCATAGCACACAATAGAACAATTATTTTCTAAGTAAAAGAGCTGTGATCAGAAATGTTAATAAACTACTCAATAGTGCAGAATCTTTTGCTTCCTTTAAAAAAACAAAGGCCACACAATAAAGACATATTAAGCCATTTTTAATATAATCTACATACTTTCCAAGTAACATAGTGAAACAGAGTTGTCTTAAATGGCCTTCTTCATATTTACAGCTGCAACAGCTGCAGTAGCAGCTCTGTCGGACTTGATTTTATTCAGTGTGCAGGATCAACATAAAATCTGGGCTGAAAATTAAAGGGAGTAAATGTCCCCCTGACAGTCAAGAGAATGATTTTGGTCCAAGAGTATTTCTGGCCACAACTCACTTTCAAAAGCAGCTTTGTCATTTATGCCTGGCCTAGTCCCAATAAGTACTATTATGATTTGTTACATTTTCTATAGAACCAGGAGACCATTTATTAGCCCCAAGGTATTGTATTGAGCTTCAATTATGTAATAGGCATTATTCCACTGAATATCCAAAGCTTTGTAAGAAAGTTTTACTTCTGGAAAGAAACGTACAAGGTTCTCAAATGATTTTGAGGAAGATCAAACTCTCCCTTTTTTTTGCTAGTTGAAAGAGGAAAGGTTCCTTCTTGATATAAATCATGAATATTTTGAATAGACTTTTTTCTAAAGAAAAAAACCTCCTTTTTCTTTGAAAGCCATTGATAGCTTGGGATTCAAGCAGAAAAGAATAAAAGAAGAAATAATAGTTTCTTGCTAGGAGAGAACGTGATAGGTATGCTGCCAAATTAGTGAGATTTTAATTTAATTATAACTGAGGAGTGCATGTGTGATTTGCCTGCTTATGAGTGAGGAATGGGGGTCTCCCACACATGGCAGAGGAGGGGCAAAGCCCATGGCCCAACTGCCTGTTGGGTGCCCTTCATGGTTCAACAACACAAACTACTGATACCTCATCCAATCCCAAGCCATCTGCATCTCCCAGACATGTCTGGGACCAGATTAACTGCCATCAAATAACTGGTTAACTGGTTACCTGACTGCCATAAAATAACTGTTACTGGGCTGCAATAAAATAACTAATAACCAGTTATCTGGCATCACCCTCCTCCTATTGTGCCTTAGAGTTTGTTTAAAAAAAACCCATCGATTTTAAAAAGCACTGACATCTAAATAAAAATTGATCAGCTCCAAGCAATTTCACCCTTCACAAGCCATTTTACATGATTGAAGGCTTCAGCTCCCAGTTCTCAGAGGCTTCTCCAGCTCTCAATCATGTGTGAATTTTCCTCTGCTCTCTGTCAACAGCCAAACACAACAGTTCCTGTAACCACCAGGTAAAAGTCTCTCCAGCTGTTGCCTCTGATTTTTCATGTTTTTAAACTAATAACAAAGACCCTCCCACACACAATGCAAATACAATACATACATGCAACAGCTGTTCTGCTTCAGAGTAGCAAAGCCAGTTACTCCAAGGTATTCTCAGGAAATGGAAAAGCAATGTTCTTAAGGCTGACAGATTTCTGAAATGATCTTTACTTAACGTATGCGCGGTTTAACTGGTATTTTAGTAAAATGACTCTTTATGCCAGCTGAAAAGAAAGTAGAAAGTAAATCAACAAGCTTTTCTTTCAGATAGACTTCAGTATCTCAGAAATTCACCAGTGGGAATGTGCTGCCAAGGTTGCCCCCCCCCCGCCTGTAACAAACCCAACTAATCCAAACACCACTGCTCTGACTGGGTGAGACTACAGCTATTGCATAGGTGTGCTTGCATCTGTTTTGCCCTCTGTGAGAGCAAGGAAGAAGAAAGAAGGTGATGGATAATGCATTTTAACCATAACCATGCCATCTCCTGGTTATTTTTGCAGTACAAATGAGTTATGTAGGGATAAACTGCATTTGCATTTCATTCACCGGTTCCACTCAGAAAAGCAGTTAAGCGCCCTTATTTTTCACAGTAAGAGAAAAAAAGTTTGATTCCCAGTTTATCTTAAAAAATGTGAACTGAAGTAAAACGCATGTGCAAGTAGCACATTTATTGCATCAAGGGAAATCAGGCATCAAGCCAGAAGCTGATCTTGTTTGCCACTATGTAAACGATGAGTAAGTCTGGTAGGGTCAGCAGAGCAGCGGAGTCACATGAGTCACAGCACAGTGCTCTTTGGAAAGATGGCTAAATATACCACTACAGTCGCTTCAAGAAAAGCTCTGCGTCAACTTCTAATAAATGCTGGTGGTGACGCTGAGCTCTGGGCACTCATAAAGCCAAAAGAATGAACAGGAATTAACACGTGGCCTTAAACACATATTGAAGAGAAATGGAAGTTTTGTCTGTGCAAGAACTGAACAATCAGACCTTTGGTGGTGAAAATCATGACCTAATTTTTCCGCCACACACATTTAGCAACCTTTCAAATGGGTCTGGGAGAAAAAAAAAAAAGTAGAAAAGTAAACAGAATTTTCTTCAGGATCAAAGTGCAGAAAATACCACTAAACTCAACAAGTTTGTGCAAGTTACCACTCAGCTCTGTGAAAATATGTAATTTTTACCAGGCTTCTCCCAGTAAATGATGACTTGCTCCTCCCAGGGAAATGCAATAATGAACGTACTGTTATCAGTGAACACGGACAGCCACACTGACAGAAGCCAATCCAACACCACATCCCTGTGATTAAGCAAAACAGTAATTCCAATGAATACTCTTTATATCTCCATCTGATACACACAGTGCTGAAGCTGGAAAAATAAGAGCTCAATAAACCATGAAAGAAATGCCCTTTGATCTTTTCTTTTTTCAGTGGGGCCATAATTTAGTGCTATTACAACAGTAGTTTCAACTAACCAAAACTGCTTATCAAATGTATGTTTGCATTCTCTATCAACAAAGTCCTGAAATAGAAGAGATTTCGTAATTCCTTATGAATTGGTCTCCTACCCAGTCCTTCCACTGGAAGCCTGATTAAATGAGTATTATTTCTTCTTAAGTGGTTTTACAGGTCGTTTATCTTAGATTTATGAGTATCAACCTACTTTAGAAGGTATTAGATAGCTTTAACGTTTGACACGTATTCTCTAAATCATTTACAGCGCTCTCCATTTGCACTAGACGATCAGTAATCTTCTCAATATTAGGTTTTATTGACAATGCACCATATAGAGTCCTTATTATATGGTAATGATTTAAGATAGGTGCAGGATTGGGAACTAATAAATCCAAAAGCTCATTTTTGATTGTTGACACAGAGCTGAGGAATAATGTGCATCCATCTAAATCACTCTGTTTCTCAATAACATCACACACACACATGTGTTTAACCTGCTCGGAACGCATCGCAGGGATGTGCAAACAGATCCCAATTCTTGCTTTGAGCCTGATGGATTCATGCTTAAGACTCTGTTTTTACTCAGAGCAAACCCCCAGCAGAAATGAGGCTCCCCCGTGGTGTGGAAGCACCAGCACCCACGTTTCAGTGTGTGGGAGGAGCAGGGGCTTATCCTGGCTGTCCTGGCTCCTGCCCAGCTGCCCTGGCTCATCATGGGCTGCTGCTACTGCCCCAGCCGAGCTCTGTCACACCTGAGTCACGCCATGGTAAATATGCCCAGTGAGATCAAGACGCATTTCATCTGAGTAGGGAGTTAGTAAAACTAAGATTGAGGGCTTAAAAATCATCCTCATAATGTATATTTGGGAAACGGCATTGAAAGCTGACATATATAACAAAGACATACCTTCATCTAGCCCCACATAATAATAATTTCACAGAACTGTTGGCATTGATAGTAACAGACTTCACTTGATAATTGATTCCACTACTTCAATAGAAGATCAGCCCCCTATCTATATTACTCACAGAAAATTAGAGTAGAAGATAAAAAAATTAAAGTGAGAGCCTTTGGTAGCAAATGAACATCTTTCCACTGAGTTCTACAGAATTAAAGTCTCATCTGCAACCCTGTAATCCAAAGGTATGTCTTTGAAATGCAGTCAGGAGATCTGTATCAGTCCTGCTTTTGTAGTATGTCACTGGAAATGGTTTCTGGGGCACGGGAGCTGCATGATCCAGTGATTTGTTAAGTTGAAATGTGACATTTCAAAAAAAGGTTGGAATGATCTCACAGCAAAACCAACACAAAAATCTGCATCCCTCTTTTATCCAAACAGATCCCTGGTAAGAAAACTCTGTGAAAAATTTGGATTAGTGCCAAAGCTGCCCTGTGACAATTGCACACCACAACTGTGAACAGCAGGGAAGGCTGTCTTCCTCTCACCTTGCTCATTCAGAAAACACCCCAAAATCCTAACTCAGGCTAGAGGCCTCTCAGGCTCACTCAGATGTTTACAAATGAGTCAGTAACAGAGGACGTGGTGCTACTAAACACTGAGCACCCCAAGCTCCAATCAATGTAAAACACCTTTTTAAAGCAAAGCATTGCTGTTACCGTGTCTTACTTTGGCAAGAGCAGGCTCAGATTTACTGGGAAAAAGGAGGAGAAAAATAAACCAAAACCAATATCCTCCCAAATGAGGGCTCCCCAGGGCCATACACACACTTCTGCCCTCATCACAAGGGAGCACGTGCAGCCCCCCTACCTACTAACCCATTAGCAGGCAATTTTCTAACACACTGTCAAAGAGCAGAATTATAACAAGTTCCATTTTCCTTACCAGTGGAGCTAACTGCATTCTGAAATGGGCTATCTACATATTTTTAAGCTTGTTTCATTCACTCAGTTCCTAAATCAGCAAAATTTCACAACCTTCAACATCTTCCTGCCATGAGTGAAATTTCTTTTACTACTGGGAAGGAGGGAGGAGGTCAAGAAGGCTTGGGAAAATTTGTTAGCATGATCTGTAATATGAATTTGGCAGAAAAGAAATTGAGAACATTTCTTTGGAAAACAATCAAAGGGCAAAGTTTTCCTCTCAGAGCTGCGTGGTAATTCATGACTTACATGCTCCAAAGAAACTTGCTGCTCTGATGATTAGAATAGCAAACTATTTGCTGTCTGCCTGACAGACCAAAGATGGTCATTTTTCCTCCCTTTGTCAGTATCTTTCTGTTCAGGCAGGGCCACGCGTGTGTCCCTTGACACACAGATAAAGACTGAATGATGCATCTCTGCTCGGGAGGATTAATCCAAGCTAGATATGGCACGAAAAGCAGTGACAAACAGTAACAGGGCATAAATTCTGGCTGAGTCTTGCAGAGATTGACAGATGTTTTCTCTCACCTGCATCTCAGCTGCTCCTGCTGTATGCAAAAAGTCAGCATCTTCCTGGTTATCCACTCACACCACCTCAACATACACAAGCCACCAATACAGCTGAGGATCTTGGAAGCCTCTGAGCTGAGGAAACTTGAGCCTTCAGCATCCACTGCAGCTGAGGTTCATCAACAACACAGAATGACAGTGTGGAACTTATTGCCATTGAATAGTATGGTGGGCAAGTAGCACAGCTGAGGTGAAAAAAGGACCAGACAAACTCACAGAGATGATGACTTTGATGATGTCCTTCGATTTCAATTGATGGGTGCATACTCTGGCTCCACAAGTTTCTAAAGCACCAATCCATGGAAGGGGTATGCCCTTAGGATGCCCTGTTCCTATGCTCTTCCTAAGCATCTCCCACAGCCAATGTCAAAGGTAGCAGCCTGGGATACTTGGATCCTGCTCTGTCCAGATACGACATTTTTCATGCAACAGTCAAGGCAATCATAAAAATAAGCAAGAAAATTGTCTTGGCTAAACTTTAAAAGATGTAAGATTCAAATGTCAAGAAAATCTTGTATGCAAGATCTTCAGAAATGGCTGGAAAGAGGTAAATGAAAACTCTGAGATATTCATGTAGACTAACCTCAGTGAAGGGAGGCAAAATCCTGATCCCACCTTTGCAGTCACCGGAGGAACAGGCTCACCTAAAAAGGTGCTGCAAGCAACCTCCAGAGGCTCCCACCATGAATGACCATCCACATCGGCATCCTAAAGTGATACAGCTCCACCAGCCTTTCTCCAGGAACACAGAAGTACCATGCTCATTTAGGAGAGTAAGTTTTTTGGACCATTCTTCCTCACAGCCCCCTGATGTCAAGGCCACAGGTCTCCCCTCTTGTTCCCCCCTACCCCACCCGGCTGGGGTGCTTGTAGCAACTCACCTTTTCTTTTTCTGTTGAGTCAGCTGCAGAAACATTCAAAAACACATTCAAAATACACACAACTCCCAGCAGGCCTAGGCAACTCTGTGAGTGAAGAATTCTGCATGAACAAACCTCCCGTTTAGTGCACTCTCTGTTGAGTTAACGACAGCACAGGCTTTAAAGTAGCACTACTGAGTTTAAAGCAGTCCATTGTGTAAAATGTCAGGTTGTTTCTACCTGGCAAATATTTTACATTCCGTTCTTTTTGCAGCATTACGAATTCCATGTCCTGTTTAAGGCTCTGCATCTGAATGGGACTCTCAATTACATGAGTCACCACAACTATCTTTTGATTTTTTTTTTTGTTTTGTTTTTTTGGTACATGTGATCTGAATCCACAACTGCTGGAGCCCGAAGCTTGCTCTGCACACTCAAAGTGCCACACAAAATGGGCTGAAATGCTCATTCCAAACATTTAGTTTGGAGCTGCTCGTGGCAAGCAGCACAGTGTTTTGTCACTGCTGTCACTTCCTTGCGAAGGGTGGTGGAGAAGCAGAGGAGATTTCACCTTGAACACAGCCCTCCCTAGACTGCCAGCTGACAGAACTTTGTGGTTCTCTTGTACACCCTTCTGGGTCAGCCCATGGCCAAATCTGTGCTCCAGAGGCTTTTCAGGTAAGTACAACATGCCCATCTGGATGGACGTGTTTCACTGGTCAGTTGGATCATGTGCTGAAGAGCCTGATTTAAACAGGCCAGTGCTGACTTTGCCCACGTTTTGTGGTCAGGTTGGCAGTGTAGGTTATTGAAGAAAATGTCTTATTCTCACTTGCGAAAAGCAGAATTTGAAGCCTACGCACAGTGGCTTTTCTGGGAAAACAATTTTTCTAGGAATGCCAGTTACAATTTTAGGAAGGAAACAGTGTGGCAATTTTCAAATTCAAATCAAAATTCGGTGCAAAAGAAGAGAAGCAAGGCTTGAGAAGAAAAGGTCATGACAAAACACTACAAAACAGGTAAAAAACTGTCTTCTCTTTTTGTCTCCTATCCCATCACTTTCAAGCCAGCTTCTTACTAGAAAAGCTGCTTTCCATCTAAACTTCCATCACGCTGTCAGTATAATGCAGAAAAGCACTGCCTGAAAATAGAGCTTTCCTTTTACCAGAGGATAATTACTAGTTGTTCACTGTCTCATTAGAAAATTCTAGTAAAGACCAGGATTTTGCCATGAAGATGCTAAAAAGCACCAATATTATACCTTAAATAGGAGAAACTATACTGTTTCATCTGTCCTCTGGCCCTGGAAAACCACCAGTTCTGTGGCAGACAAGGTAGAACACAATACCTCTTCCTGTCATTTCTACAAGATCTATCTGCTTTAAACTGAGAGCTCTATAGGGTGGGAACCTGTTAGGAACTATGCTAGGTATGTGCATTGTAAAGAACTTTGTTAGATCCACAGTGTGGCAGAAAAAAAAAAAAATCAAAGATAGTAATACCAAAGCCTCAACTCTAGGTCCCAGGAATGACAGCATAATTATTTTTAGAGATGACTATAGCAGTAACTCAACATGACATGAGAGACTGGAGAAACAGCAAGCCTGATTTAAACCAATGAGAAAGCCAGGAATGCAGAATGGAGACTGTTCCTAATGCACCATATTGCATCTGAACATTTTGTTCCTACCCATCTATCCAAAGCATGACGTTTTGCATTTCATATTAACATTCTGAAGACATTAAAGGATTCTTCAATTCGATGTTCATATGCTGTGTCAGAACTCACACTCTGACTGCTTAGAGAGAGATGCTATGTCTACCTTTTATTCATCTTCCCTCCCTCAGGCTCCTAACCATCCTCCTTCCCACTCCCAAAAAAATCCCAGGCTCTATTCTTTATTGGTAGCATGATTTAGTTCAGTTGGTTACAAACACAGTTTGTGGGATTTGGACTTCACTCTGGATTTCTGCACTACCTCAGCTGTTATGCATATGTACTAAGACTGACTGCTAACAAATCATCACAGTAATACTTGAGGTTCATATACTATTTCTCATCTTCAAAGCACTTTAAAATTTCCCAGAGGTTCTACAAAATCTGGGAGAGGGAGAAAGAGCTCTGGGCAAAAGTCTTTGTTTAGCATTGGTCTTAATATAAACCACAGTTAGTCCTTTTCTGCTTAGCACTA
>NW_008246060.1:3253556-3305272 GCF_000691975.1 Corvus brachyrhynchos
AGGAATGTTGCAGCCCTCAGATTTAGGTCTGAAGTGCTAAACAATGCTAAATTGCCAATAACACATTTTCACTAAAAAGTATTTAAAATACTCTTTGTCATATGGACAGCTCTCTTCAAAAGTTCTGTTCTCACCTTTGAGTTCAAAACTAGGGAAATGGTGACATTAGCATAATGTCTTGGGAGATGGATTTATGTATCAAAATAAAGGACATTTTGATTTCAGAAAGTTTTGTTAACAAAAAAGTCATATTTCATAGGAATAAAACAACAAAGAACATAATCAGGAATCAAAATATTTTTTTAAAGGTAAAACTAATAATGCTTCACAAATTCCTTCAATGTTCAAAGCACAACAGTCAGCTTTTAATAGCTGAAAGGAAGCTCTCACTAATTTGCTGGCCAGCACTGGAAAGAGCAATCAAGAGACCTTGGAAGGGAATCATTACAGGCCTTACTTCTCCTTATCACATACCAGGGGAAGAATTTTTCTCAGTGCACGAGACCAAGTAAAATGCTCTGTCCCCTTCAACCAGTGAACCATTGGTTTGCAGGAGCTCCATGCCCACACTGGACACGCACTCTGCAGAGCACACCCAGGCTCCTGCTGCCCAGGCACAGCTACTGGGTGCTGGCTTTGGCTGTGGGACCGCTTGAGCGCACGGGAATGACCCTTCCAGCTGCACGCTTGGCGCTGCGCCCACCAGGAGCAGCCCCTGAAAGTCAGGCATCAAATCAAACCTTTTAGGAGAACTGCTATAAGCTATTTTCTTCTTTTGACTGGCTGAGTCAGGCTTGCAAATTTTTTTCATTTACCACCATCAAAAAATGAGGATGAAATGAAACAAAATCTAACTTTTTACTTAGTGGTAAAGAAATATGAAAATGCAATGAATAAAACACTCTATTTCTCATATACTCCACTAAACATGTAATCTAATCCAGCCTTTACGCTTCAAAGCATGACTTGTATTTCACATGCTTTCTAGGGCACAGAGTCCTGTGACACAGTTAATACAGGCTGCAAGTTTGAAACATAGATGCTAAACCGGTTCTTCTGAGGTCATTTATTTGGTTGGATTCCTTTTGAGCATGAAACATTTCTATAATGTCTGACAAAATATGGAAACATTCTCAGATGAAAGGATACATGCATTCCAGAAAAAATTCCACTGAAATCTAAAGGAACTCTTCTTGGGAATATTGGAGTGCAAACTCTTCAGTTATGCAATTTTAATATGGTGGAAAGAAAGAAGTGTAAGCTATTAAATTTTTTTTAAAGCTTAGGAAGCAAATTAAAACAAAATAACATACATATTATTAATGAACAGCTACAGTGAAAAGTCCATAATTACATGTTAATTAAATTCTCTCCTTATTATATCTGCAGTGCCTCAAAATGATGTTTTCTCTCTATGTATTCTCCTTGTAGCAACCTTTCCTGAAAAAAAATATAGGTGTAAAGCAGAAACTGTTAAATATTTCACAACTGGGAGAATGAAACTGCAGCTTTTTTTTTTTTAAGCTAGAATTTCTATTCAGAAATAAACTGAATGTCACCATGTTTTAATTATGTGTCCTTCTGTTTATAATCTTCAACTTAAGTCTAAACTAAACAACAACGCTGGCAGAACACCGTAAATTTGAGGGACTGGGATGAAGTACTTCTAGGTAAATGTTAACAGAACCATTTTCCTCTATACAGAAATAATTTTGTTCAGGCAGCGAGCCAGACTCTGTGTGTGCCATCCCCTACTGCCCAACTCCTGCAAAATCCAGCATCACCTTTCTTATCTGGCTATTTAGGAGTTTTCAATTTTTCTGTTCTCCAAGTCTAAGCTTCTTCCTGCATTTGCAGCTTTTCATTTGTCTGCCTGTAAAGAAAATCAGAAGAAAGAAGTGGTTATGATGGAGCTATCTTAGGCTGCACATTGTCTTTGTGGTTTTGACACAGTGTAGTGCAGCAAGGCAGACATTATCCTGCACACCTTCCTGTTTTGCAGACGGAACGGTGTTCCAGCCTGTCCTTATGTGATAACACGTTATCATATTGCCGTGCAAAATTCCAATGGATGGCATGGCTGCCATGAGCAGGAAGTGATCTGGGACAGCCATTCCTCATGTAACCTTGTCTTGGGAGATAGGCTAATTTGCCTGTATTCTCAGACAGCCTTTACCAATAGACACCAAATCAGAAAAATTGCTTTGGGATCTGGTTGTTGCCACTGTTATCCTTTGCTGCAGATGTTTGTTCTCTAATGTAATGTGTTTTATTGAAACAGTGCTGGAATTAGAAAGCATTACTGAAAATGAACAATAAAAAACCGTATTTCTGTGATGCTGCTTGTCTGTCTTAATTACAAACACAATTATGACTTTGTATCTCATTCTGGAACTCCAAACTGCTGTAGACATTGAGTGTTTAATTTGCAATGTAACATTTGTGGGGAAGGTACAGGGGTTGTGACATATTCTAATGCAATCTTTGGCAGTGATAATGCATAGCAATCTCTGATTCCATGGCATTTGGAAATGTGGGATCACTGGAAAAAGGGCCACAAACACTGGTGTTTTATGGGTAATTTATGCATATTTATTAGTACCAGCATTGATTACTGCAAAAATACAAGAGAAATGGAAGTAGTACAATGACAGCATTACTAAGAGTCATAAAGTTTTGTTCAAACAACTTGGACAGGCTCACAGGTCTTTTACAGACTCTACATAAGCTGTTCCAAAACTCAGAGTTGCATTCTTAATGGAATTTTGATAAAGCAAATGGATTTGTCCCAGAAGTGTTTGCAGTAACTCGATGTTTTAGGAACTTTGTGGCTTGCCAGTCCTAGAAATCCCTGCTAGTGCCATTCTGCAATCTATCAGTGGGCAACCACAGCTAAAATGTTTTCAAAGTTCTCAGTAGCTCAGATTAGAACCAAAAGGCTGGAATTTCTCTCTCAACTTTGTATCTTTGGAGACAGCCTTCATCTTATTCAATCCAAGTGTCAACAAATATGTCTTCATCCCTTTACATGATGTGTGTTCTTGGTAGCTGGAACACTGATCCTCTGGGCTAATCCTCTCCCAGCCACTCCAGATGCCTTTTCTTCTCCAGTTTTCACATGCCTCTGTCTCTGGTCCTACCTCCAGTGAAAATCATCTGCCACCACACTTCACTATGGCTGCTGCTAAGACCACTGAGTGTCAGCACTGTGACATCAGACGAAAAGTTATTTTCAAGACTCAGTTAGAGCAACAGCTGCCTTGTTAATGCATATGTTAAGACATAATGCAGATTGTGAAATCATATTTCACACATAACAAAAAACGGTATGACTTTGATCATGAATCAGGTAAAAATCTAATTATAAGATTACTTCAGAGGTCAAGAAACTGAGAAAATGGGTGAAAATGATACACTGGTGAAAGAATTAAAACCTGAGGGGAAATTATTTCCTTTTTATACAACCAGAGTTGCAAAAGAAGAAAAAAATAAAAGCATTTTTCTCATCTGTGCAGTTTTGTAAAGAAAAAGCCTCTTAGCACTGATATTAATGGCATCAAGGTCAAGTGAAAACTAGGAATTGACTCTTTTCTATTGGTAGAGACAAGAGTAAAGTAACATAGGCCAGAGATTCCCTCCGATTTCTACAGACATTTTGAAATGGAATATGAACTCCAGTAGGTAGATCTAATGATGGCATCATTATCCTAATTCATATTCCCCACTGATGCATAGTCCAGGTAAAGCAACTTATCAATACCACACTATTTTCAGATAATATTAGGTATCTATTAAGCTGCTGCTTCATCAATAGTGTCTAATGTGCTGTATCTGAAGTTCAAAGTGCCTAATGCCACCTGCATGTTGCCAAATCCCAGCAGTTCTTTGGTGCAACTCCCTTCTAGCAGGTTTGCTTTCGACCATTTCCTATTAATTCCAGAGACAGTAGCTTCCTTCCCTTCCATGAACCTCACAGAAAGAAATCATGGACCTCTCAGAGTCTGTAGATCACATACTGACAGCTGATCTGTTCCATTGAGGCAGCTCTTGTGTAGTCACACACCTACCAGACAAAGCCTAAAATTGGCATAAATGAGTCATTTCTTACACAAATTGAAGGACGTGTGACATAGATGCATCTAACAATTTATATTAAGCACACATTGCATATACTCCAGCACAGAAGCTGGTCCTGAATCCCTGAGAAGGAATTTTACCACTGACATTCCTGAGAGCAGGATTTGGCCCCTGTTTTTGACACATCGTAAGGCTGAAGATATATGTTGTCATATTACTGAGTATTTTTTATCTTATCATATGTAAGCTGACTAAACTAGGAGTTATTTATAGAAGCTAATTCACATTTTTACAGCATATGGATGTGCTTTTTGCCAGCTTTAGCACAAATACAGTTTATATTCATTAAGACTGAGCTAGCTAATTAACCATAGACAGAATTAGTGAATAGCTTTCTAGTAATAGTACCTCAAGGTTGCCAGTAATTTCATTTGGGATTTCACATACTGCAGACTTCTCATCTTCAGCCACAGCATCTGCCTCGGAAGACGCTGCCTCTGGACAGGGCTCTTGCAGGTAACCCCCCTGGTCAGACCCCTAGCAGCAACCAGCCACAGGTTGTAGTGTTAGCCACAGGTGTAGAGTTAGAACATCCTCCTGCCCTCTACGAGACCCAAGAGCACCAGCACAAGGACAGGTAACAGTCCTGCTGACACAGGACTGTTTTTTCCCCAAAACAGAGCTGCTTTTGGGAAGTGCTGCCTTGACAGAGACCATCATGGCTGTCTCACAGTGCCCAGGCCAGGCAGACACATCCTCACACAGGGCGAGAGCCCAGAGGGGCTCACTCAAATAAATTTCCTCCGCTGATTAATGCATTAAAAGTAATTTCATTCAATCTTAGAAGAGAATGCATGCTATGTTCTAGAGAATAAATTTCACCAGTGACTGGGATCCAATGGAAATTCATAGAAAAATAGCTTAAAAAAAACCCCAACATTAATTAAAAGGAACAAAACTATACCTGAAATTCTCTTGCTGAAGCTGAGGGGGAAACTGCAGGTTGGTCAAGTTCAATCTCATCCTGGTAGTATTAAACAGAAAAAAAGAAAAAAGAAGAAAGTAATTCATGTTTAATTATTTCTCAGAGGTTTCTTGCAGATTTTTTTAAATGGAAATGAAATGGCTGGCAAACAACAAAAAACAGTACCTTTTCTATTACTATCCAGGTGCTCAGAGCTGGAAAGCATTCTGAAAATGATTATAGATCAGCTTTAATTTCTAGTTGCCTCTCAAGGGGCCCTCTTTATAATACTTGGAAAGAACAGATTATTTTCATAATTTCATAACACTACAGCTTCTTACTCATGTGGATAATTACGTTTAGAAAACACAGTGCTCAGGTAACATTCTGCCTTCCCAGTGTAAATTTGTCACTTCTGAACAGGGACCTTGCTGCAGTTCAGAATTGCAGGGCTGTACCAAAGGAGTCAGTTGGAGTGAAGTTGCAGTGACACTAAATCAAATAAGGTTCTAAGAAAAATATTTTAATGTGTATCTAGCATTTAAGAGTCGCTAATGGTCCAAGTTTTGCTGCTTCTTCTTGTTCCTTTGCTGTGATCATGGGAACCTCACTGCTGTTCTGCCGGTGTGTGACCTGCAGCTCCAGGAATGCTCTGACAAGGGCAGGGCTTTTCCCCCTCGGAGCAGCTGGATGAAGCAGCAAGTCCATGCTCAGGTTCTCAGGAGTGATGCAGAAGGCAGCTCTGTGTCCTCTAAAGGGACAAGGTTTTGTGTCCTACTTTAAAAAAATGGATGACAGAGAACATATGTGCCAAATAGGGCGAAAAAAGGCATTTGTGAACAAGCAAGGAGCAGGCTACAGCACTGAAATGGTGTGTCTGGGGCCTCTACAGGGGAAGTGCCCATCGAGAATATGAGGCAGATGTTCCAGTTCTGAGTCAGCGATTACAAACAGGATTTTGCTTGGATGGTGTAAGTAAACTACATTAATTCACATCAGGGTAATTGCAGCTCCCATAAATTAATTTCCTCATACTTTTGAAATTGTAGCTAAGTTGATATTTGGGTCACTTCGTTATTTCCTACAGTAAAACATGCTGAAAATAGTAAAGATTCTATACATCTGCAGAAGTGATAGCAACAGCTGAAAATAAAAAGTTAGACCTAGCCACCTCATTACAATAAAAATCTCTTTTGTAGTCCTAAAAGCTTTTCAGAACTTCTGTTTGAACTCTGTCACTACCTCCAAGGCTCCCTGCCATGTGTGAGCTCAGTAAAGCAGGTAGACAGTATTAGCCCATGTTTATAAGATCCTAAAAGGCTGACAGAAAGATTTGCAGATTATAACTGAGGAGAAGAATAGATTTATAAAAGCATTTTCCTCTATCACTTGTAACTCAAATTTTTAGCACTTTGTCAGTACCTGCATACTCACAAAAGAAAGAGTCAGAAAGTTCTGGCTTTGTATCAAAATGAAAAAACTGGCCTAAATTGTATTTCTTTCAAAAAATAAAGACACTTTGTTTTCAAATTCTAATTTTTAAAAAAACTAGGGCATTTTAAATTTAGCAACTATTTCCATTTTCTCTGATTTCTTACCTTATATTTTCTTATTAAAAGTAATAGCTGAAGCTAATGAGAATTCAAAATTACTTTCTGCTTCCTTAAAATAATATTTTTTGCTTAGTTAGTTACCTATTCACTCAAAATATATTTTTATTTAGATTAAATCATTATTCCATTTATTGTCTCCAGTCCAAATTTTAAAAAAGCAAAATAATGTTAAAAAGATAGACCATGTTTTTAGAATCAATTCCAAGCTGATCAAATACATTTTTGTGTCATGGATAAGATTGTCAGAGGTTCTGTTTTTCTGAGTAATATTTTTACTTCACTGCGTCTTTTTACAGAAAGCCATTCTTTACTCATCTGTTCCATGTCTAATAATAACCCTTGGATCATTAAGAAATAACTAAATTACAGCAGAACTAGTCTCTTTAATGAGCCATAGTAGTCCCAACATTCAGCCAAAAGTTTTTTTTAAAGACTGTGAAACTTCAATGTAGAATATGAAGCATTTTGTTTAGTAATAACAAGTTTATGAGCAGGACTACAGTTTACAGCCAAAATATAGTGACCTAAAAATGCCATTCTGCATTGCTCCTTCCTATACACTGTGTCCTTAACAAGTCCAGGGGAAAATGAGAACGAATGAATTGTGGTGAGAGCCCGAAGCCAACAAACGTATTTAAATGAATCCTTCTGATGCAATACTTTCCTTTAAAAAATACAATTAAGTCTTTGTGTTTCCTTTGAACAAAACCTCATGTTTAATAGCACCAATGGCTCTGTAGTAAAATCTATTTAAAAACAGAGAAGGAGACAGAGTAAGTTTTATACAGTTACAGTGGCTTTAGAAAAATGTTGCTAGTTTCTGAAGTCTGAGTAAATTTATGGTGAATTACTCCCACTGACCTACATTAAAAACTTCATCCTCCTTTTTTTAATTCCTGAAGATTTGTCATTGTGTGAGCATTATTCACTATGACAAAGATGTATTACTCAAAGTGTCCTCTTGAATCAATATAACTATTGAAATGTGAGAAAGAGTTTGGCAAGATGATAATGCCTTAAAATTAATTGGCAATATTTTCCTGCACATTGCGGTCCAGCGGGTCCACGGGAATTCAAACATAACGAAATTGTGAGGCAGTTGCACAAATGTAGCTGGCATATCAGTGTCAGCTGCTCTGAAAGAGACTGGAGGGACAATTAGGTGCACTGTTCTTACCAGTTCCAAGGTGAGGGGGGCTGCCAGGAGGGCACCTGGCTGGGAGAAGTCAGCACAGGTTGACGTGGGACTGATGGGTCAGCACCACTTTCCCAGCCCAGTGGCACCCGCCCAGCTGAGAACTGCAGCTGGTGCAGACACTGCTCTCAGAGGACAGCCCTGGGCCTGTCTGGAATCCCACTCTGGAATTTTTTCTGGTACAAGTGTGCATAAAGACAGGTTTGTATAAAAAGCGCTGTATTGTTCTGTACATAAACTTACACTCTTTTCTTGTTGTTGAGAGGTAGAAAATTGCCTTTTTACAAACATAGGCAGAGAAAAGACAGTAAAATAGTACACAGGGAAATTTCTAAAACAGAATAATGGCAGGAAAGAAGATTGGTAAAGCGTTCTAATAGATGAGTTCCACAGATGTGGTAGTTGTTATAAAATTTGCTTTGCATAACTTACCAATATACCATTACATTTTCCCCCAGATGTTATCTGTTACTTAAATTAATTTTGCTTAAGTTACTATTATTGCAGATTTTATCCACGCTGTATTTTATTATTTAAGCTTCTGTGGCATAAAACAAGCCCTGGCTGATAGCATTACATTTAATAATATATATAAGAGGTTTTAGTATTATAGAAATGGCTGCTGGGTATATCTTAATAGTCATAGCACAGAACGTCTGCTTTCAAAATATTATGTAGATTAAAACCAGCTATTTACTTACACTCTAATTCAAGGCATTGGAAAGGTTTGCAGTATTTATGTATGTGGTATGAAGGGAAACAATCTACTCCAGGAATAAATATCAGAGTTTGGAAATTAGCAAAGCTAAGGTCAAGGTCAGTTTGGATTTACTAACGTACTTGCTGAAAATGAGAATTCAAAGTTTATGTTTACTTATTTCATAAATGAGATAAAAGACTGAGGGGGTGATACATTTGCCTCTTTGGTAGAAGGCTTTTGTATCACAGAAACATTTTAAAACCACCTTTTCAGCTTGATATTATCTGAAATTCTGTACTCCTTTCCACACAGTCTTAACATAAATTCTCTGTAGCTAATCTTACCAAACACAGGAAAATAATTATTTATAAGGATTGGATAAAAGATCCCACATTCAACATGGACCATTTCTAAAGCCTTGTAACATCTTTCAAAGCCTTTCAATGGATTTGGGTTTGATTTATATGAATGGCAGATGAGTTTCAAAAAGGGAGTTCTTTGTGCATTTTTCTCTATATTCATATCGCCTGTGTAGTTTGTACTTGTATGCCATGGGACCTTATGCTACCAGAGGCCTGCACAGATTTCTCTCACATATATGTGAGATTTGCTATCAAACAAACTCTGTAATACAGGATTTACATCAGTTTGCTATTCATGCTAAGCATGCCTGGCCACACACCTACAAATGTGCTGAATTCAGCTGCTAGAATAAAAGGCATTTACAAGAGATGGTTTGTTGGCTGCCTGTATTTCATGTGGCTGAATTTGAATGAATACCTAATGGACAGAGATGCACTGACTCAAACCCGCCTGCTTTTTTTATCCCTCTCCTTTAACCTGCCAGCGTATGCAAACACAACAAATGCACCCCACCTGCCTGCAGAGGCATCGCCCACCAGCGTTCCCACAGGAGGCTCCTGGGAGGCTGCTGATAGCTCTACAAATACATCTGCCATCCTCTTTCGCAGCAATTTAATACATGAGGTCCAAAGGACCGAAGGATTTTACGAAGCACTCAAAAACTTAATCCAGATATCTGATCTCTGCGGTGTGACTGAGGTGGCAGAGCTTCCTCCTGCACACCCTCGCTACGTGGATTTGTATTAATATTAAAAGCAGAATTAAGATCAATGATGGCCTAAAACTCTGCCTCTGAAGGATGTTCCCCAGTTGGTAATGATGCACATGGAAATTCTGTGTGTGTGTTCCTGGGAAGGAGTTTTCAAGCCACTACTCCTAAAGAGACAGAAGTTCAGTGAGTCAAAGGTAGGCTTTATGCTCTTTTTCCTGCATTTCAAAATCCAAGCCAATATGTTCTAAAGAGAATTTTCCATGTTTCTGAGCTGCGATGTGAATCGACTTTGTTGACAATACATTAGTAATTAATCTAGTCTAAAATAGCTATTTGAAGCAATTTGGTGCCTACATTGACAAAACAGGATCTCCTCCTCCCCCCAGGAAGCTGTAAATCAGTCAGTGACATCTGGCCTCAAGGACATCAGAGTCATCTGAAATGTGGTAATTTATATTAATGAACATCAATATTAATTTTTAAATAAAAAGAATTTGCTACTGCCATTATGTTTACATAAGAAATATTATTTATAGCTTGTGTTCCTCCTTTCCTACATTTTGCCCATAAATTACTGTAAGGAAACACAATGTCACAGTTATAAATATTTTTCCTTGGAGTTAAAGCTTTTACATATCCTCTTACTGTTTTCAGTAACTGTATGAGGACAACAACCAGGATTTTCTTGCTACTCCAGGAACTGCTGCCAATTTTAATGCTTGAGTGAGTAGAAAAGGGTGCTTCTACAAAAAAAACCAAAGCCTTCCTCTCTAGAGATATCTTAATGCAGAATGTCCTTAATACCTAGATTCTGTAAGAATCTATCTATCCTAACATACCAGGAAAAAAAACCCCAATAAACCCCTCTGATTTTACTAGGCTGTAGTTTTCTTCTACTGCTTTTACCAAGCTTCCAATTATTGCTGCCAATTTGCAGATTATTTAGAAAGACAAAATGAAAGACATAGAAAAAAATATCCCCAGTTGGCTTTAATGCTGAGGACACATCACTAAATTATTCACCTTGGAATGGTCACTCTAAATTCGCATTGTATTTAGCATTGCCAAATCTCCTAGAGTTATGGGATTACAAGAGAATCTCAGCTTTCATTTAAAAATAAAGTTAGCTCTTATGGTTGCAGAGAAAAGATTGAAAACATAAATCTTGAAAGCTCAAAAACTAGACTGCAAGGAAAAGGAACCAAACAATTATTTTTAAGCAACTCATGATTTTTTGGGATATGCCTCATCATTTTAAATGCTCGAGGTTAATGTAACCCTTTTAAAAATAGTACCTACATATTTTCAGGAGGGCTGAAGGATTTTTTTTTTTCGTTCTTGAAAGTGCAAGTCTTGCATGTCTGGATTCTTCAAAGTACCAACCCCCCACTTTCCACTTCAAGGGCACCCATCAAACAAGCAAAGAGAAGCCAGCTCCTATTCTGGCTGTACAGTCATAATCAACAGGGATCTAAAGTCATTTAAAAAACAATAAAAACCTGACAAGCACCTTTCCCACAGTAACCACCTATCTAGACCTACAAATGTTTTCAAAAAATGAAGGCCCTTTTTATTATGCATGTGATCACATCTGAAAACCATACAAGTAAGTTCTGTTGAACCCAGTGAACAATAGGCAGTCTAATGTTTTGGTGGCATCCACCTTTATCAGGTTGGAGCTTTACACCTCTTTTTTGTGCATCTCTTTTCCCACATTATTTAATCAGTAAAGATCCAATATGAATGCTGAAAACGTTATGATAAAAATGTGAAACCACATTTGGCCAGGTGCATCTTGGTACCTCTTTCTGGGACCAGGCTTCAAACATTTTATAAATACTTGCTGCAATTCCATACTCTCAGAAAACCAATTTGCATGAGATCATGCGCCTTTGGCAACAAAATGGCCTATAAGAATTAAATTGCTTAGGGGGCTGGTATTCATCACACCTGCTTTAGGGGCTCTGTCAACCCCCTAAACCCCTCCTTGCAGGAAGTGCAAAGATGATTGCCTCTCCTGAGAGACAGTCAGAGCAACTAAGATGAATTAAGAACCTAAAAATTCCTTAATGTACCTGCCCTGGACTGCAGCAAGCACAGCCTGCTCCCTCTCCTTCTCCTCCCTAGGGGAACCTAGGAAAGCTGTCTTCCTCACTCAGGGTCCCTGGTTTGCCTGGTGCTGAGAAATATGAAATATTCCCTTTTATATTCAAATGGTCACTGTAGGAACTCAGAGATGATTACCAGCACCACGTGTTCCTCCTGCACCCCTGTGTGTAGAGGAAGAGTCAGACAGCTGTTGGCAGTATCCTGGACTGTTTTTTCCAGGTGTTACCTCTGAGATGCAGCAGTATCTCACCAACTCTTACTGTTCCACAGGGCTTTAGGTCAGCCCTAAGACTTCCAAAAAAAGCCTGCTAATGTAGACATGCCTGTTTCCAGCACAATGTGAATTTCCAGTGTGTCTCATGCTCTGTACACACCAGTTCAGAGCAGCCTGTGCCCCTGGAGCTGAGCCCCACCAGATTTCTCTTAGCTCAGCAAGCAGAGACTTCAGGTTTTACCTAAACAGGAGTGCCATGTACAGGAAAGAAAGGCAACAAGAAGATTCCAAAATCCTAGGAAAACTTAACCCCCCACCTTTTAGAACAAAAAGGGTTTGAGAAGAGCCTGGGGGCTCCTGCTGAGAAAATCTGACAGAAGAAAAATAGTATTTTGCTGTTGATACAGTAAAGTGCAGTCATTGCCTGACGCTGGAAAGAGGTCCCACCTCCTGCCTTTGTCTGCCACTGCTCTTGGACAGGCTTCCCTTCCTACCCACTTCCTCCGAAATCAGCCTTTTCTCCACAAGACTGGTCATGGCCAAGCCCCTCACACAACTGCCCCGTGCTCTGCACATTGTCTCAGCACCAAACACCAGGGGAACAAGCTCTCTCCAAACTCCTCTCAGTCATTAGGTGCATTAGATGTGGATAGGCTTGTCTGTATTGATTCACCCCCAGCTGATGCTACAGAAAATAGCTGCACTAACATTTAAAAGGTTGCATTAAAAAAACCCCAAACCAACGCAACCTAAGGAATATTGATCCAGAGCTAAGAGGGGGAAAAAACTGCTCACACAATTTAAAAAATACAATATAGATTTTTTTTTTTAAAAAATGCCACATTAGAAAACTTTCCAGAATATATAGCCACATAAAAATGGGGATCTTATGTTTTTTGTTATTAGACCTAAAACGCAAGGTCTTTGCCTGAGTGTGTAAGTTTCTGTTAAAACAACAATTTGTCCTGTGGACTGTAAATTCAATTACTGTTTTTATTGGAATCACATTTTGCTTTGGAAACAAACATGCAGAAAAACAACCAGTAACGTAGACATCTTAAAACATCTCAGAACAGGCATGGTTCTGAGAACAGATCAGTTATGGTAATTCTTCCACTGTGAACTACAAGGTTTTTAAAATCCATTTCCATATTTTTAATTAACACCTAGTTAAAAAAAAAAATCTTACTGTAGGTCATTTTAATCACAAATGGGAAAACAAATTTGTTTTATCAGAAAATTGATTCAACACTATTTTAGGGACTTATTTTTCATGTTTTTATCATAAAAATTAAGCCATTAGCATACATTTCCCAATTTGGGAATGCAGAAGCAAGCCAGTTCTTCTCTGAAATTTCAGAGTTACAGTTTTCAGTCACCTCTCTATGTGAAACTAGTCTATTTTAACACCAGAATATTTGATCAGCACACACAAAACCCCCACATAAGTCTAAGATATCAGTAGTTCTTTACAACTCCATTTCTATATAACTTGAATCTGCAGAGTTCTAACCATAGCCTGTTAGTCACAAGAAACCACCCCTTCTTTACGTGACACTTGGATTTGGTGCCCCATTGTAAAGAGGCTCCTCTCATTACGTACGTGTTCATAAATCTGTTAATGCTGCATCTCAGCTTGAGTGCCTGTGTTTGTTTTAACTCTCCCTTATAATCCTGTCCTTCACGTTAGATAAAAAATGCAGCTGTGGGTAAAGGCAGGGTTGGTCTGGTGAATGCAGGAGTTAAACAAAGCCTTGCCTCAGCACAGCTTGGCTAGGTGGGTGATTTGAAATCTAGTAAAGCTTCCCCTTGGTAAACTGCCAAAGCCAACCACACCTTGGATGATGTGAGGTTGTTTTTGAGAAGGTAACATCTCCTTACAGATTATCTCCTCCCACTTCGACTTGGAAGGTTTCTGAGAACAGTCATTTCCATTTCTGTTGGGGCATGAAATGGTTTCTGCTGAGAAAGAGCATAAATCTCATTCTGCTTTGACTTGTTAGGAAGCTCATGACAAATCGTATAATCCAATGTGGATTTTTAGAATTTGTTTGAACAATGCATGAGAAGAAACAAACACCTCTACTGAATAATTTCTTCCAATTAAACAAACAAACAAACAACAGTCTCTTAACTCCTTATCCCTTATAAATTATGTTAACTACATCTTCTAGAAAATTACCAGACAGAAAAGTAACAGAACCAACAAAAATCAAAGATTTCCACAATCATACAGAATTCTATCACAACTCAGAATAGAGAGCAAACACTTCCAACTTTGGAGTGAAAATCTTGAGTCACCCACAGAATAAGTGAAGCTAAAGGGTACGGCATTGAGTTGTACACTGCAGCCTTTCCTCTCCTCCCCTTGTGCTTTGTCCTTCTGAGAAACTCTGTTCTACAAAAATAGGCAAAGAACATGTGATCACAAAGTTTGCACACAGTTTGCCTGATGAGATAAAGACAATGTGTCGGCTTTCGATGGGAAAAAAATGAAGCAATGATGCCAAAGGGTTTTATTTATTCCTTTCAGCAGCACCTTTTCCTTGGCAGCTTTCCTAAATTGCAATGTCATAAATACCTAGAGGGAGCAAACACCCAATGGCAGCATCTTCTCTTAAGAACACAGAGCCATACCCAGAAACCTGACATCACCTACTCTGAAGCTGCTGTATTTTGATCTAACCCTTAAAGAAAGCACTGAGCAGGAACATCCAATGTGTCTGCATTGCCAAGCAGAGACGTGGAGAAGATAGGAAAATCATTAATGGGTGGGAAGCTCAGCTGGCAACAGAGAGAAAGGCAGGCTGGATGAGGGCACAGGACTTCATTTGGTGCTGTGGAAGGAAAGAGCAAGGGCGATGGGAAGCAGCAACCACTTCTCATGGGTGGAGGAGAGGCAGTAAGGCTGAGTGTAACCCAGAGAGCAGATCAAAGATCACACTGAAGACTCCTCGAGGTGGGCCCTATTCACTTCCTTACCTACATCAAGCTCTTCCCCTCCAATAGCCCCTTGCTCCATCTAGACAAAATGTCACATATCCCAGGTCCTTCTATCATGTGATTCTCCATTTTCGTTTTAAAAACTGGCTGAATGTGAAGCAATTCTCACATCTGTCACTGGGTTTGTGCTTTTATGTCAGCCAGAAATATTGACCTATGCACTGAAAAACAGTCCATACACAGACACACATATATATATACGCAACTTCTAATTGTTGTTTAAGCCTGGAAGGACTGAAAAATAAAATTAAAAAAAACAAGGTTTTTGGAGTCAATACCATGAGCTGAAAACAAAAATGACTCAACTAGAGACCCTAAAGAGAAAAGACCTTACCAAGTGTGATAGATAAATTTTCAGTAAAGTCCCTCTGCACAAAGTATCTTCACATTTATAGGACTGACTAGTTTAAGAGCTCTTTGCAGGTGTCCATTATATCATGTATTCACCCTAACAAATTATACTAGATGCACAGCTCCATGTGGAAGAAATAGAGCTGATAGGAGGTACCTTTGAAAAACTTGGCCCCAGAACCAGAGACAGGTTATTTTTCTGTGACAACAAGTAATAGATATATTTCTCTCTCCATGGTAAATTAGTCTCAAAGCAACATCCTCCATCAGAAAAAGACCTTAAGGCGTTCTTATAATACAAGCAAAAGCCAAATTGAGCACTTTAACTGGATTTTTTAACAGCCCTAAAATTATTAAAATCATGAACTTTAAATAATTATATTTCAACCAGTGTTTTACTAGTTCTCTCCCTACCTTCTCTGATTTTAATTTTCTCACTTGTCAGCATGTCTTGGCAGTGAGAACAAGAAAGACCTCAAACCTTTGCTGATTGCTTTCCAAGCAATCTGATTTCTATAAATTAGAAGTTGCTGATGGGAAAGCAGACAGCAGTACCCTTTGATCAAGATACACATCTTGATCTCTTTTATCATTTTTTAAAAAAACAATAATATTACAACAAAAAAAAAATCATCATACAAGCTTTTCGATCAAAGTGTGTCACTGTCTGCTTCCCAGTCAACATACTGCCAGTAAATTGGCGAGGTGCCCGGAATGCGCAGGCAGCAGCTGGTGGGTTTGATTACCATCTGTATAGCCACTAATGTATAAAATATTGTGTCTCCATCTAGTGGGCATCTGCAGTTTACAGGAAATTTGAAAATGGGTTGGAGCCGACTTCCGTGGGTGGCAGAAGGAGCTTCACTCGACTCCCCACCAGCAGAACCGGGCTATCTGAAACAAGGAAGGCTTTGGAGCTTCGCCCCAGTTCCATCCCTGCGCTGGCACTTGTCCTTGAAATCATGTTTTCTGCAGAGGCATTCACAGAACAACTAGTTCTGTTCTCACAACAAACCACCTCATTCCAGTGCTCTGCAGCACCCTGGAAGTCTTGGTGGCCAAATTTGAAAATGTAAAAGAGGTAACAGGAAAAGGAAGAGCAAGGGTGCCATTAATGACCTGAACGCCTGAAATAAACAATAAGGAATGAGATGAATATGCCAAGACAATGTCTTTCCTTATATTAAAATATTACAAACTGCCCCTCCCCACTGCTTAATGGCAGGACATGCAAAAGGCCTGTTAACTCTCTCATATGATTTCTGATAACATCCTTGACTGAAAAGCAACAGGGGTAACACAAGATACATAAACCTGTTTGTCAGGAGGGTGCCACAGAAACAGTCCTTGGGACACAGACTTTAGAGTCCATGTGGCCACCCAAAGCAGAAACTGAGGCACAAGGCAGCACTACAACAGCTCTCTCACAACAGACACAGGACTAGAACAAACAGTTAAAAAGATGACCTCTACCCCACTCGTTACACCATGCTCCTTTTCATTGATTACCGTCCTTTTTGACAACTACTCCACTAGCGATGTACTGATTGGGCATATTTTATGCACAGCCATCTACTGTGAAAACTGCATCTTAATGAAGAATATCAGTACAGCAAAATGAAATAAAAACCAACAAGATCATACTATTGATTTTTTCCATCCACACGGACTAGACCTAAATTCCCCTAGCTTGAAAAATCTGTTGAGATAACTCTCCAACACAGCATGATTACATTTCATCTAATGACTTCTCTGGATGCATGATAGGTCCTAAAACAACTCCTCTTTTTTTTCTGAATATCTTTTAATAAAGTTTTTGTAGATGTGTTTTGATTTAACACCTAAACTGGTTACAGTAAAGCATTTTTTATTTTTATCATATATTCCATTGCATTAGAGGAAAGTTTATTACTCTATAAATAATTCATTCAAAGGAACTTCAGTTTAACAGAACCTAATAGACACAGTCACTTAAGGTAGCATGCTGGCAAACTTCAGCTTTAAATCAGAAGCTGATCTGTCTTCACATAAAAAAAAGTCAACTTCTCAGAAGAAAGCATTGGTTTTAAGAAACTCAGGCGTGAGCACTTAAAAATGAAGTCAAGGCATGCCAACAACTTTTGTACTAATTTATTATATTGCTTGTTTGTGCAGGAAGGGGATGAGATTTGTTTCAGTCTAATCTAATACCCTTTATTTCAACAGAAACTGGAAGAATTAGAAATGACTGTTGTTCCCTCAACAATTTGCTGTGATAGAAGCTTTATTTTTCAGGTCAGCACTCTCCATTTTTGATTGCTCAATGGGAGCGCCACTATGGCTAAAAAAAGAAGGCTCTGAAACTTCAGGAAATAGAAACTGCTGACTACCTGGTGAAGGAATAATGATTTATAATATATGAATAGGGGCAATAATTGGATAGCAGGCTGTACTCAAAAAAGCCTTAATTCACAGATCTGACATCAGAAAGTCATAATCCATCGATCTAGCATCAGAATGATGGATTATGACTTTTTGAGAACATGTAGACATGTCAGCTTCATGAGCATTCCGGGAATCGCAGTCCAAATTGTTTTACTGAGGTAATTTGAACAATTTCAGCTTTTTCCAATAAAGCTGATGCACTAATATTTTGAAATATAAAAGTTCCATTGTTTTTCTTTTAAACCCTAAAAATCCTCCAACTAAACACCACAGGTTGCCATAGCTTGAGATTGAAGAATTCTTTTTTTTTTTTAATCACTTCAAGTCTGTATAATTTTCTAACAGAGATTACAACAATTTTAAAACCTAATTGCTTTTTGTGTCAAAAAAGTTTTGTATTCAAGTTTGGACGCAAAATAAACAAGGTGCAAAGTGAGGGATTAATTATCTTGTTTTCATTCAGGAAAGAACTGACATATCCTGTGCATGTTTTCCCCCTAGGCTACTTTAAAAAAAAAAGTTATTATGTGCATTTAGATAGAATTCTTTATGCAAAGAAATAATACTCTTGCAATGCACAAATACCTAGAGGTTGAAAAGTATTTTTTATACATAAGCTTTTGACATTTTAAATTAAAAAAAGACAGAGTTGGAACTTCACTTTCCCCATAAAAACAAACATGGACTGAGGTTATTGAATAAAACGTTCACAAAATTCTAGAGATCATTTCATTGAGCACTGCATACTTATTTAAAAGTAAACCACACTTTCATTCATAAAATTCCATTGCAAAATCTTCCACTGGCTTTTCCACATTACAATTAAGTGAAAGAACCTATCAATTAACAACTGCTACATTAGACTAATTCAGTGGCTCAGATGGGTAAGAGTTCTTCCAAAAATGCTTTCTGCTTCAGTGAAGTGTTGAGAATAAAAAGAAAACCCCACATTAAATGTAAAATATTACTAAGCATTTTCAATGTATACTCATATTAAAACTATAAAAAACCTGTGACTAAAGCCTCTTCCAAAGGCATAAAAACTTTATGTTATACAAGTAACAAGGGCTAAAGGGCAAAAGAAACAAACCAAACCAAGCCAGGGTTGCATATCTCTGTATTTTTTTTTTCTGGAAACTCATTTGTCTAGGAGGCTGAGTTTCTCCTTCTCTGGTTTTTCTCACCTTATTTTCCTTCTAACTCACAAAATGTTCAAAAGGGAGCTTATTAATAAAGGAACTACTTAGGTGAAGTTTTTTGGGGTTTTTTCCCCCCTTTCATCTGTGTTCCTAAATAAAGCTATCACAGAGGAGAAGTCACAGGGCTCTTTTGTAATGGCTGAAATAATTTCTTTCACTAAGCCCCACGTATACATTAAGTAAAGGCATTCTGGGTCCAGTCTCAGCCCAGATTTCAAAGCAAACAATGACAACAAGACCAAAGGAAGGGAAAAAGCTGCAGGAAGAATAATGCACTTTTTAGAGCAGGCAGAAGCAATTTACTTCATTTTGACAACTAAATATGAAATGGCTAATAAAAAAATCACTGCCATGTTCCACAAACTCCTTCCTCTAAACACACCTAATGTTCATAAAGGTCTCACATAAAGGCATCACATCACTGAAAAGCAACAACTTCTTTAAATGAGCCTTAAGCAACAATCACACTGCACAACTGATCAAAAGAGGGAGCACCTCATGCGATTAACTTTTCTGGGGAATTACCATTGGCAGGCTGTAATTACTCACTTGGAAGGCAGTCACGAAGACACCATGGCCAACTGTTCTCTGCCTGTGATTTATATGCCTGAGGTAATGACCAGTGGCCAGGATATCAGTGTGGCAGCTCCCTTCAAAAAGCCTGTTGTGCAGCACCAAACAAGGTTCACTATTACTTCATCATCAAACCATCTTCTACCTGCATTTTCCTCGGATCTTTTTCGACCGAAGTATTTACCCAGCTCAACTCAATTAAGCTTATGACATCAAATGAGCCCAAGGAGGGTGGCTACAACCTTTCCAGACTGAGGGAAGAGTAAAGCCCTCAGGACTGCATGCAGGGGAAGACAGGAGTACACTGGGTATCTCCCGATTCCTCCTCTTCTTTGGACCCATGCATTAGTCCTACCCCTTTTCTTGTTATTGAACTGGTTGTTGCCTTTCCTTGTCTCCACAGACACCACGAACCCATTTAATGTAGGTTATGAAGCAGCAGTGGGATGTTAGCTTTCTGTCTTCAATGATGTGCTCTTGAACCAATGACCTCGAAGTGCAAAGCTGTGTAGATCTTTACCATTCCCTCGATAGCCAGGCCTTTATTCATCAAGTTCATAAGCAAAACCTGTGTGCAAAAGGAACGCTTACTCACAACTACTATTACGGTCGTTCTGCTGGGGCTGTACATTGCACTGAAAGAATATGAATTATAAAGTGCATGGCTTAGTAAAATTTAAATTAAGCAAATGTTTAATATTAAGACATTTCATCTTTTTCCAAAGTTCGGCAAATTTATTACAGAGCACTGAAATTGCACTTCAAGCCCTAAGGCTCGCAGTGTTGGAGCCTGCTTGATTAATATAATTAAAAGAATAGCATAACTCAAAATTTATTAAATAATTAAATATATGCAGACTTATTGTTTACTTCCAACTGATAGCATGATTTCTAGCTAAAAATTTGCACTGCTTCACAGCTGACAAGTTGCTAGAGCACATCCCCTTTTTCCTGCTGTGCATATGATTAAAAGAGCAGAGGTTAAACACAGCAATAAAAAAAAAAATTGGGGAATTCTATTTTTGGTCACAGTGGTGCTTAGTTCTTTCCTCTCTTTTTTACAATAAGCAGGTGCTGCTGAAGAGGTGGAAAGTCTCATGGGAAGAGGACATTGAGCTGGAGAAGGGTAGGAAAATGCTTCCTTGGAAAGAATTGTCCTCCCTTCCACAATCACTACATATCTTGTATTGCATTTTTCTACCTTAGCCAAGACCCAGCTTGCAGGAGAAACCAAGCTATATCCATTAGATTACTGGACATACATAGCTTGTGAGACCTGATCCAGAGGATTTCTCAACAAGGGCAAAGCTCACAATTTTATGTGGCATAAAGATCCTGCCTTACACAGTGCTTGCGAGCCACTCACACCTGCATGGCCAGCAAATGCTGGCTGGCACACCGAGGGCTCCCAGGGGTCACAGAGACAGGTTTTATGGGATGGAAATCTTATTTTCTTCAGTATGAAACCACAGTAAAAATGCCTACCTTTTCTGCAAATGTTGCCTGCTTATCTTCATTTTCTCCTGCAACAATTCTGCTTTCTCCTTCAGCCACTGCACTGATCAGCAGCCCCTCCCAATACATGAGGTGGAAAGCCAATGACAAAATTAAAACAAGTTGGCAAATGTACCTATATATACATATTTCATGTCAGCACAGTTATGCTTTAGAAATTATGGCAACAGCAATAGAATTCTGCTGCTGTGATCATGGATAATCAAAGCAAGCGAAAAAAAAAAGGCAGTGCTGAAATATTTTCAAAGGTATGAAAGTCTTTACTGTTGTGTAATTTAAATTTACTTGCCATCACTTGAAATTTCCTTTCGTCTGCGTGATTAGAATTTAAATGCTCCCAAAGTACATTAACAAATATAATTCCTGTTATATTGCAGAAATACTGCAGCAACCTCCTCTTAATGCTGAAAACTAACTAGGCTCCCTAATTTGCTACAGAAAATACAAAGCACAATTAGTTAAAATGTTTTCAAATGAGTCTTATTTGGGAATGACCCACAAGATGAACCACTACAGCACTTTCTACTCTACTTATACAGACACACATACACCCACACATTACAAAGCTACTATTTTCTACAGTATTAGCAGTAGAAATTATGTAGCAGTATTTTCTACAGCTGTAAATATGGGATGTTTCCATTTTACAGAGAACATTTCTAATGTACTAGTTTTCAGTTTGAGGCCAAATTTTGCCAACATTACACATCATGGTAATGCAGTGTTTATTTTAGATACAATCCTAGTAGTTCCCCTAAATTTACTTGGGGCACAGTGGATTGAGGACACATGAATGGAACAGTAAATCTTAGCTGCTCACTCACAACTTATACCGGACAATGGTGACAGAAGGGCAGACATTACAAGCCCTCTCAACCATTATCCCATGATAAATTTGTCTAAAAGTCTCCATCCCAAATTCTTTAATTTTCAAATTCAAGATGTTCTTGATGAGTAGAAATTACTGTTCCCTGAAGACAGAGTTCCACAGAACATTAGTGTCACAGTGAAGATTTTATGCAGCCTGAGTAAATTGGGTCTTAACTGGGAAGTAGTTGACAGAGTCAACCTGACCGCCAGGTAAAAATAGAGCTACAATGCCCCGCTGGAACACCACTGTTTATTGTAGCATTGGTCAAGTTTAGTGTACTCTTCATGAGCACCTCTAATTTTTCCCCACCGTACTGATCTTACTGGATTTGACAGGCAGAACCCTGCAAGCAGCACAAATCTACAAAAATGACGTTTTACACAATGGAATTCCACAAAGCAGGGTTTAGTTTGTTAAGTCATGCTACCTTTTCTTTAGTCTTTGTCCATTCTTCTCCAATTGATTTGGTAGAAGGAGAAAATGAAAATGTAAAAAAAATCAAATTCTATGTGTCTGTGTAGGTTAGAGTTATTGGTACCTATCTGATTAAGAAATTTATTTTGCTAATAAAATTGCTAGTATGTTAACAGATAAATGCTAAGGAAGAAAGGAGATTTGTCTTTTTAATTGTATTGGTTCACTACAAAATGAAACGAAACCAACTCACATTATGGTCTGCAAAGCTGTAAATGTGTTAAAATGGCAATTAAGCTCTGAAAAACTTTAAGGCTTAAGTCCCAATTCCCAGAGGAATCCAGTCCCCTGTGTAATACACCATGTCCTGCTGACCATTTAATGTACAACCTTTAAACTTTCCCGTTCCCTAAATAAGCTTCCTTACCACAGACTTCTACATTTTATTCTAATGCATATGGTTTGCTGCTTATTAGTTTGTGTAATGTTCCCACTACTATGAAAGAAAGAAAAAAATCCAGCAATCCAGGAGACAAATTCTCATTTTATCTTACACTTGTCAAATATTAAGATTCTCCTAGTCTGTCAGATTTCTAAGCTTGTCTAATGTCTGTCATTTGTATCCAAAATTAATAAAGTCTATCCATGCTGTATGATTTTCCAGTTGCTCTGATTCTGATTATGCACAATAATTTGTAATTTAAATTCACAAAGATGTGCCAATGTATTTGTGTTGTCAGTTTTAAAGGCTTGGCCTTTTTGACTCTGATACCAAAGCCATGTTCTTTCTGCTCACTATAAAGTTCCAGTAATGCTTGGACTGACCAATTACTCCTGGTAATTTGATTATGTACCCTCTTTCTTTTATTATTTACCCATTTAACTGAGGATTGATCATAACAAAGAGACAATTAAACATACTGCAATAAAACCAGTATGAATAACAAGAGTAGGAACTGAAGACAAACCAGCAGTAGTTCAGAAACACAGAGATAAGACTGAAATCCTGTCTTTAACTTCTCCTATTGTGTTTGGCTGTGTCAGGGCTGCAAAGAAAAGGATATTAATTTTACATTCAGTAATTCAGAGAGCTCTATTTGCAAGCAAAGAGGAGGGACAAAAGATAAAATCTGTGTCATGGCAAAATAAGTAACATTTGGCTCCTTACTTCCACCTTGACAATTCCTTGATTTCTCAAACAAAACATGATTATTAAACAGAAATGAATGGTTCAGTGCACAGTTCCACACCAGCATGCATGCAGTATCAATAGACTCAAGGGGTCATTCTCAAAATCGACAGAAACATAATGACATTTTTTGAAATTCCACCGGAGGGCATCACAGTGGACCAATGGTAGGATTATTTTAAAAAATAAAAGGAAAAACAAAAAAAAGCCACACAGAAAAAAACAATCCTCGTTCCCCGCCCCCACCCTCCCCAAAAAGTCACCAGCTTAGGCTCTCGCCCTCACTTTCTTTTAACCTAGACCTGCCAGGACAACAGCAACGCTAAAAACTGAAAATAGTCTACTGTGACAAGCCTAAATGAGAGCAAAACTTTTCAATACTTCATTGGAATATGACCATTACAGGTAATTTAATGTTTCTGCAAATGTAAGTCTTCAACTACATCCTAATTCCTGAGGAATACAAAAAGCTGGCACAGTATCTTTCTTAGAACAAAAGAAAATCATTAAGATCCTAAATGTATTACAGACAGAGACAAAAATGATAAATGGGCACCATGAATACAAAATGAATGCTAAGAAAAACGCTGAGAGAATGTAAAGCAGATATTCAAAGTAGAATAATCTCTAAGGAACATCCCTAGCACTCTCCCATTTTATTATACAAGAATACTACATGCATTGGTTGCAATGTATTGCAATCTTTTCACAACACACAACATCCAGTAGATCCAGAGACAGACCTGAATTCCAGCCTGTTAATGCCTGAAACTTGTCCACAGCCTTGATCAATGCAAAATTCAAGACTTCTCAAGCACAGGATGTTCTCACAACTCTGAGACCATATTTGGATGGTCTTCCTATAAATGAAGCATGCAACATTCATCTTTATCACTTACAATCTATGCCATTTCCTTAGATTGTGTTCACAAGCCAAATTTGATATGCACAGTCAAAATAAATGACAGTGCAACTGCACGGGAGATATTTTTCCTTGCCTAGTGTTATTTGAATAGAACAGAAACAACACACCAAGCACATGAATTCTAATACTAAGAAAGTAGTCATAAGCATATTAGCAGGTAATTCATGCAAAATGTCCTTTTCTGTGGGAGTGGTGACAATATTTTCTGCAATATGTATTTACAATATTGTTGGATTCTTGTAGAACCAACCAAAAAGGTCAGAAGGAACCACTTGTCATAAAGTGAGAGAGCAGAAACTTGAGGTATTCCAGCCAAAAACATCTGTATTTGTTTAGGTTTTATCCTGGACACAGCACCAACTGTGACGTAACTCTGCAGAACCTACACAGGCTCTGACATAGGCTTTGCAGTCAGAGGACAAAATCTGAGGATGAAATCAGCCTAAAAAAAAAAAGGTGAACACTGACCACATAAGCATCTTAAGGTCAGCCAAAGAGTCTGCCTACTCTAACAAGTAGGAAAAAGCAAACATTAAGTATAAACAATTATACTCTCTTTGCTTTAAGTTGGCCAAGAAGAGATGCAGGATGAGGTCACTACCAAATTTTCAACAGTGCACGTGGGAAGCCAAACCATAAAATACTTTAGATAGTAGTCTTGACCCTGAAGAACACCAAAAGGCTGCAGCTGCTGTGTTTCCAAGCCTGCCCTGAGGAGATACAGTATAGTCTACCTATTCGATGTTGTTTTTCTGAGTGCTGGAAACACATAATGAAATCTCAGCTTCCACAGAAATGCAGTGGATTTGTGGGAGACACAGGAAACACAAGGCTAGCTAAGGCTGATGGAAGTGACAGATGGGAACCTACTTCCCAAACCAGAAAAGGAGACAGTGAGGTTCAGTGAACTGGAGCTGGTGGGAGCTGGCCATCAGCCCACACTGAAGAAGGGATTGGAAGGACAGAATTTCCCACCCTGCTCTTTCGCTAGCAGCCTGCAAACGACTCCTGCCTTGGGATCAAATGGTGAAGGAAACTGCAGACAGGAGAGAAAGGGGCCAGAACCAAGTCCCTGCACTGTCACACCTGGGCTACCTCAGCCTGATCTCTTTGGGTGCACACCAGCTGCAGGGGAAGGAGGACATGGAGAGCACACTACACCCGAGTATGTGTATGGCTCTCCTTCCAGTACCATTTGGCAGCTTATTCCCATATTTCTGGTGCCTTACAATATTGTTGCAGTGTATTTAGACTCTCATGAAAGAATCAAACATTATGCTTTGGATAAACTCCATCCCTTTGCCAAATGTTTTCCTCATTTAAGCCCTAATAAAAACATTTTGAATGATTACACTGAACCTAAACGGTGTTGAAGTCTTCCAAAAGTCTAGCAAGCTACAAAGAACAAATAACACAAATGCTGAAGAAAACAGTTGTTTTGTTAATATTCTATTTACACAGCTGGATTCTTAGGAATTTTACCCATCTGTATATTTAGTAAGCAAGGCAAATTAATGCTTAGAATTGCCATTTCCTAAGTGAAAAACAAACCAGTAAAATGAAAAGGCTTCCCCACAATCTGTCTCTCTCTGCCCCATTCCAGATAGACACGCACACCTCCCCTGTAGCCATGAACCACGAAGTAACTGGAGAGGATTCTTCACAGACAGATGTAATTTATAACAAAGGCAGGAAAAGGCAACCCTAACTCAGAGCTTGCTGCCCTTCCTATAAAGTTCACCTCCTTACCAAGAAAAAGCAGAGAATAATTTGTTTGGTTTCTGTACTCAACTCCTTTTTCTTTTATTGTGAAAAGTTTCCATTGTACTTTTATGTTTTGATTATTGAGTAAGTTTAGAGACTTGCCAAATAGCCCTAGATTGTTAACAGACCACCACTATTTAACTTTGAATGCTTTAGCAAAATAAAGGCACAGTTCACATTAATATTCGATGCCCTCATTTTATTTATTATCTTTTCTTTGAAATTTAAACAATTTTCCTAGCTAAGGTTTATTAAATGTAAACCTAAGTAGCAATATAAGTTACCCCACATACCAACCAGACATCCTATAAAACTCAGCTTTCTAATGAGTAACACCACATTTTGCTGAGCTTAGCATATTCATAGGAAATCAAAATAATGTTTTATGAATTAAGTATTCAAATACATCAGATTCAATGTTCAGTAAAAATACTTTATGTTGTATCTTATGACAAGTCATAAAATTCAAGGTGAAATTAGAAGACATAAAAACTTTCTGGTGCATTTTAAAAAGGAACTTTCAAGGATTCCAAAACTTGTCTGTTATTTAGACTTGGATTACATTTGTCCTCATAACATCAACTAAACAGATGAAAATTTATTAAAATGTATATCGATTATAAATCATCACAGTAAAGAAATGTCATGCTATTTATTTATATGAATAAGGTCAACATGTTATTCATAACATAAGGTCACAAGATGTATGAATTTGATACATAAATATTCACCCGTGGGGATACATTCCCATGAAATATCACATCACTTGCCCATTCCACAGATACTTTTATGAATACAATTTAATCTTCAAGATGATGAAAAGCTGCAGATAAAGGTAATGGGTACAAAACAGTTGTTCATTGTAGTATAAGGTCATGGATCCCTGTCTGCCAATTACCAAAAATTATGCAGGAAATTTTGGAAATAGGGCAATTGCTCTGGAAAACCAGTCTCCAGTAAGTCTCACTGTACAAGCAGGCACAAAAATGGTACCTGCTGGCAAACAACTTTAAAAAAAGGCAGCTAAATTTGAACCAGCAAAATATAAATGAAATGTGGCACCTTCTTGAATAACTGCTTAATCCCTGCTACATTACATGGAAGAGTTTAACACCAAAAATAGCATTGTTCTGCAGCAGACATAATGCATTGGGCTCAAAATAAAATGTCTCTGTTTTCTTTTTTTGGCAGATTCCTTTCAAGTTATGTTCTTTGAACTTCCTAAAAATTAGTTATTGTGCAAATAACCTTCTGCCAACATGCCAGCAGCAGCCTACCTGGCTCTCACCAGCTTATGTACAAAGCCCTTCCAATGGTTTGGCTGATATAGAACCCTGTTTTCTAGATTCCTGTCTCCCCAGCAACATGCCCTATGGAAAGCTGAGGGCACACCACAGACCCCTAAATCATGTGGGCCTTGCTCCAGTAGAGCCAGCTACACTGTCTGGCACCAGGATGGAGCTGGGGCTCTGAAATGATCTTCAAGAGCACTGCTTTGGTGTCAGGGAGTTTAAACACAGACATGTAAGAATAGCAATTCTGTTAAGTGTTTATTTTTTTGTTTTAAACTGGAATTAAATCAAACTGCAAAAAATCTCAGATTCTCCTATGAAACAAAATTACTGATCTTTGCTCAGCTCCAAGTACTTTCTTTTATGTTGGTCAAGTAAAACAAGTAGAATTCCCAAAGGGCACCAACAGAGTGAGCTATTCTGGAATACTAGAAAAGTAAAACAAAATTCATATCCTAATAGTCTGCCTTCAGTTACTTTGCTTAACCACTTTAAAATTTGTCCAAGTCAATAAATTTCTGCCAATCTCAATGTCTTCTATTAAAATTTACATCTTGATTGATAACCATTTTTAAACATGTGCTGTAGTGTTCTGATAGAGCACTTAATCATTTGGATTGTAGAACATTCTGATGAATGGCAGAAACAGGCTGTCATTAATGTACTGACTATCCTTCCAGTCAAAGCCTACAATTCCTAGCTGACCTGCATTCCAGCATATAAACAAGCCATTACTGCTCTTATCACAACTACGTGTTTTTACATACATACAAACACACACATACGGAAATCAAGCCACTTTCTAAATAAATAATTTAAAAACTCATAGAGCACATCTGTGTATATATTAATTCCTGCATAGTTCCAGAAATGTTTTCCTGCCAAGAATTCAAGCTTTTTCCCCCTCTCTCTAACATCATACAGTCAAAAATCATGATGCTTTGTCAACTATACAACTGAACTAAAAAGTGATCATGAGCCTCAATTCTTTTTTCTCCAGGATCTTTAGCTTTTTATCCTCCAGGGTGCTGAACAATGTGACCCCAGTCACTTCTCAGTTTAATTCTGTGTATGTGAATAGATCCATTGAAATTAAAATCCCCAGTTTGTCAAAAAGAGGTGCTTGTTGAAACGCTGGCTGGGTCAGAACCATGGCGCTCAGCACACTGAAGGCACAGCCCATGTCAGCTATTTGGCATTTGTCCTGCCTGAATTCTTTTCTTCCGTGACTTCACGCACGTTACTGAGTTAAAAAGCAGGCTTGTTTTGTATTTGATGTTTCCTAAGAAAATAATTTAAAAAACGTTTTGTTAATCATTCTCTAAAGCATTGTAAAAGTACTCAGCACTGGCTTATGAATTCCACCAGCTCTCTGGAACTCTCAGCACTTTTCAGGGCAGAGCAGTTCAGCTACCAAAACTCAGGAATGTTGAAACTGCTGTAGAAGACCGTCAGCATGCGACCTACATGGAAATGTAACTGCTAAAGGTCAGTGTATCTCCCCTACTGACACATGAGTATACCAACACAATCTTTGGAAAACAAAGGTTGCTTCTTCTAGGCAAGAGATGCTTCAATATTTGAAGTAGCACTGCACACAATTCCAACAGACTCCACTTTTCATTCAGACTAATCACAAGTCCTTCAAGATCTCTGGTTACAGCCCTAGCAAGCCTCAAGATCAAAGGGCTGGATATCTGTGAATTTTGTCACAAAACCCACTGGCTCTCCAGCTGTTTACCTCAGTAATTCAGACTTGGGTATGACACACTTCTGTAATGGACATCAAAAATTTCCCCTCAGACATCAAAAGTCCAAGTACCAATTTTAAACATCCATAATCGGAAAATAATGAACCTACTCCTGAGGCTGTAGTTTTGATCTTCATAGCAGTAAAGGCTTGAGGGACATGTTTTGAAGGAAAAAAATAAATAAGAGCATGTAAATGAAAGAGAAATGGAATGTAACACAACATCAGTTTATCAAAGATACACAATGCCAGACTAATTTCATAGTTTATTAAATAAATAATTTTCTAGACAAAAGCAATGTGAGAGACACGATCAATTCATGAGTGAGCAGGAATACCAACAGATGGAACTGAATGGCCTTGAAGACTATTCACTCTTGTATTCAATGACAAATTGGGAGGTGACATTGGGGGGATATTTTATTTTTTAAACCTACAGTGCACTGGGAGTACCTCAGCTAGAAAATACAATAACAAAGGAGAACCAGAATAGCAGATGTACGATGAGACAGCCACATGACACAGATATAAAATGTGCTTCTAGGACCTATCATGTAGGCTATTCCCAGCAGAGGAAAAGAAAGCACTATTGATATTTTACAAGGCCTTGCTTTTATCTCAGCAACAATATTATGTCAGTTTGGTCACTTATGTTCTAACAAAACTGATCTAAAGTGGAACAATTATAGAAGAAGGCCAACAGGATGACAAGAGGCTGGTATGGATGTAAGAACACGTGTATCAAAGTCTACCTTGAAAGCAAAGATTAGAGGAGGCTGGTTTTTCTAGTCTAGCTGAATGAAGGCTGACAATAAGATTGCTGTCTCTTTATACACTAGAAAAATAAACACTGGGGATGGAATGAGAGCTAAAGGTCAATCCTGGCACAAATTGGCACAAGGACAAATGCACATAAGCTTGTCATGAATACACTCAGACCAGAAATTGAAGTTTTATAACAATTACAGAAACCAGGCACCAGGGCACTTCTTAACTGAAAGAGCAAAGACAAAAAAAGTTAACTTTTTAAACTGGAGTTTGACAGGTTTCTGAAGAGGATTATGAATGTTTCCCTAGGAGAAAGCAGCATGAGAGCTGACAACTGAAGACATCCCTTCCAGTCCTATGCTCTTCTTGATGTCTTTGCCATGGTGATATTTAGAAAACAAAGCTACAAAAAATCAACTCACTGGTTTTTAGGCACTACAAATATCTGAAACCTCCAGGCTTTGAAAAGCACTTCATTAGCTGGAGAATGAGTTTCTGTGGTGTGAACTGATATGCTTGTGGAAATGTTCTGGTTTCATACATCTCTAAAATGCAGTTCTCAAGAAATCATTGAGCAAATTTGTTTAAACAATGACTGATTAACCAATCTAAATATGCAACACCTAATGAGGATTATGTATCAAAGTCAAGTCCCAGACTTTAGGGCTTTTGCCATCAGAAGAAAAAAAAGCTTTATTAGCTTTCAGAAAGCATATTCTTCCTATCCACCTCCTTAAATTCAAACACAGAAGGGATTTTGTTCAAACTTAAAAAAAAACCCCAACCCAACCCACAATTGGATAAGGACCAGACACAGTCCAAAAGCTTAATGCTTCAGAAAGTAAGGAGTACATGGAAAGAAAGCATTAATGGAAACTGTTTTGGAACTCTAAGTACAGAGGATGATATCTAGTGACTGCTATAATACTGAATCTGCACTGCCATTAAATTTAATCTTCGATATTTTTATTGCAACCTGACCCACTATGACATCTCTGAAGAAAATTACATTGTACAGTACTATTTCAAGAAGTCAAACTTAGCTAGTCATCTGGGCCATAAAATAGCAGATTACTCCATCAGGCTGGCTAAAGCAACTAGGAATAAAACTAGATTTACCAACCACATTATTTTTATTAGGAAATGTTTCAAAGCAGACATAATCCCAAAAGACCTTAGCCTCATACCATCCAAAAATACACAACAGAGAGCAGCAAAAAACATGAACTGCAGTATAAGGTGCAATTTGTAAATGAGAGAAAAAAATATTGCAAGATATGTCATAATATATCATCCTATCAAAGCAAAATAAATTAACTGAACATAGAAATAGAAAAGAATAAAAACTTCTACACAATTAATGTATTAACAATTTAAACCTTTGTTATAAGATCTGACGTGTTACTAGGAATTGCTCCATTGAATCCCTGCACATCAAGATTTAGTCTAAACTCCTTTTGATTTCCTTGAAATTGCAAGCTAATATAGGTGTATTAAATCACAGCTAGAGAGCAAAATGTCCAGAACAGGCAGAAGGAAAAAACCAGTATCTTTAACAGCAATATTCCTGAAGAATCCTGCTATGGTAGCACTACTTGCATTTTATTTTGGATCATAGCCACAGAACAGCTAAAGCACAGCTTCTTCTGTAATCATTCTAAATGGGGGGAACTGCTCATAATAGTAACAGGAAAAAAAGGCAATGAATTTACTTGGCAATCTTAACACTTCTCAGCAATTCCTTGTACCGTCATGTTTTCTAACAGGTATTCATGCATACATAATATATAGGTCTTTGTAGATCCGGAATGAAGGAGAAGTAAGGGATTTGATAGCTGAAAAGGCAAGTTTTAAACTTTAAATACTGTCAAAGTAGGTTAGAAGTCTGATGTGTGTTTTATCATCTAACCAAGCATTCATGTCTTTATGTTTTAACCTTTTTTTTTTCTAGGCAATATGATCACCTCAGGAAGTTTGGGGTTTAAAGGCTTTAGCCAATGCAAAAAAAGAAGAAAAATTAAATTAGCCTGGCATTTGTTACCTTTTCTAAAAGACTTGAATACTGTCTGTGTTTTACAGAGGTGGCTTTATTATGCTAGCTGCATCAAATGCAGAATATTAATCAGACTGTGAAGCTCCACTAATTATGTGCTACATTTAAATAACTTAGATTTTGTTAAGTGGCACGGCCACAAATATTGTATGCATAATCTGAGTTTTGAGTCATTTCCCTTTCTTGTCTGATTTTATTCTACACAGGAAATGACAGGGTCATTTGGAAATAACTGCAGTGAAAGATCAAAAAGGAAACTTGATTGAGAACACTGTATAATTGCCTGTGCTAGAGAAAAAAAAATTCCAATGACTTTACAACCCATCGCTATAAGATTTCTCTGGAAAACACACACTGTGGTTTCCCTGAAAGGATATCCATTACAACACTGAGTACAGCTTTTATTTGTTGTAGCTGCATCTCTTTTAAAGAAGCAGCTCTTCTCCTGAGGCTGTTGGGCTTTTATTCAGTAGGTAATTCTTTCGGCACACATACTCCCTGAGCTAAAGCCATTTCAGTGGAAGCAAATCAATTCTGTTGAAGCCAGTAATTTCACTGACTCATCTCGAAGTGTTCATTTGGAAAAGGAGATAATGCTGTAATTAAGCTCTTGGAACACCGTGGTTCTTGTTATTTGGGAAAATCTGGCCATTACAATTTACAGTGTCCTGTTCCAAAAGAACAGGCTTTTATTGCTGGAGCTAAAGGAAAACTTTTTAGATATTAGTTGCACTCAGCTTAGAGTCAGGATCACATCCAGCTCTGGGCTGTGGTGTGTCTGCAGTGGCGTTTTTTGTTTTTCGGTAAGACATTGGTCTACATAACAGGACAGCAGCCAAACTTTCAGCACAGATTTACTATCTACTTTCAGCACATGGATTTCCCAGTCGATCTCCTGTTCCCTGAGCAGATGCACTGTGGAGCAGGCAACCCCAGGTGTGCTCCTGCCACAGGCACACACACTAAACCATGGCAGCCCCAAAAACTCTGTTCATCTATGGGATTGCAAAATAGAAGTAATGATTTCCTTTATGCATAAGAATTTCTAAAAAAACAAAGTTGCTGTAAAAGAATTTGAAATCTATGCTGGGTTCACCTCTCATCCCATTTTAACACACGAAGCAAGTGCAAATAATGCCATAAATTTGTATGTGCAGCTTCAATGCCCTAAACTTTTACTTACTGAAGAACAATGCATCACCCTATCAAAATAAACTCTAACAGAATATAAGTATTGATTTTCTTGGGTGTTGGAGTGTGGTTGGACAAATTAAAAGCTCTCTGCCATGGAGCTCAGAATACAAAACAGACAGATTAAAGTGAAGTGGCACCATAGGTAGGAAAGGGCCGTAAGGGAGTTACAGCTAAAGACTGTCATGCGGGGTTTTGTGACAGTTGTAGCTGCAGATGGCACTTGTTGCTTGAATGGATCATCACCAAAGTCACTCCCTGAAATCCATTTCTGCCATTGCCCAGAGGTGCACCCTCAGCAGAGGTGGTGCTTCCCAGCAGAGCCTGTCCAGGGCAACCCGTCCTGCAGCTGGGACAGTGCATGCTGATCTCACCCACCCAGAAATGCATCTTCAGGAAACATAGACGCATTTCTTTTAAGCTGGTCTAAAACCTTTTAAGATTCATGACCCAAATTTACACAAGACTCACTTAATCAAAGCCTCATTAATATCGTTTTTACCAATTAAGAAGTGCTAGCCATCCATTGATCTAATTACCTAATATAAAAACCCCACCCTAACACAGTAACGCTGAAGTTCTGCTCTACCTTTTATTCACAGTTTTGTCACCAATTTCATCGTAGCTGGAATTTTAACCCACCTTGTAAATGATGAGAATTATTTCCAAATATTTGCATCCATGTCAAGAAAAGTCCTTTTTTTACAACATGTCTACTTAAAGCAACATGGAAAGCAATTATCCCACATCATCAGAGTCAAAATACCAGCTGAAAGTGTAAAGGAATTTTTCCAGTGCATTAATTTTAACTTCACTGTGTACTGATAAGCTAAAATATAAGTACTATCAAAAAAATTACACTACTGTGCCTCTCTGGGCAACCAGTTGGCTCCTAATACAAATTTAAAATGCAAGTATTTTTTAATGTATTGTAACATATATCCTCAAAAGGCACAGTCAAGCTAAAGGAAGGTTAATTTGATTAATTGAACCAGTCCATTTGATTAAAGGCCACATCCTGCATCAACACATTTTCCTACGTATTTTTTCACGTGTAAGTTAGAACACATGACAAAGTTCGCCGTGAAACCAACTCACTATTGTTAACTGAATTCTTTCAAAATGCTCAGTTTTTAGCTCCCTTGTTTTTTTGCAGCCAGTATAATTAACTCTTGGTGGCTGCAGTAGAAACAAGACTCTGTACATGCACATGCATACATCTCTATTAGGGCTCTGGTCAGACTAGGCATGGCATACCACCTTTTCTGATTTTGACTGCTGATTTTAAAGCAGAGTCAGACTCACACGCTGCTAATTCAAATTACATGCATCAACTTACAAACACCTATACAAGTGTTCCTGATTTAACACAACTAACGGCTTAGCCAAGCAATGCATTTTTTTGAAATCCCAAATTAATTTTGAATACGAGGATCAAAAACATCTTAACTTGCGCTCTTTAATCAGCCATTTTACGTTAGTAATGCAGGGACGTTGACATGAAGTTGCTTTGAGCAATATAAAACATATGCCATGGTGCACTCGTTAAGTAACTCTGCATAATGAGTTCCATCCATATAAATGACTCACCTCATTACTTATCACAGGTTCTTCTCTACGACCATGGAAGAGGTATTCATATTCTTTATAGTGTTTAAATAAGCTGAAAAACAAGACAATATAGACCATTACAGCTGGAAGTTTTTGGAAAGGTAACAACATTACAAGCTTTGTTAAACTAAGAGTTAACCTCCAGCATGGTAACAGTTCAAATTTTAAAAAGAAACAGTTGTTTAACCTCAGATAAAACATGCAGCATATTTAGTTTGCAGGATTTATTATCAGATGGCTGTAGAAAATACAGTGTGATACTTAAAAATCCATCCACTTAGCCCTTATGAAATTGAACTCTGAGAAGACAAAGTTCTACTCTGAAAAAAGTAATCCCTGAAACGCTTATCACCAGGATACTTATGCCTTTAATATCAGCAATAGCAGACAAGAAGGAAACAAAGCCAAATCAGCTTTCAGATTCTGGGATGGGCTGCCAGTACAGGGAGAAAGTTTGATCTTGGAACACCAAAACAATAGAGAATAGAAGAACTTATACTCTCAAGGTCACTTTGCAAAATCAGTGTATTATTTCCTCAAAGAAAAACTAAAAAAATAGATTGACACCAAGCAGCTTTGTGTATTACAACAAAAGTAACTTTAAATAGACTTTGTCAATGGCGTAAAATATTTATCTTCCTTAAAACACGTATGGCTTTCCGTTTCACATGTTTTAAATAATTTTCTTTGTTTCCTTTTCTAATGATCAATGATATGGCATTTGTTTAATCAAAAGTTTTGTTTGTCACAGTCCATCTGTTGCAATTAGTTCTTCTCTTACAATCATGATACAGAACTCCTGGCTTCTGTCACGTCATTTTGACATATGATTTAAAACACTGCTCTGTGATTTCATAGCAAGTCCAGGTTGAAGAATGATTCCAAGAATTTATCGCAGTCCTGCCTGCTGTATCCATGAAAGGTACAGCAATATTTGCAGGGAACATCTGTAACTGGTTCCTGTGCTTTCTGGCTAGGGACAGGACACAGGTTCTTTTCTTGGGAGACCCATCAGCTGCATCAGCAGTACCTTTGCCTCGGTTCCTGCAAGGCCCATATTAGAAGACTGGCTGCCAGCAGCTAGAGGCTGCCTTCCTCCAAACCCCAAACACACAGGCAATTAAATAAGTTCTTACAGTCTTTGCAATTTGATTTAAGTATATTTTTATTGCAGCACTTCACCAAAGAATTCCTAACATGTTTCAGCGGAGACACAGAAATTATGTTTAAAGAGAGTTCAAGACAACCTGGAAATTACTCACACCGATTTATAGAAATACATGTCCCCTTTCATATACACCTGTAATTTGCTAAAATTCTAACAGGAGTTATTTGAAAAAAGACAAAAAATATTTTATGAACATCACAGATGTGCAAGAAATAAGACATATATCCTTCCAATCAGATTGGCAGAAATTATTATTTCAAATTTGCTCTCTTACTTATCCTAGTGCTTTGGAAGGAAGACAGATTTACAGCACCTAAAAATCAGGTCTTTTCCCCTCCCCCTCCAAAGGTAGTATGATATTCTTTATGGACTATGTTACAGGTACATATAACTTAAAATATGTACCCAAAAATATAAGTAATTATTTTTGGCATTTCTGAATTTTATGTCTTTATTTTTAAACAGACCTCTGTTCAACCTGGCACCCCTAATCCTGTATGAAGGAAAGAATTCCCCCACTTAATGCTCTTTAAATCAAATCACATAAATTAAACATCAGCATTTATTTAGAAAAAACAGTGTAGTTTCTTTCTTCTATCAGGCATTATATAAAATACCCTTTTTTGTTTCTATTTTTTTGTGAACAATTAAAAAATTCTGTACCAGTGTTTCTAGCGATTACACAGAAATAATTTTACTTGTGTAAGTAAGATTGTTAAGAATAGGCCCTCTTATGATGTCATACGAGAATCTGAAGGTGATTAACAATGACATATTTCCCCAGCTCCACTGCTTCCTGAAAAGAAAATGTCAGGAGTTATGCTGATGTGTGTTTGCCCAAGGAGACAAGATAAAAAGATGATAACTGTCACCTTCCACCAAACCTGGAGGTGTCATTGTAGTTGCTGCACAGTTTGCGCCAATGTGGTTAAGCATTTGTCCCTGTTTCCATTATAAATCCCGTGGGTTTAGAGCTCATCTGTAAAAATGTGATCTGAACTACAACATGTCATACTGTCTTGAGTAGAAAAAAAGCTACAGGCCTATCATTTAAAATTAAACAAGAAAAAATGTTGAACTAATACATTAATTTGAATTGCAATAAAACTCAACCTATTTCTGAGTTCATAAAGTTTAAAGTACACCCATTTAAGTGTGCCAATTCCACTCTTATTTAGAAAAACATATTCCAGTGACTGGAATAATGGATTGCATAAACTGGACACACATGATACATTTCAGTGTATGTGTGCACATCCATGACGTCGCCACAGCATACATTTGTAATAAACTGAGCAGTTTGGACATACAACCACATATTTGGTGGCCAAAATACCATTCTGCTGCAAAAGTTTTGCAGCTTGATTGTATTCCTGCCCAGTTAATACTTTGGTGGTAGTAGGATGGAGCACCTAATCTCTTGGACGAAATTCTTGTGACTGTGAAGGAATTACTTCATGGACAAGATATCTCTCAATGGATAATTTACACAAGAGCTATAGACATGCTATTTGGAAAGAACATTTGTTCCATATAAATATACAAAAGACACAGACAGGAAGGGAGAAGTAAAAGGAGTTGAGACATCTCAAATGCCAAGTTTCCTTTTAGTTTAGGGCTAGTACTTGGCAGGACATTAGTTTGCCTTGACTACAGAAATTTGAGATTTAAAGAGATCTTCCCATTTCTTATGGGAAGAACTTTAAGTGGTTTATATTTTCCATGAAAAAGAAACAAAGGAAAAAAATCAGAGAGCAGGAGAAAGAGACAAATTTTATAGCCCAATCGTAAGAGAAATCGCCTGTGCTGGTTTAAATCCCCATCTGAATCCAAGTACTGTAAACTGGAAGGCTAATAGCTACCCTAGTATTTTTGCTTTTCTTCCAGAGAAAATATTTTTCTGCATTCAGGCAAACAGTTAAAAACCTCCTCTTTGCTGTGTTAAACTTTTCCTAAAGAACACTCAGAAAATTCCCAACAAATCTATGTATGGATCAGTCATGATCTTACTCAATTTTAATGCCCATCTGCCACAAATCCCCCCTCTAGCCCCCATTTGGGTCAGAAAACGGCTGGAGGGCTATAGCTGCACTACAGTGGATGAGCATATACTACAGGAGTAACTTCTTAATTTTCCATCTCCTTGCCCCTGACATTCATGGATGGTTAAACAGCTTGAGAACTGTTCTGTCCATCATGTACTGCAAACAGGGGTATGTGAGTACAGCCACTGCCTTAACCACAGCATTTCAGTGGAAGAAGGTGTGTACATGTTACTATACAGTAAAAACTTTATACAGGAGTGTGACTGTTGCTATCAGACTCAGTATTTTTCTCAAATAAATAACGAATTTACTGCTTTTTGCATCTCTTTCTGTGTCTCTGTTTAAAAGCCAAGACATGTCACAGAACCTTTTCATGTACATACTGGACTTTTGCTGATTTTGAAATGCAATATATTTACGACTCCTATATGATCATAACCTTAATTCTGTAAAGTACAAAACTTTAAATCACTTCAGTCCACTATAACTGTCAAGGCCAGACAAATACTTAGAGTAACAGACAAGATCTACAATTTTATTCAGATGGAATCTAAAAATAGCTTTTAAAACAAATGAAGAATATTGTTCTTACACCACTCTGTTTTCTTTTATCACTCAAAACAAAACTCAAAAGGAATATTTTCAGCATAACCTTACAATTTGATAAACTTCCAGTCTAAATTTATTTTCTGGGCTTTGACATCTGAGGCCATATCTTTATTGCTCCTTGCATATTCTCTCTTCTTTTTCATGATTTAAAGTTTGGCATATGCAGTATGTTGGCACAGTAGGAAATATCCAGTAAAATAATAGCAAAATACTAGTAACAGTAGTAGTAGTAGTAGTAATAATAATAATAATAATGGTTGATTTTGTTGTTTTTGTTGTTACTGTTATTTTATCAGTCATTCCCCTGCTATATTAGATTAGTGAAATAAGAATAGATTGTGTAGAAATAAATACCTGATAACCAAATAATCAATGATTGCTTTGGCTTGCTCAATGCTGAACAAATTCAGGTCACCTCTTTCTTCTGAATCAGTTTTGCCTATTCCAGACATTGCTCTTTCAAGTTCTTTTAAATTATTTCCCAAGGTCATATGTTTGTCTGCAAAGTAATCCCAAAGAACAAAAACTATGAATAAACATGACAGGGTGGGATGAGTTTTTTGGCCCATTTTAATTATAAGACTTCTTGAAGTTTTAGTTATGACCCATCACAAAACTGAAAAAGCAACAGCAGTCAAACGCTTCTCTCTGTTGCCATTATTCTCATCAATAAAGTGTCCATTAAAATTTCATCACAAAACCACCACTCTGCCTTCACAAAGGAAGAATCACAAAAATGGGTGTTCAAGACACTACAGCTTCCCCTCTTACCTACGCAGAGAGAACCACAGGCAGATTAATATGCAAATTTGAAAGGAAGAGTATATTTTTCTTTAAAATAGCCTACTGCTTATGTATTGTAAAACATTATTCTTCTGACCATGCCCCTTGTAACATAAGCCACTAATACAGGAACAGATATTAAAAACGGTGAACAATATTTTTAAGTGCTTACAGCCATAAGAGAATAAACATGAATATGCATAATACCCTGTATGTGTCATCAAACTTGGAGACATTTTTGTATCCTTCCAAACCAGATAATTACTTTACATTTTTACCCTGGAAATCAAAACCAAATGCCAAAACAGGTTGGAATTAGAATTTAAATTCTGTTTGTTAACTGTCCTGACAAAAAGGAAAATCTGAAATATATCAGTGCTTGCTGAACCTATAAAAAGAAAGGATTCATTTTTCTGATTTGCACAGTGTCTGCTGTCACTAGAACCATGGGGAGTTTAAAGAAAAAGCTTCAAATACAATTTATTTTTTCCTTTTATATCTAAAAAAATCTACAGAAAAAAACGGGGAAATATCCACCAGTGGTGAAATAGATTTATTTTCCTTACTGTTTTATGTCTCTACTGATACACTCCTTGGGTTTTTTTGTGCAGAAAACAAATTAAAAGACTTAGAAGACTTCTGTTCTTTTATAGTTTTGACCTTTAGTGGTACAGTAATCAAAGACTTGAAAATTTTACCTCACTTTTCAGTAAGAGAGGCAGCACAATATAAATAACCATATGGGAAGGGACAAGAAATAAACACAGAGAATGTAGAGGAAATAGAAGCCATAGGAAATGAGGAGAAGCAACAGAACCAGAAATACCACCCTTTGTAGGGAAGTGAAGGCACATAACAGGATCACCTAGCCCCTGAGTCTGTTGCCAGCTCATCCAAATTTTCTCTTTCTTCTGCACACCAGATTCTCAGTCCCAACCACCTGTCTCAGGAAGACTTGCAGAACTTCTGTGAGGTAAGGAGCACCTTACCCTCAATGGATAGAAGAGGAATCAAATCACGTGACCCATTCTGACTCCCAATCAAGCACGGCCTCCAGTTTCCGAACCTCAGTTTTCCTTGCTCCTTTGCCAGCCTTAAATGCATTTCCACTACCCTCCTTCTCTAAATCCATTCTTCCTGCTCAATGCTACCCTTGCTACTACAGCCAAGTCAGCTTAATTCTCCAGGCTGATTGGGTCCAGTGCAGGGAAAGGAAAAGAAAGGGTCACTAATATAGAAGACATCAGAATTTTGCTTTTAGTTGAAATGTTTGGTAATTACAAGAAAATTCATCTCAGCCCTGGGCTACAGCATACTTTGTAAAATGGATTTTTCAGGGGACTAAGCTGTGAAGCAAATGTAAGAAGTTTCCTGCAAGCATTTAGAAACTACATTTTCTTTCTCTAAAAACCATGTATATCTTAGCCAAATCTAAATGGATTTTCACAGGACAGCAAAAAGCAAATTCACAGCTTTTGCTTGCCAAACCTTCTATCTTTACCTCAGAGCACCGGGGCATTAGACCTGTCAAAAAAAAAAAGACACAAAATAGGTTCTTTTTCCCACAGCCTCTGTCTGCAAGCCCACTGAACTGGTTCAGTTGCAATTTTATATATAAAAATTCGCCAAAAGCAGACAGTGTCGTGGAAAAATTCAGCTTAAAGAGTTAAAAGTTTGGCACAGCTTAATGCGACTAAGATGACATTCCTGAAAAACGTCAGTCAGCTTTAATAACGGGTTGTGCTACCAGCCTGTCGTGTACACATGTATTACACGGTCTCATAAAACTAATTTCTGACGGGTTTCCATTCTGCTCCATTGTTATAGTAATATAGTTAGCATATGTTAAGATACTTCCTCATTGGAGACAGGAAGGACAACTGGAATTCCAATGATCATAAAGCACGTACCTATTCTGTCAAAATTCCAAGTCAGAAAGGCCCTTGAACTAAATTACAATGAAAGAGTATAATAACTATTAAAAACTTGATTTTAAATATTCGCCTTCTCTTTTGAATGAAACTGCTGAGTCCTTTCATTCTTCCTCTGGGATGGACTTTTCTCAACACAATCACCTTCAAAGTGAATGTTAAGCAAGCATCAGGATCTCTGAAAAAGAAGGTTTTAGAGGACACTGCTACCATTTTTTTCTGGCTATTTCATTCCCACTAGATCAAGCTTCATGCTTTGTGGCAAATTTCCTCATAGCCACAGGAGCTGTGGTCCCTTCATTGTCAGTTTTCCTCTTCGGCAGCAATGCCAGTTTACTTCCCTCACCAGTCCTTAGTTAACATATATTCTGTGCCAGAAGTTCAGCATTTGCCATATAGAAAGCTGTCTGAGAGTTGACCTCCAAGGATAAAATAAATGTAATTCACCTGCTGTAATGCTACAGGATGCACTGAATATCTCAAACAGCAGAAAAATATGCCCAAGGCTACAGTGAGTCAGTCACTGAGACAGCTGGAATTAGAATATAGGAGCTCCTTGCTCTCACTCTACTGTAATTATTATTTATTTTATCATAGCAAAGAAAAGGTCTCTTCAGGACCTGGCCCATTTGTACCACATACTGTACAAACAAAGAATGAGGAATATTCTGCTCAAAAGACTTGAGTTTTCTCTAACAAAAATTCAACATCTGCCAGTAAGAATTACTTTCAGGCACATGGGCTAACATACCAACATTCAAGAGGAAAATAAATCATTTCACAATTACTTGTAATTAAATATCACTTTATTAAAATGACTGGGAAACATTCTTGCCTTCCACTTCAGATATTTATTTTACAATTCTTAATTATACTTACCGCTGAGGTTCTCCAAGGCGAAATTTAATAGATCCATGAATCCTGAGAGCTGGATAAGACTGAAGTTCATTTCTTTAGCCCACCAAAATCCTGCAGTATAATAATCTAGTAAAATACCTTCTTTCAAAGATGTCTTTAGTTGTGTAAGATTCAGAAATTCTTCCATCTTTCTAAAAAGAATTGCAGAGTAAAATAATGAAATTAAAAAATAAATTGCAGATTCCAAAGTCCAACGTGGTCTGCTTGCAATTGTATCTATATTTTTTATTATTAGTTGCTATATTATTCATGTGTGCATAATGTACATAATTTCTTGAATTGAGCTCCATCAATTCCTAGGTAAGAACATTATGATCAGAGGACATATAAAAAAGTAAACAATCACCTGCAGGTTTCAGCAGACACTGTTCAAGTGCTAAGATATGACTAACAAAAGAACAAAAATTAGAGAATTACAAAACCAAATACATTTAGAATTCCAGAGAAAAAATGTGTGTTTCATCAGGAACTGGTTTGTGGGATGAAATGACACAATTAGTCTCCACTTTCTACTATCACACTTTCACTCTGATTGAGATAATTTTAGAGTAGTAATAAGATCTTGTTTCCATCTCAGGATTATTTTCCATGTGGCCCCTGATGAAAAATTACATTTGAAAATTAATGTAAATAATAAAATATATAATTACTGAAAGTAGCTAAAATATTTAGAAGTTTAAATTGCATTTCCATAATGGTCCAAACATTTAAAAAGAGCCTTATCCCATTTTACTGGCACACAATGAAAATTTTCCCACTTACTTTAACTTGCAAAATGTATGAAAAAATACACTCCCTTGTAGGAGGCCATACTGTTGCTGACACATTTATGTCTACTCTATCCAAACACAGAATTAGTTAGGTCTTTTATAATAACTGTCTGCTTTTTTCCACATGAAGAGGGGGGATGGGGGCTAGAACTTGGTTTCAATTCTTCCAGTACAACTTCAGCCATGTCTCAGGTTTTACATTAAAAAAAAAAAAAAAAAAAAAAAAAGTTTTACATTAAAGCAATCCTTTGCTTCATAACTACAGCTGAGGATGCAGGTGCCAGGGATCACAGTTTCTAGTCCCCTGTAAAAGAGCAAAGTTTTCCCAAGCCCTGCTGCCTTCTCACTCCTTCCTACGAAGGACATTAATCCCAGACGTACTGATAGCAGCCATTAGATTTTCAGGGGTTTCACCGACACAGTACAGACACGCTGTCAAATGAGATGAGTTTCTTTTTTTAATTAAAGCCTCAATAGCTAACAGAGTAAAGCATATAATCCAATCAGTTTTGTTTAAAACATGTATTCCTTTGTTCTGCATGACAAATTTGTATGGCTGCACACATGCAAGTCGGTTAAAAACACTTAACTGTGTCCTGAAATAGAAGTGGAACGTGGCCAGCTGAACTTTCCAAGGTTTGAAACAGTCCATATCCTCTCTCTCTGAAGCTTCTGCCAACTCTGTGTTTTCATAATCAGAGCTTCTCAGGGATTTAGATTTTCTCTGATTCTGCTACCAATGCCAGTACTCATCTTTTCAGTATTTTGTAAGGCATGTCACTGACAACAGTATCTGTACATGATGGGGAAATGATGGGGCAGTTAGATTTCCTAGTTACCCTCCCTGCTTTTTCTTTCTTCATGGGGCTCCAGTCCTATGAAGATGGACAGCAGTACCAAACTCCCTGAGAGATGGGAATGCAGGACATTAAAACTCTCATACTGAACCAGACCTATTCTGATTTTCTAACCTTAGCTGTGGCCTTCAAACTGCTTTTGTAAATAGACACAACACACTGTGGTAAACAAAATTTTAATGCTGCTGCTAAACTGCTTAGTGTGCATAAAATACCCTGTAACTATGCTCCTTCCAGTAAGATGCAGTATATACTTAAATTCCCCCTGTACAGTGTGTATATATAAATACATATGTGATCAGCTGAGACTAAAAGAGAATATCATCTTTCAGTGTTTTTCTTTTTAATCTTAATGAGAAAGTTGCACGAAGAATTGTGTCGTTAAGCACATTTTAGTCTCCAGTGAGTCGTACACTTCAGTCTCCTCTAAATTTAAAGAGACCTATTGTGCAAGAGAAAACAGGAAAGGAAAGAATTTTTGTATTATTATTTGATGGTAGTAAATTTTCTTTCCAGTTTTCTTAAAAAAGATCCCAGAAAGACCTTTCCTCCATAAGAATAGTGACAAATAGGAAAACAGAGTATGTTTCAGGAATATTTTAAGCTCAATTAAATGGTTACCTATTCAGATGAACAAAGTTGGATTTTATATATTCCCCCACCTCTTCCTTCCCAAACTAGACCAGTGGCCCAGCCCTTTGGCTTTCAACTCCCTAAGAACCTGCTAGCAGACACAAGCGCTCCTAAATAATTTGTGCACTTCTGGAAAGCCTCATCTTTCAAATATAAGTCTGGAGTCTCAGGTTAAAATCCTGGCCTCCTAAATTCAGCTGCTATTAAACACTAATAACAAGAGAGAGTGTTGGTACAGGAAAGACAAGATAGGCTGACATCAGAAGTCTTTGGCTGTCTCCTATTTCCCCAGTGCTCCACAATGGTGACCTACTAATGCCTTCTTGAGCTTTCCATCCCTTGCTGAACTTTAAAGACCTTTTTGATTTTTTGGTAACTCGTGTTACAGTACAGAATCTCAAAGGTTTTAGCAAAAAAAAGTTACCAAGTGCGACTTATTAAAAAAAGCTCAGTACTGACCTATTCTTATTTACATCTCAGTATTTTGTTTACAGTGTATTTAAAGCTATTGTAAATTCAGAAACCACAACAATATGAAACACAAGTGGAAAAAAAGAAGTCTAAGCAAAATCAAGATATACAGGAAACACAGTAACCAGACTGGATCTGAGATCAACAGTATTTCTTCCATCTTTTGTGATTATTAAATATCAATGATTTAACTGAACAATTAAACACTAATGACATAACCACCACAAAAGAAATCTAACAAATAGGCTGCCATTTTTATTTCATTATTATATGGGTTCCAGCATTGTTGTCATTGCTACTTACTTTTCAACTCCTTCCAGATTTTCTTCTGACAAGGCAGTAATTTGGGAAAGAGAAAAAAATGCCCTATTAATAATCTCCTTTCCACCTACGTCATCCTGATCATGGTCTTCTTCCTGATCTCGGACTTCTTCCTGCATACATACATATAGGAATGTAATTTTAAAAATGTTTATTTTATTATGTCAGTAACTTATCTAAATAACATTTTTATATTGAGGAGGTATGCAAGGGATTAATTCAACAAATGCCAAAAATGTAAGACAGCTATAATTATATGGCAGTAACACAATACCTTAACACATTCTCACTAGAGAAAAGCTGGGCAGATACATGGAACATAGTATTTTTATCATAAATTCATGTGGGAACACTGTGACATATTATGTGCTGCACAAGACTAAATTAACTTGCAAGCAAAAACAACAGAGATTTAAAGGTGCAAAAGAATCCATGAATCTAAATTTGACCAACATGATACTGCATTGCACAATAATTAAATCTTAAAATTAAGTTTCTCCTAAACATATTATGAGAATACACACTTATTACTATGCTATTTGCTTTCCACCCTGTACTTGATTGCATTTTCATATTTACTGTGAATGATACACACACAAGGATCTGACAGTACTGTTCCTGGGAAGGACGTACATGTTTTAGGGGATAAAAACCTGAACCCAAACTAACAATTCAATGGTCTTAGAAAAAATAGGAACATTTTATGGTATTTCACGTTGTGTGGTCATTGACAAAAAAGATATTTCAGTAAGAAATCTATGAAATGCAAAAAAAAGTAGAAAAAAATCCCCTAAAACTGTTTCAAAATAGAATATGTAGGTGACAAAGTGAGGCGTCAAAGCACATTATAAAATGTGAGATGAGGCAGCCCCTTCAGAGAGGTGAGGGCAGGGGCACAAAGGACAGTGGTCACGGGACAGAGTGCTCCAGTTGAAAGGGACCCACAGTGAGGCAGCATAAGAAAAAATAATTCACTATAAACATATTTAAGCATTAGAATACATAACTCAGAAAGGCAGAGGAATCTCCTCCTTGTAGGCTTTCAAGATCAAACTGGACAAAGCCCTGTTGGGCACTGGGTGCTGGCCTAGCTCTAATGAAGCAGCTGAACCTGTCCCAAAATGCCTTCCAGCCTCCTGCTGGGAGTCTGTCTGGCCTGACCACACAAACACCTGATCACAATTTGCTGGTAGCAGGTACACTTGTACATCTGCAGGACCTGGGGTTTAGAGAAGTGCAGCAAGGCAAAGCTTGCAGAATCCTGCTTCCAGCTCACACGGGGAGAGTGAAGCAGAATTCCTGACACACACTGATTTTTGAGCCTGACCAGCACTGCTCTGGGCTGACACCAACTCACTCCAGCGCTGGTGAAGGAGAGCCCCCAAATAAAGCTACACTACTCCCCCTGCTGCTGCTGAACTGCAAGATGTACTGAAATCTGGGACCAGCTGAAGAACCACAGTCAAGAGAGACGAAACAAGACTGAGAGCAACAAAAAACACTCACTCAATGGACAGACTATTCTTCCCCTCTCTAATTAAGTACTAGAGTACTTTCACACTTCAGTAAGAAAAATTACTGTTCCCAACTGTAAACAAGTCAATCTCAGATACAATGTCTCATCAGAACAGGAATGGCATAAACGAAAGCTTCCTTCACATAGTTAAGAGCATGACGTTAGTTTGCTTTTATTAGCAATAATTTACACAGCATAAAAAAAAATAATCCTACAGTCAGTAATGCTGCTATAATTGAAGCTGCAGGGAAAAAACAATACCTCTACATGCTAATATTATACAATTATTGAAAGACCTATTTTAATAAGTAGAAAAAATACAAACGCTTTCCTGAAGTGGTGTCAGAAATCTGTTGAACATGAGATTTTTTAGAAGCTGTGGAAGCTGAATTAAAAGAATAACTGATATTGATGTTTTGGAAACTGAATTAATGCTCCTCCCTCACTTTCTCTTAGGATGTTCAATACATAGGATACTTTAGTATTTATAGTGACCACCACTATCTAAATTACGCATTACTGGTCAGTCAGTCAACATCTTACTGGGCATACTTGTTAGTAAGGCAAAATGCTAATATTTTACAAGTTGCAGTTTAAACTGAAGAGATAGGCAGCTGCTGTAACTCAGTGTTGCAGATAAGGCTCCGTAATCTGCACATCAAACCACAACAGCCTACAGGGCAAAGCAAAGGCTTCCCAAGAACCATTTCATCACATTCCCAGCAGCAATATTCCCACCAATGCATTACTGTTTTTGTTAATGTTTGTGATAAGGATGGGGTTGGGGCACCACTGTCCACTTTAACAAGCACAGGTATCAGATACGAAGAAATACTTATGTTACAAATGTTACAAATGACAGATGAGGAACTACAGGAGATAAAGCACGTGATTTAAAAATATTTTTTTTAAATTAGCAATGTTTCTGTAATTTAAAAAAGTCTTGAAGGTCCATAAATCATTTAAACAATCCTGTGTTTATGGACAGTTTCTGCTTGGGCCGAACCTACACAAACACACCTGACTAAAAGCTTACAATTATTTTGATTGATTACTTTTGTCTTTTGATTGCTGTCTTAAACCACTACTGAAAATACCGGGAGATTATTTTTACATGTGTTCACTGGTGTCAAAGAATTTACTGTTCATTTCAGTGTTAACTGCAGTGACTGACTGAGGTAACCCAAGGTGAGTTAATTCTAGTAATGCTATCTTCATGTGTCAGGAAAAAAACTCCTGAACCAATCCTACCAATACACATTCCCAGCAGTAGACTTAGCCTATTTAAATACAGGCTGCTACTAGAGAATTATTTGTTACTGTTTTATTTTCCTTGGAAGGATTTTTAGCTGTTCTGAATGCATAATATGTTTCTGGCTGTTCAATACATTACTCCAAGTACTGTGGGCATCCCTTATTAACAGCATCAAATCAAAATACCAAACAAACGTTCTAAAACAAAAGAGTAAAATCTTTCTCAATCTCTCAGCCAATGTTCAAAAATTAAACAGGAAATAGCAGTAGCAGAGTGATATAGTTAAACAGCAAATTGCAAAACACCTTTGTGTTTACAGGGGTGGGGAAGAACTCTCAAAACCCCAAACCCATACTAGGTCATCCCTGGCTAGGAAAAATGCCCCACTACCTGCAGTTTTGGTGAGGGCCTTTCCAGAGTGGCCAAACCTTGAAACACAGCAATGGAAATGAGCACCAGCATTCCTGAAGAAAAATAAGATTGTCGTCTGGGAAGAGCCCTATGCAGAGGTTGAAGATAGTATTTGCATTTGTTTGACAATATACCACCACACTTTGCCAAATCATGGCTTCCAAAAATATAGGCTTACCAAATTTCTTCAATTATAGCAAATACTTGAAGTGTAAGGAACTTAAGAGCCTGCTCTCCTCAGCCTACCAGGGAAATCAGACTGGACTCAACTTTCCAGTAGCTCATGTAAAGCAAGCTCAGCTACTCTGGCTGGGCTGACAGCAGTGCAGATGTACCCTAGAAGAGTGTTGTATATCAGTTACAACTTTAATCAAAATGGGAATGAAAAAAACCCAACCAAATTACACCAGCAACACAGGCTGTTATTTGTATTATTATACACATTTTGTTATCAAGCTGTCAGATGCTTCAGCAGCAGCAGAAAATCCTGAAGCTTTCTACATAAATAGTTAAGGCAGAAACAGAAACACATTCACTGTTCCTGTTTGTTTTTAAAAGGCCCCACTTGTCCACTCCCACAATGGGAAGTTAAGATCAATAGTTGCTATTTTTAGTCATGAACATTTCTTTTGTCATCAAACAAATGAGGAAATAAAAATAGCAGCACTAATTTCAACTACCTTCAAAAGGGAAATCTGCAGATGCATTAAATGCAAAAGACAAAACCTACAGGCAAAGAAAGCTTTCAAGGACCATTATAAACATGATAGTGTCCTTTTAATAACAAAATATGTTGCAAAAATTTCACACAGTCCAAACATTAAGATTTATGGTTGACCAAATGTATGATGACAATAAATTTTACTGATGTTTTCACAGCTGCAGACCAATTATAGGAAAAAATGTGGTTAAAAATAAAGCAGCAGCAAGACTTGCTAAGACCAGGATTCAGATTTTCTAATATACCTTCTGCCAAAAGTCATTACAAGTCAGAACAATTATAAAAATATTCAATTTGAATCAAAAGGAATTGTCTTAAAAGGTAAGAAATTATATTAAAAAATAGTGCCAGAATAGTGTTTCCTACACCTTACATATAGACCATGCCAAGCTATCTTCAGACAAAACTACAGACTATATAATGTAGTTTATAAAAACACACAATTTCACAGGGTTCCCAATAAAAATAAATCATAAAGGACAGACAGAAATATCACAAAAGTAAGCTACTGCGTGTGGAACAAACTTCAATACATAAGGAACAGAAAACATGAGAAAAAAAAGTTGTTCACTGAATTCCTCTAAAGATTCTTTTTATAAAGCCACGAAGTAAAAACTACAAAAATTTCAGTGGTACATTTCAAACAGATGTACAATATATTTTTGACAGCCTGTCGTTTCCCATAGAGCACACCCTGTATCCTTTTACTGTGATCTGACTGCATTACCCCAGTGTTACGCTGCTCCAACTGCCAAAATATTTACAGAGCACTAACAGAGTGCACTGTGAGAGATGCATATATTTTTCATAAAGCATTTAGAATACTTAATAACACATTTCGCATGGAAGAAGGTTTATTTATTTAAGGAAACCTAAATGTTAAGCTTTTGTACTGACAAAGATGCAACCATGACACTGGCTGAAGGCACTTAATCACTCCCACAACAGTCACAGCAACTTCTTGGCCAGCGGAGACAACAAAGCAGCTCAACCAGAAGAAAATTATCTTGTAGTAGCTACAGCTACATAGACAGGCTTGAGGGAAAAATTCGGAGTTGATGCAACACCTCATACGTTCTTGGGAGGAATAAATTTTGTTCTTGTATCTCTTGACATGCAGCATGAGACGAGTCGCCTGTCAGAAACCACACCTCTGTCAACCAAGTCAAAAAAGGAAAGAGGAAAAAAACAGGGAGGAGGCTGAAGACAAGCAAATAAAGCACATATTAATGCAAACACTGTGGGTTTGTAAAATCCTCCAGCACACTTCAGCTACCTAAAACAATGAAAGGTGAGAAATACAACTGTGATATTGCTGGAAGGAAAGTGTCAGCTTGCTCCCACTCCCTCAGTGGTCTTTGAAAGGCAACCAAAAGCCTTTCCCTCAACAATTCAAAATTAGGAGATTCCTACCACCACAAATAAGCCAACTGTGTTGGTTTGACCCAGGCTGGATGCCAGGAGCCGACCATGGCCTCTCTGTCAGCCCCCTCCTCAGCTGAACAGGGGATAAGAAATATAACAAAAGGCTTGTGGGGAGAGATGAGGACAGGAATTACTGTCATGACCAAAATAGTCTCAGCTTGGGCAGGAAAATAATTTATTACCAATGCAATCAGTGTAGAATAACGAGAAATAAAACCTACATCTCAAAGCACCTTTCCCCACCCCTCCTCTCTTCCCAGGCTCAACTTCACTCCCAATTTTCTCTACCTCCTTCCCCCAGGAGCACAGGGGAATGGGGCAGAGTGCTTGCAGTCAGTTCATCGCATGTTGTCTCTGACCCTGCTGCCTCCTCATGGGGAAGACTCCTCACACTCTAACCCTGCCCCAGCACAGGAACCCTTCCATGAGGGATAGTCTTCCATGAATAGCTCCAACATGGGTGTCTGCTCCACCGTGACCTCCATGGGCCCCAGGGGCACAGCTGCTTCACCAGGTGCTGCAGAGCAATCTGCTCTGGCACCTGGTGCATCTCCTGCCTCTCCTCCTCTGCTGGCCTTGGCATTTGCAGGACTGTCACTCTCCCATATTCTCACCCCCCTCTTCCATCTGCTGTTGCATGGTTTCCTCCTTCCCCTTCCTAAATCTGTTATCGCAGGGATCCTCCCTCTGTCACTGGTGAGGCCAGCCTTGGCTGGCTGTGGGTCTGTCCTGGAGCTGGCTGGCATTGGCTCTAGTGGACATGGGAAAAGCTTCCAGCAGCTTCTCACAGAAACCACTCCCGTAGCTCCCTACTACCAAAGCCTTACCACACAAACCCAACGCACCAAGAAATAACCATACACTTCTGAAGGAGAGCCCATAACCGAGTGAAGCCTGGCAAGGTAGTGGGAGGTCAGAAGTGGACGAGGTGCTCAGCAGCAGCTGCTCAGGGTGAGGTGGGGTGAGGTGAGGTGAGGTGGGGTGAGGTGAGGTGAGGTGAGGTGAGGTGAGGTGAGGTGAGGTGAGGGACAGACCCGGCTGG
>NW_008246060.1:3305412-3317163 GCF_000691975.1 Corvus brachyrhynchos
ACACACACTGCATTTTTAACACCACGCCCTTTTCTACACAAAGTCACAGAATGGGTAGGGTTGGCAGGGACCTCTGGAGGTCATCCAATCCAACCCCCTGCCGAGGCAGGGTCACCCAGAGCACGTGACAAAGGAACACGTCCAGGTGGGTTTGGAATGTCTCCAGAGACGGAGACTCCACAGCCTCCTTGGGCAGCCCGTTCCAATGCTCTGCCACCGTCAACATGAAGTTCTTCCTCATGTTGAGATGGAAATTCCTCTGTTTTGGTTTATGGCCCTTGCTCCTCGTCCTGTCACCGGGCACTACTGAAAAGAGTCTGACACCATCCTCCTGACCTCTGAGACATTTAAACACACTGATGAGATCCCCTCTCAATCTCCTCCAGACTAAACAGGCCCAGCTGCCGCAGTCTCTCGTCACAAACGAGATGCTCCAGACCCCTCACCATCCTTGTGGCCCTCGGCTGCAGCTCAGCACAGACAATTTAGCACAAAACACCCCAATCTCAACAGTAATGAACTAAAACTACGTTGAAACATTTTCTCTGCCAGCTTTGTATTGCATGTAGCAGCAGTAATTCAGAGTAATAGCAGTTACCTGCAAGATCAAATAAAATGCAAGCATTTGGTAGGTGAACAGTAATGAGAACGAAGAGCGAGCTAACTTACTTTGCAAAGTTTATGGATGTGCTGAGGGAGCTGGTGTGACAAAACAGCTTCTTTGCACTGCCCCACATAAAGCAAGGGCCTCCCGGGATTTCTGTAGCTGTTTCGAGCTCTGCCACTGCTTTGGAGCAGTTTGCCACCTTCAGAAGGTTGTCATCATCAGTTTCTTAAAATGTGCAAACCACTAAGTACCTGTGTCCTAGCTGGGTCACGAGAGACAAGAACATGCCCATTATCCACTAAGATTGTGATTTATAGTGTGAGATTCACCACGTCTGTAGCTCCTGTTCCTGCTCAAACACCCTGACCCTCACTGACACATGTAGACCAATCGCGCTTCCAAAAGGAGTCAGAAATCTGTTTGAGGTTCAGAGAGCTGGATCCTACAGTGTTTTGTAGAATTATTCACAGTATTTTAAAGAAATAGAGCCCACACTGTGAATTTTAAAGAAATAGAGCCCACACTGTGAATTCCTACAATTTGTGCTGTGCTTTGTGGCTGAGAGTCATACAGCTGTGTTACCGCCCCTCTTACTGTGTATATAAATATAACCAAATAACATTATTCAGAGCTGCAAGCACTGCACGTAGTAAGGTGTTAAAACTGGGGAATTAAGTGTGATATTTGGATGCAATATAACATTGTGTACATTCATTATTATGTTATCTAGTTGGTAAGAGATAGATGCTAGACTTAACCCTGCATTCCTCTGGAACCGAAAATGCCCATTGATTTCCATGAACATTTTCAATGTAAAAGACTTGGTGGCTCAAAGCCTTTAGAAAGATCTAATTCTGTTTCTCCTGCTCAATATTAAAGGACTGAATTCTCTCTTACACAAAACCTGAACTGAGCAGGTGATTGAAGCTGAGCACTGATTGAAGCTCAAACCACATTTCCAGCAGTGAGCTCCTAAACTTCCTACTTTTCAATTTAGATTTTTAGAGAGTTGGTGTCAGAAGGCTTAGAAATAAAAAAAAAAAAAAAAATAAAAAGATTCAATAGCCATGCCATCATCAAGCCATGCCATCTAACTTCGTGTGGATCCTTCATGTTTACAAAACCACATTTGTGTGTACGTGAATATTTAAGGTGGCTTTTTGATTTCCTTCAAATGCAAAACTTGTAAGTGCAACAGAGAAATACTGAACTTAAAATGCTGACCTAGTCCTTTTTGACTACAGGTAACCATGGTAGATTTTCTATGATTCCTAATGGTCACAGAGTCCAGGTTAGAGGAGAACAGCAGAGCTCTTTCTCCACTAGAGTAGGTGTGTTAGATGCAATGGTTTCCTGAAAGTGTCTGTTCTGGCATATGTAATTTAAACAGGACATATTTGAAAATCTGGCTTTTACATGGTAAGTGCTCTTCTGTTTGTCTGAGAAGCAACCAGAGTTCAGGCTGGGAGATGTTTTGCCAAGGCTGGTAACACTCAGCGCACGAGGATCTTGGAAGGAACATTTAATTTTTATCTTCTCTCTTTGATTAAAAGCTCTTCAGCTCATGGTGCCTGGACCACCTCCAGCCTGTACAAGATAACCACCACACAGCTCACTAACACTCAGCCCTGGCAGGGACTGGGCAAAGAGGTGGTTGTTCCCCTCAATTTTCTTCAAGTTCTCAGATTTTCATTTTGCTAATTATGCACCGAAGCATCACAAATACAACAATTCCACACTGCTCCCTGCACAATGAACTACACAGTTGTCTTTGTAGAAATGCTTTCCTCTTCATCATGATACCGTATCTTTTGGGCAAGGAGCAGGTTCACCTGCATCACACAAGTCCATGTCAAAAGGGGAATAAAGGTCACAGCTGCAAGCAAAGCTTTGATGGTGCAGGCTACCTGCAATTGGAACACAACCAGAAGCTGCAAGTTCTCCAAAATATTCCACTGAGTCCTCCAAAGTTTTAATAACCAAGGTGATTCAGTGTGATTTGGTTACTCGTTGCAGAGATCCTGGCACTTCAGGAATAAATGAAATGTGTTAATTTAAGAAGAGGAATGAATTTTCAGAAGTTGCCTTCTACAAAGCAAAGGTTTTGTAAACTCCAGGCCCACAGAAACATCCTCCTACTGACAGAGATCCTATGAAAATGTTCAATCGCAAACACGTTTCCATTCACTTTTAGTTAAGCATCACCAAGCACAGTAATTAGACGCAGGCAATTTCAGGATGAAAAGCAGATGGAAATTCCTAGAGGAGCCTTGCTTGTTACATCAACATCAGGTGGACATATAGCTCCCCTGGCTGCCAGCCCTCATGACAACAAATTCCTTATACTCATGCCCTGTGGGACAAGAATTGAGAAAAAAACACAGGCAAGTGGAGGACTTGCACACAGTATTTCGGGTTGACCCTCCTAGCAACAAATGGGTAATTTGTGAAAGCAACAGGACATTAGTGTTACATGGCTCTTACTAAAGAGCCCTGTGTTACTGTACATAAGGGCATTAACATAGTAATTAATCATCCCCTCCTGGCTCCTTTATAACATTCTTTGCAGATGCTCTATCCAGGGAACAGCATTCCCTCTAAGGTAATGTTTTTCTGTTTTACATATATAGATATACACCTTCAGAAAAAAATTCTGGGCATGATTATGTACTAGGAAAAGAAAAGCATAAATCCCAGGTTGTCAAGGAAACTTGTTTTTAAAACAAAAAGATAATTCTGCCATTTCTTAGGCAGTATCCAATTAAAATGAGATACAGGTACAAGAGGGTATAACTGCTTTGGTGTATCAGCAGCAGGACAGACAGAGTTCTGAGTTATTTAGGGAGAGATACTGCTTCTTTTTTGCTCACTGTTTGTCAACACAATCTAGCTCAGTATCTCTCCCTGTCTGTTTAATTAATAGGTAGGTAAAATTTCCAAGTGATATGACAGTGATTTTGAAAGACTTGTAATATTAGTACTCAGCCCAGCAATAAGAAAGTACAAGTTAAATGTAGCAAATCATAACTTTTCAATTATTCAAAACAATATGCATACAGAGAAATGAAAGTAGTAAAACGTGTATTCTATCAATGATTCCATTATCCTCTCACCATAAAGAGAAGTGGCTCAATGGAGGATAAAAGCAAATTTTAGATTGATTCTCTTCTTGATCATAGCCAGAAGACTGCTATAGCTATTGCCAAGAAATTGAATCAAGGTTCATAGAAATCCTAAAAATTAGATAGAAAAGACTTAAAAGAACATGTAGCCCATCTCCAGGGGACCTGTACTTTTTCTTGCCACCAAGAACTTCAAGCAGAAATAGGAATGTATTTAACCTGGTAGTTCAAGACAGCTCCTTACTATGTATTAAATTGTAGGAATAATGTAAATGTGCATACAACATTGCAGTACACCATCAGTGTGAACTAAGAAAGCTTAGGTTTTTCTCCCCTCTAAGTACCTTAGTAAAAACCCTAAACTATGAGACCTGATGCATAAGATAAAGCAATATGGATAATTTAGAGTGCAGCTGTTTCAAACTACCTACCGTCAAGGTCACCAATTGCTAAAACAAAACCCAAAATCTCTGTAGAACTCAAGGACTCCTTACAGTCGTTATTCAAACCAGGACAATCCACTCAGAAGTCCCAAATTCAGGACAAGAGACAAAAAGAAGAGCACTGACCACTGAATGACTCTAAGCCCCCTAAGTCTTATACAGCCATGAGTGCACTGGTGACAATGGACAAATAATTTAACATAAGCATAGTGTAGGGGTTTGGGTTTGTTGAGAGCATTGTTTCACTGACAGAGCGCTGCATTCTTCAGGAGGACACACTGCAGTACAGAATATGCCAATTAACGCCGTGAGAAAAATCACCAGAAAGAATAATTAAACAAGTTATAATAGCAAACAGAGATAAAATCTATCAAATACAGTATTACATATATTCATATTCTAGGTAAAATATGCTATATATTAAACATATACGTAAATATTGGTTCTATGTAATATATATGCATATATTCTCTCTTCAGACTGCCACTTGAGCTCTGATTCCCATCTACTCTGTATCTTTTCTAAGGATATAATGTATACTGTTAATCTTGGCAAGTTTACATGAACTGGAGTATATTTTACTCCATGAAAAAGATGAGACATTAATCTTCCGGGCAAACTCTCTTGAAATTTCATTTTGATAGACAAAACTTGACTTTTCAGTTTGAACTACTGCTTCGTTCTGTTGGCAGGCCAAAGAAGATAGAAAGACACAACTGTGTGAAGTATTACATCTTAGTAACAGAGCAAAGCCTACGAAAAAAAAATAAATTCACTGCTTCCATTGTCCTTGCCCTTTTGCCCCCAAATGGGAACATCATTTCTTTCAGAGATTTCATATTCTACTCCTTTCATGCCTTTGTTGTGAAGCTCTATTGATTTTTTGCCACCTTCTCCATATGATATTAACCAGCTTTTAGAATAATATATAACAATTTAGGGCAGCAAGTGAAAAAATACATCCAGCTGAAATTACAGGGGGATTTTCAATAGAGAGACTATAGGTACTCAAGACAAAAGTTGTCTTGTATACTAGAGCTGACTGTATTTGTTGTTCATTTGTGAATCGTTTGCTTGTTGGACTACACAGCTTCCAAGGTGTCTCAATATCTCTTTAGTTATTTAATAATGACTGGTAAGCCTAAATTACTGGGACATAACATAAGTGGTCTCTTGGAGCAGAATCCCAGCTATGGCAGCAACACCTGGACAGTCAGTCTGGCAAATGTATCTCCATTTTACAGAGTGAGATCTATCCAAGAGAGTGAAATTTGGCACTCTGCAGTCTAGCAATACATCCGAAGCATCCCTGCCACCAGAACCAAGTAATGAATTGGGTTAGATGTCACGTGTCTTCTCCTTGTGTACTTGGAATTACAGAGTACAAATCCCAGGGAGTGGATGAGCACACTCAGGAAGAACATGTCCGTGTAGTCTCCTTAAATGCGTAAGCATAAAGGTTATTCTGTGATCACTAGGCAGTAGGGTTAAAATTACGATGAAGCTGTTTGTTATTGCCCTTCCCCTCTTCTTCCCTGACTCATTTGAGGTTATGGACTCATCTTGGCAAAGTACATTAAAATAAAAGGGTATATAACTCAGTAATCAGTCCTGGGAGCACTTTCCTTCCGGGATTCTGAATTTGAAATATCTGCTGTGCAAGCATATGTTTATAGAGAGCTGCAAGGAGGAGTTAATGTCCATATTCACTCCAAAAAGATTATGTAGTTGCATGTAAAAAATGAATCTGCAGAGCTCTAGAGAGCTTAAGTATATTACTTCTAGTAAAAATAAAACTCATTGAGCAGAGGACCCAAGGCCAGCACATATATTTGTGCTAAGAATATCACTTTAACTGCATACGAGCTCTGCATGTGATGTCATATGGAACATTCATGGGTTTCTCCCAGAACAGGGGTCAAATGCTTCCATAAGGTATTTATTAAAGTAATGTATTGATTTAGCTGAGGCAGAATTAGCCTGTTGTAGAGTGGAAGTCTGATTAGTCTAACCGATTCTCGAGTTCCTCAGTATCTTGGAACCCAAAATTCAAAGGAAGAGAAAGATGGGACACAGCTCACCTACACTCCTCTGCTAACACTTGTGACTGTTGGGTGATGGAGAACAGGGGTGCAGAGTTACCCACATACCTATCCTAGGAAATTTAGAAGGAGAATGAAAAACCTCAGTGCACTCATTGACAGTCTTCCTTGAACTGGAGCTTATGCTTTTCTCATTTACTTGAAATTTGAAAGAAGATGATAGAAGTTAATGGAGTTTCATTATGGTAAAGCAGTGTAAAAGGAATCATCCCCCTTGTTTTAACATCTGTGAACAAGATCTTCCTCTTCCTCGCAAACAAAACATATGAGATTCTGCTCAATTTTAATGCTGTTTGGCATCTGTGCCTATACTGCCAGGGACATTCAGAACCATTTACATTAACAGCAAATATTATTTTCACTCTAAAGAAGGAAACATATCCTTATTGATATTCAGCAAGTGGTGTGTTGTTGCAACCAAGATATAATTTACTCACTTGTCTGACTGGATTACATTACTCCATGCATTTTGTAGCTTCATCTGTGAAAAATCGAACTTCAGTTCTACTGCTGTCATTTCCCATAATTCTTTTAAAACAATCTGTGGCAAAAGGATAAAAAATAGCTCCAATAGAAACTGCTTTCTGGGGATGGCATTTGAAAGGACATTATTTAGAGTTAATGAATTAGACTAAGAAGTTTGTCATATTCTTTACATGAGCTGTGAGTCAGACTTTGTATACAAGTATTTCTACCGTTTGTGTACTTTGTAAAGGCCGGGACTCCCTTTGTTCCCTGGGAACCCTGCAGTGAAAGCATTTGTGTTCAGAAGCACACGGCTTTGTTAGGCTGCATGGGTCATGTTTCCAGTTGTTCTCCTCAACCTTTCAGTGTGCCCAGAACCAGCAATGCCGTCCCTCGCCAGGGCTCCCCCAACTCAGCGCTGCAGCCACCTGAGCAGGGCAGCAGCTCAGCAATTCACAGGCAAAGCCACAGGAGTTCAGCCAGCGCGAGGGTGAGAGGACTGAGCCATTACTTATCTATAAAACTAGCAATTAGAACTCGACTGCAGTAAAAATGGAAAATCCCCAAAATGGAGGGTCAGGGATGCTCTTTCAACTCTGATTTCTGCCTCTTTATTTCCTCTGATGTAAATTTTGAAACTCCTTTTGATGAAAAGAAAATCAAGCTCCAAAACCAGATGAAGCTTCAAAAGATGACTATAGGCTTTCCTACACAAAAGTGACTCAAAGTTTTATTTCCTGGGTTTATCAAACACAATGTAATTTTTCTTCTATCTCTTGCTTTTTACACTAGCACATGGATCACACATTCCTTCTTGGTAACTACCTTTTGCATGTTACCCAAGCCAGACATTACTCTTGATAAATGACTATTTAAATTTTCACTGCCTCTGCTGCGTTTCAAAGTACAAACTGTAACTGGATGTTTTATACACATACCAGAGAAATATTTTTCTCACAGCCACAGTGAAAAGTTTTGTTGAAAATATAGAGAAATTGAATGCAATCCAAATAAAGCATTTTTTAAGTTGAACTCAACGATGTAAATTTTTGATGCCAAATGAGAATTAAAATCAGAGCCTGCAAGTAGGGGATTATAATGGAAACAATTTTTCCAGTGCTACCTACACCTTTTGCTGCTATGCATAAATCCTATTATCACTCATGTAATAATGATAGAGCAATCATAATTATTTCTGTATTAGACCAAGAAAATTTCCTGTATGACTTCATCTGATGGTAAAATATAAATCATTATACTAAATAGATACAATTTGTCTGCTTACAGAAAAAAATGGATTCAATCTTCTTTCTCTCCACCCTATATAATTAAAAAAAAAATCAGAAACCAATTTTTAGCCAAGCATTCATCAGAGTATGTATTGTTAACAGGTGTTGTGTATTACATTTCCCATGCACACAGTGTTGGAATGTAAAACTGTAATACTGCTCCTAGGAACAAGTAGCATAATTAAAATTCTTTGTGAGTTTGATTTACTGGGTATTTTCTTCCTTTAAAATAACTGCATTGCAAACAAGAGCCAATTTCTTAGATTTGATCTATGGGTTGTACAGCTTATACTTCAGGTTCAAAATGGTGATTTAGACAATAACACATAACAGCTGAATAGTTATTTATAATAGCACAGCACCTGCGGCAGATTGTCAGCTGAAAAGGCAAATCTAAATGCTTTCAAATTCTCTTGTGTATTATAATGGCAGTAGTAGTGGCCACTATAGATACAATAGTTAGGCATGTAATGTAACTTTTGTTTCTGATTGCTTGCCATTTTCTCAGTTTTATTCCTTTAAGACTGAAAATGTTCATACTTAGTGTCAGTCTATATTTCAGAAGTTCAGACACAATTTAGCCTTCTGTTAATTTGGGGGGGGGGTGTCAATGAAATTAAATATTAAATAGAACATCAAACTCCTTTCTTATAAGATTTTCCACATTTCTCAGACTGTTACACATGCATAATTAACACAACTTTGGCTTTTTTAAAAATCTTGATTAATGCTGCTGAGAACTCTGGAAAATTTTGATCTGAAATTTTAAAACTCTGAAGACATTTTTCTTACCTCAATATGTGCCAGGATTTTTCTATGAGCCTTTTAGCAGCAGCTTCCCTTTAAAATTCTGAACTGCAGTTTCCTTTTAAATTTGGTTCCCTCCTGGACTGAACCCCGCATTGATCATTTGTGTGATGATGTGCTAATTCTGCACTGATGTGAAACACATGTTAGGAAGAAATGTAACAGCTTGTTGCAGCAGATCCAGGCCCATACATGAACCATCAGTGCACTGATGTAACCTCCACCCACAACAGAAAGTCCATTTAGATGCACAGTCCACCAAGCAACGTTCAGGTTTCCACCAGAAAGAACAGCTGGGATGTGAATGTGCAAGGACCATTCCCAAAAGGCAAGCACTCTAAACCCATTAGAATTTTCCAGACAAGACAGAATTTGAACTCCTTTTGTCTATTAAGTATCTATAAAATTACCTATTTACCTCCTGAGGGTTGGGAGGCATGAGATGGGCCATGTGCTTTGAGATCTTTAGTTGGAAGGTGACAGGCAGTCTAAGTACAACAGTACATTTCTGCCAGAACAACCGAAGTCGTATTAGATAGTAACTATAAAAATGTAAGCAGAAGTAGCATCTATCTCCAGATGAAAGGAAAAATAGTTTCCAAGGAGCTAATTGCTTTAGAATACAAGCAATAGAAAAAGAAAAGAAGGAAATGACTGGTCTGTACTAGAGATCTGTAACAGAGGCTGGGAACAATCCACTTGCTCTGGGATTGATGGGATGATGCCATTGCCAATTAGCATGAGTACTTTGTTTTATAACATCCATCTACTCCCTGTATGACCTGTTTTAGTGTACACCTCAAAATCATCTTTGGAGTACTTCCACTGGAGCCAAGGGAGTTACTCTGGGAATTAGCTTGGCCAGTGAAGTAATTCGTATGCAATAGAAAGAGTTACAGAAACTTAGTTGGAAAAGAGTAATGGAGAGAGATTCATGCATGCTATAAATCTTCTTGGCTTTGTGCTAATGTTATTTATCTACTTGAGATAGGGAGGACGCTCTATAATGTGTGCATACTGTGCAATATGGGACAGTGGCTTTGTAATATAAACTGTCCATTAGTAATGCAAAGTAACTTATTTTCATCTGCTAGATCATTACTGCAAATTTTTCTCCTGAGTTTTGACATTTTATAAATCTTCATGAAGTCCACATTTGTTCTCTTTATCTTTTACTTCCATTTGATTCACTCTATTTCAAATGTATGTAAACACACTGTAGGACCACCAAGCTTTTTGTAATTTCAGTAGGGCAATGCTTCCACTCCTAGGAAGAAGTTGATGCCCCACATCTCAGTCTGCTGGCCCAGCTGGGGGAGACTCAGACATTCCCCTGAGCATCCCTCACTTCACAGTGCCTGTACCACCATAAGACACAAAGGATTTAAATGGGTTGAAGCACAGTTTGAGAGAGCCAAGCAGAGCTGTGGCACCAGGAGGGTGCCAGGGAGCCAGGTGTCAGAGCTCCTCCAGCATCCCCTCCCCAGCAGTAACCAGTAGCCCTGCAGAGCTTTGGCAGCAACACGTGCTGAAGCAGCTCTGGCCTTTTGGAGGGCGGCTGCCTCGGGGCTGACTCACACCCCCTTCAGCCTCCCAGCCCAAAGCTGCGTGAGCCCTCCTGGCATCGCTTCTGTCAATGTACCACTCGTGGATCGCTCACAGGACTGCGGCCCCGCGCCAGCTGATGACACCAGACAAGATGTGACCCCTTCCACCAGCTCACAGACCTGACCTCTCAAACAAGCTGCCACACGGCCGGTTTGGTACACCTGGGTTTATTTCTTTTGGTCACAATATTTCCCATACTCTCTGTCTGCCAATAAAGAAGAGATGGAATGCAAGAAGCAGTAGCTGCTACCTACCCTGGAATAACTTTAGGTCTGGTGGGAACTGTTGGGATTGTTATTAACCCGTGCCTTCACTGCCTATGCAATGCAGATAGATGTACTTACTCATCAGGATTCCTCCAGTTGCTTCTCATCAGTAAACCTGTCTCACCTTGGTACAGCAGAACCCATGTTGTTGCACCCGACTCCTTCCCTAGAAGAGCAGTTGTTATGCTAAAGGAATAACATGGTATTCCAATGCCAGGATTATTTGCATACTCTATATTATCCTGACTTCCTTATAATAAAACATTGAAAGAAGAAATTGGGTTTTTGTAGGACACCTGTCCTATTCCACTTCCTGCTGCAGATCTGCAGCCACAGCCACTGACAACTCTTCCACACTACTGCGGTTTCTCTATAGTTTAATGTTGTTTTTATCTAGGTGCTACTGTAGCCTCTATCCCCAAACATTCACAGCAGGAGCAGGAGACATGAGCTTGCTGCTGCAGCTGGCTTTTCAGCTAACTTGGATGCATAAGGTCCAGTGATGTCTGTGCCTGGTATCTCATCATCATCCACAGATCCTATAGAGCAATTTCACTGACTATTCAAAGCTGGACCTACTAGCACATCACATTTGTATATTTTTGGAGTAAAGAAAGCTGGAGCAAAGTCAGTCCAATGCACATAGCTTAGTTATGGCAGAATAATCTTAAAAATGAAAATAAGAACTTTCATTTCCAGCTCTTCACTTCTCACTAATTTTTGTGGTTTTGGTTAAACCACTAACGGTTTTTAAAAATTATTTCAATATAAAACTAGGAACCAACATTTTCAATAGCATCAAGGCATTAATGTAACTTAGAACTCAGAATGTTTTTAAAAATCACTGAAGGTGTGTATCTGAGCCTTCCAAGCAAATTTAAATTTTCTTTCAGGATTCATCTCCACTTCCTTCAAACTCTTGATTACATTATGTAATAATTGCATACACTTTCTAGATATCTTCTAAGTTCACAAGGCTCTACTAAAAATTATTTCATTAATATTTATAAACTAAAATTAAAGCTATAAAGCTTTTTTTCCC
>NW_008246060.1:3317197-3320173 GCF_000691975.1 Corvus brachyrhynchos
ATACTTTTAGCATTGCATATATATATTTGTAGGAGGTATTTATTGGATTTAATAATCGCTGTGGGAAGCCAGCAAAAATTAAGATTTAGCTGACATCCCTTTATCCAGGAAATCCTGATTAGCAGAATCTTACATAAGAAATACAGAAAAGTAATGCAGTTTTACATTCTCTTTAGGAATAGGCTCTGGGGATCTGGATTTTCCTTCTTTGGACAAACACCTCCAGGGAATTTCAACCCAGGAATTAGAAACTTTTGCTTCTTCCTTTCATTCTTTTTCATGCCCATAAGCCATCCCTACTCTGAAGACTATTAAATAGCTGGCAAGGAAATGTCCTTTATTGTTAAATAGCACTTACCTCTTTAAATAGTTCACCAACTAATAGTCACAGGTTAATAAGATAAAAGCATTAAACACATTATCTGTATGCACTTCACCTGAAATGAATTCCCAGGCACTTCCTGCCATACATGAATACTGCAATTTGCAGGATAACCAAACCAGAGCTATTGGTAACTCAGCTGACATCCTTTGTTGCAGTTCCCAAGGGTTATAAAACCCTGTGTATGTATTCTACCCCTGTCTGTTACACACACTAAAATGAATCAGGGTTCCGTGTGTGCTCCAGTTCTGTTCACACTGGCTCCCAGACAGGCACAGCAGGGCTGCCTTGAGCTCAGTGATGCCATGATGATTTTTTTGCCTTTTCTTTTATACCCCTGTTATACCTTTTTTACAGCTTCTGTATTCTTAGTGCTTTTTGCCTACATTCTTGGAGTTGTTAGTTCAGCTAGGAGACTAAACATCTTAGAAGCTTCGTAGGTAGGGGTTAGTGTGCCCCAGACCCCAAGGTCCTCTCCAGAACACATTCTGTTAGCTGAGATAGAACCATCCAGGGGAAGGTTCCCGGGGGGGTCTTTTGGGGATGGGCACTGTGGTGTGCATGGAGGTGCATTCAACCTGGACATGGTGCACCTAAGGATCCTTAAAATAAATACCAAGGTAAAATCCCTTTTTCCCTTCTAACCGTGTTTGACTCTTGATTTTAAGACCAGAAAAAGGCATCACCAGGATGCTGCTGTGCTCCCTATTGCAAACACATGGACATGGAGCAGGCACTTCTTCAATGCTTTCCTTTTATCCACACCACTCCTTTCTGGCAGGAACCAGTGATACACCATAGCAGAACAGCCAGCAGCCATGACCAGTTGCCAAGCTAACAAGAATGCAATTTTTGGCTTCAGGCTCCAGAAAATGTTAAACCTATCCCTTGCATCTTCCCCCTCACTCTGGTAGGCAGGAAATGCCTTTCCTCTGCCACATCTGTGAGGGGAGGTTTGATGAAAGATGGCCTTGTACTATCAAGTATTTACATTGAAGTGGCAGAATCGCATTGACCTGCTACCCCACACCATGTGATGGCAGACCCTGTGCCACAAATCCCCTCTCTCAGGCCATCAGTGGGAGCTTGACAAGCTGCTTGACAGCAAACCAGATATTCTGATAGCCTTATTCACTGGTCATAAATTAAAGCAATATTAGCTCATAGGTTGTACTTGACTGTTGGAGATAAATAGTTGTTAGCAATAATCCATCATATTTCAAACCATTTGGCAAAAGGCAGAGAAATTCTTAAGTGATGCAGTAATTATAAAGCTGAGTAATTTCTTTATATTTATTTTAACAGTATGGATTTTAAAGTGCCCTCTGGGAGCAAAACGATGTTAGTAGAGATAAAGCTGTAGGGAGCAATACATTCATGCTGACACGTGTAGCTGAACCACCAATTTTGCTTTATTAATTTAGTTGCTGGATTTGTTCCTGATATCTACAGCTGTATTATCCCCTCACAGAGGTGGATGAGTGGGCGGAATGAGGTTGATTACAATTGATTTAGTAACCAAAGAGTAATTTTTTCCATTGTTTGTTCAGCACACTACTAAACATATGGCTTAATTACGGTTGCCTTGTGTTCTTTTCAGTGTGGTATTGCTTATTTTGCTGAGACACTGATTTATGCAAAATATTAATTGAAATAGAAAACAGACTTACTATGTGAGCTGACATCCATAAAAACATTAGTTGCTTATGTTTTGCACTGAGCCTATTGGACTTCTCAGGGGAATCAGTGTTTACAGTTTAATTTGGAACAACATGGGCTCCCTCCCTCCAGAAACAGTGGTAGTGCATGTACCGCAGTCTGGAGCGTGGATAAAAAAATTTACTTTTCCCAGCAGCTGCAGAGGGAAATCCTCAGAGTTCTTGAGCCAAAGTCTCAAAAATGTGCTGAGGTAGCTATTCCATTTCAGTGTGATTGCAATAATTGTATGCAAATGTCTCATTAAAAGTAATTCAACTTTATATAGCTATAAATAAACTACTATGCTGTTGTAATGTGTTTCCAGGCCATTAAGTAGTATAATAAAGATGCATGGATTCTCTCAATAGATTAGATAATCAAAAAAACCACCCACCCCCAAAGTCAAGCAACTATACATTGAGAGATCTTGTTTTGTTTTCAGAGTCATCTTTATAATTAATCTATTTGGAATAAATAATTCACCAAATATAAATATAAAATAGTGTTCAGTCACAGAACTCATAACTCAATATATCCAGGAGGAATGTTTTTGTATTTCCTATTCAGGACTTTATTCAATGCGTTGAATTTTGCTGTCTCTTTCATAAACCAAATCTAATACACAATCAGCTTTATAACCAGATAGTCAGAATACAGAATTAAATAGTTTTGCAGAGGCACACATAAAATCCTCCCAAATATTTTTAAGAGAGTGTATGAGAATTTTGTACCCTTCACTACCCACTAACAGGATTCAGATATCCACTGTGAAATGATCCAAATATTTCCTGGGTAACAGCCTCTGCAGTTATAATATTAATTTCAAAAAAAACCCAAAAAACAACTAATACACATGTCTATACTGCTATATAGAGATAGTCTTAAGAAGCAAGACT
>NW_008246060.1:3320200-3328310 GCF_000691975.1 Corvus brachyrhynchos
AGGAATGGCAAAGAGAAGAGTTTGGATACCATCACTGAGGCCACATCCAAGGACTAGCAAGAACAAAAACCAGAGCAAATCCAGTTTAAAGTTTGTCCTACGAGGAGGTGAAGATACCCAATCTCTCAGTGGGGGCCTGAGGCAGCTGGAACATCCCCACACGGTCAGCATTCACGGTGTTAACCACAGTTACTGCCTCGCACGGGCCCTCTGCCTGCACTAGGCTGCGCCCAGATGACTTTCTTTTGTTTGGTCCTTAAAACTAGGAGAGGAAACTCACACTGCCCAAGAAGAACAACAATATTAGACGTTGTGGGGCCATAAGGAGGCATTAAAATGGATGCATGGTATGTTCTTGCCTTAGTTTAACCCCCAAAGATTTTCAAGGCTTCAGAAACTGGAGAAAATACATCTGGGAGAAAAAAGGAGAGGGAGAGCAGGAGAAGAGTTGAAATTTAAGTGACTTTTTAACAATAAGTAACACAGGACAAGATAATATTTCAAGGCTTTGGGGGCATCAGGAGAAAAAAATGCTGGGAGGCATGGACAATATGCTTATCCTCCGCGCTGAAGTTAGCTAGGACAGGAAATGGCCACCTTCAGTGCAAGGTGCTTTTAGACCTGTGGTTACTCATAAATGACAACCACGTGCATTCTGTCCGGTTGGTTTCTGCCCCCTCACTGCCAAGCTGTCAGAGAAACAAACCAGAGACAGTTGTTTCAAATCCCAAATGTTCTCAGTGGCAATGTCAGGATGTGCAATGTACCCGATCCCTACACTGGTGTCTGCAGGGGCACACAGGGCAGGTTGTAAAGTGAGGCAGTATCTTGGGAGCAGCACAAGCAGCTGCCACAGCCCCAAACTCACCCTTTGTCACTCCTGCTCAGCTCCTACAGATTCCCAAGCTCTTCCCCAATAGCAGAACTACATTTTCTCCACACTCCTGAGGCATCCTGGGGGTCTGTATTGGAGCACATCAGTGCTCACCTTCTCTGAGAAGGGCTGACTGCAGCTGCAGTGTATTCACAGCTCAGGGCTCACTGCTGCTCCTGCCGTGGGAAGGAAAGGAAAGGCACAGAGCTGCAGAAGCATTAAGGGTAGTCAGCTCAGAGAAGATGCCAGGCACAGAGGCACAAGCCACCGGGTCTCCAAAAGAGGCATCATGTTCTCCCTGAGGAAGTTCTAAGCCAAGGAGCTAAACCTGAGCAATTCCCAGTTGGTGCAGCTCCTGATGAAGTTCATGGGCAAAGGGCAGCACTGATGAGCAGGATCTGGTGTAGTAAACCTTTGAATACTGTTCAAAAACGCTTCAGCTGCTAAAGACTTCCCCATGTTGATGCTCTTGTATCCTTCAAAGGCTTATAGCAGTCCATTAAACGTAGTCTTAGTATGATACACCCCTAAACCTTTCCTCCTCCTGGAACGAAATCACAGCATGAGGCAAGATGCAATTCAGTGATACAACATGCATGGTGACAATTTTCCAGAATGCTATTATAGGAGAAAAAATTCCAAACCCATCACAATCACTCTCACATAGTAGCTTGGAAACCTGAAGCAACAGAAGAAAAAAAACCAACAGAGAAAGAAAAAGATATAAACAACTCCAAAATTAACTGTTAATTCAAAATTGCAATATAATCTGTATAAAATATTTAAGATGTTTTTCTATTTATTCCTGAATCTAGAGTGATTAAAATGCCGCCATAGTACAGTGTTGCTCTTTTTTTAATCACAAATGCAATTTTAAGCAAGTAGACAAACTCTAGGAAATTAAAGTGAATATTTATGTCCATATAAACTTCTTAATGGCAACATTCTTGCTGTGAGCACAGCAGCTGAAGAGGGTGGATTAAATTATTTTGGCCAGATCCTGTTACTATTGTTTTCGCTGGCAAAATTCCCACTGACTTAATGGGAGCTGGATTAGATCCTGACTTGAATAAAGTACATATCTCAGATGCATATATAACATAACCACTGATATTCCATGCATACACTCGAGTTTTCATGTCTGTTTTCCCTCTGTGAGTTTTACTGATGCTCTGAAAATACTAATCAGGTAAACTATATAGCAGTGATTAAAGGTGTGCAGTCTTGTGTTTCCAGATTTGGGAAAATTTGTGGTTTACTCATATTTGAAATCAGAAACCACAGTCTGAATGATATTCAGCCTCTTGAGCACAGGACTTCAAATCTTGGTATGTTTAGTTCCTCCTCTTGCAGGCTTTGCAAAGCATATGAACAGCATCTATTTAAAAGGCCAGAGAATTACAACGCGTTTGGCAGTCAACAGATGCTGTTGGTATGATATTTTCTCTCTCTCTCCTGTTTCCACCATTTGGGAATATTCAAGAACATCGTGGAAAAACTAGGAAGCTTTTGAGCTTCATTCCTTCTGTCTTGGATGATGACCTCATACAAAAGAGAACAAGCCACCAGAAATTTTAAGAGGACATGTTAATGCACAAGGGACACTGCTTCATCAAAGGTCTTACAAGAGCAGGAGTAGTTCCATCTCCCTCAGCAGGGTGCTTCAACAACCACAGTTCTTGGGGCCAGCACTGCTCAGCTCCCGTCGAGTGTGGGACAGCCCCTGGCTGTCACACCGGCAGTTTCATCCCAAGGGACCTTGTCCTGGCACACGCTCCTGACTTTGCTGTTCTCACCAAGCCTCTTTCAAAGCTTGCTAAGGGCGTGCTAAGGGAGGAGTTCGTATGTAGCAGACAAGGAGTCTGACGTGTGACTACCTGACTCCAGGTGTACATAGGGCTCCAAGAAAGGGAAGAACAGCCCTGCAAGGAGGCTCAGTTGGAACACCCAAGTGCAAGGTGTCCTTTAATGTATCTTGTTACCAAAAAAAAAGTAGATTAGCTGAAGCAGGGATCCTGAAAGGTTCCCAGGATCCCCAGAGCTCACAGGAGTTAGGAACTGCACACTCCATATGTTCTGAGTCAGGCTCTGGTTTCACACACGTGGAGGGGAGCGGGTTTTCTAAACAAGTGCTCCAAGTCAGTGGAGGTTTATCTGTGATTACTGTGGCCCATCTTTGTTTTGGCTTGGGAAAGCAATGTTACTTATAAATGACAGTGTAATTTCCTATGCAGAGGCTGTTTCTCTGTATGACTCATCTACGTATTGTATTCCAAGATGTAAGTATGAATCATGGATAACTGATAGAAAAATGCAAATGAATCCATTAAATTTTATTTTTTTTGTTATGCTCTAAACAGAGCAACTTCTAAATTTTTCTCCTGACTGTACAACTTACTGGAAATAAATTGTATCATATCCAATTGAGAAATCTTTGCATTCTCTAAAGCCGCAGGGCTTCTTATTGCTGTTTCAGTGGGGCTGGGGATGTGGGGGTGGTTGTTGGTGCAGTTGATTTTTATTTCATTTTTTTGCACTAAGCATACAGCTGGAGCTTTATGGCCAATGTCAGCAGCAGCAATGCAGTTAGCTTTTTGATTGTTTGTTTTAAATGTAATAAGGGAGATAGAAAATTAACTGTTGATGATTATTATTAGGTATCAGAAATGGGCTGTAGGTGAGAATCTAAATCCAGTAATTCCAAGGTTAGTACCTGACATTTAAAGAATGACTGTGAACAGGTTTGAGAAATTCACTGCAGACCTGTTTTAAAGAAAACAACATGCTGTAGCAGCTCAACCCTATGGCATAAGGGAGTAATTTAGTGATGAGAGTGGAGAAGTCACCTACAGAGGGGAGCCTTGGAGAGGAGTAGATTGTGAGCACCAGCTGCAGCGAGCCAGTTCTCAGGTACTGAGTGCAAGAACCAGCCAGCCCAAAATCAGGCATTCTCTGCCTGGAGCCGTGCAGGGAGAGCAGCCAGGGGACACACGGCCCTGCAGAAGGATTGAGATCATGGCTTCAATCTCCTGGGAGGGACACCTGTGAGGAAAAGGCTGATCACAGCTAAAGGAAGACATGTGGCAGGGCTGGAACAATTAAGCTAACTCATTGATTTCTTTCCTGGACTGTGCCATCTCTTCCACAGAACAGGGAAGACGTGTAATTTCAAAGACTACACAAATCTGTGACTGAAGTGCTTTGATACCCAAATCTGTTCAGCCTCTGCACCGTCATTTGGTCTTGAACCGTGACATCGTCATCAACTATTCAGTTAGGATTTGAACTCTAAGGAGAGCAAAACCAAATCCATGGTGTAATGAAAACTGCCACATGAACAGTATTAGATACAGAAACAAAGACCACCTAATTTCCAGGGCTGGAATTTTACCATAGTTTTATCTTGCCTTAGAGCTTTTGTCCATTACAGACAACCCAAATTCAAGGGCATGGATTTTTTCTATATACTGCATTCTGCATGCTACTACTTTCCCTATTTTGAGCCCATAACACCAATTCAGAACAGAGACTATTATGCCTGGCATAATGACCAAAACTGAAAATACCTTTTCCTGAAGTCCCTTGGGCAACAGGACATTTATGCCTTTGATGAAATTAAACTGACAATGTCAGCTTAATATTCTCCTGTAAAGAGATTAGGATAGCTTGTATTTAACTGTATGTTGGGATTCAGTACACATCTACCTGTCCAAACGTCTGCTTTTTGTAAGGACTACTGCTAGATCTGATTCCTTACAAGTAGAAGAATTTTTAAAAGAAACTGCCAAAGTAAGAAAATACAAAAATGCAATGCTGGCTGTAATATTTACTTCATGCTTTTTGAGACAGTATGTCCTGAAACGAAAAACAAAATGTGAACTTCATAAATCTCAAAATCTATAATTAAGAACAACACCTGACAAGATCATTTTTTCAGCTGACAAATAAATGTCACTTTTAAAGGAATCTTCCACAGAGTGATAAAAACAAGCAAAGGGGCAAAAATTGTTCTGTCTGCATTGGTAGAAAACATGGAGGGGGTTTTGCTAAGTACTTACAATGACTGTGCTGTTGACTTGGCAGCCACATCAGAAGTGTGACAGACTTGATTCATGTTCCTGTGCAATACAAACAATGACACAGGGGCTCGATCTGAGCGGCTCTCAGCAAGTAATTGAAGGGAGCACAAACACATTCTAAAGAACCAGCAGTGCACAGTTCTGCTGTTAATAAATAGAATTGTGAGCTAGGCATGCACCTTGTTATTCCATGGTTTTCTCCAGCTATTTATTTAATTTTAAAAGCCCTTTTTGCCTTGGGCCAGGGACTTTCAGAAATTAACTGGTCCAGTTAACTCTGCAAAAAGCACCAATTCCTGTCACTGGTGGGGCAGTTTTGCACTACCTGTATGGGGTTACACAGGTGATCTGCCTCCTGCTGCTGCAGAAGAAAGTCTTTGCAAATGAACACATGTTGACCCCCATGTACTTAAAGGCAGCAGAACTGGAAGGCATCTTGCTTGATTAGGTATAGCTGCAGTGATTCTTCTCTGGTTTTGGAGTACTGTTCTAAATAATACAGCACAAGCAGTTCTGGTTTTAAATGCAATACTCTCTCCACCGGTACCAAGACGAATGAATATGAAATTACCAGCATCACAGCAAATTACAGTAGGTAAACACATAATGCTTTCATTTTCCAGATGTCTGAACCCAAGCCATTTCCTACAAAAATGTTCATATTTACTCCAAATTAATAATGCATTTTCTTGAGACATCAAGTCTATCATTCATGCTGAAGTCAGAAGCAGTGTACACTTAAACCCAAGAAACTCAAGAGCATGTATAGTGGGGAGGAGGAGCTGAATCCAAGGATAAAAACTAACACTTTTTTTATTCAAAATTCTTAACTTTGGTCTCTAAAGCATGATTATTTTTGTGCTCACCTTCAACATCCATGATCATAACTTGTTTAGATGAACTATTTCCTGCAGGTACTTGAGGAAGTAGAGGAAAGGGAGTCTTACTTGAAACAGAATATATTTGTAAGGTTCAGTGCTCTGAATGCAGCACTGATTAGGAATATAAAATTCTAACTTCCTTGAAGTTCAACATATATTAAAATAGGCATTAAAGTAATTTTAAAAGCGAAAGAAGAAAGAAATTAAAGCCTTATAAAAATCTTCTGTTTAAGATGCTTTTTCACCATAAAAGTGTGAGTTTTCACTAAACATACTAAGCAGCACGGAAAAGTTTCCCTCAACTAGAAAATATAGCCCAGGGCTGCACTTAAGAAGATGAGGTTGTATTGAAGCTCTAATAACTTACATCATCATTTTAAAGCCAAGACAACTTAGTTTCTCAATTTTTATTGAAATCAAAATTTTGTCCAGGTGTTTTCTGTTCCTTTAGGAATTTTTATGCTCATTTTCACTGAAAATTAGTTTAAGTAAGCCCCTGATTTAAGAGCTTCAACATTTTAATGTATGAAGAACTCTTTCAGAGAGCCCATCCAGGAAAGAAAAGCAGTAATCACATCTGGAGGCAAACAAAGCATAAATCACCGTGCTGGCAACCAGCCAAGACAGTAGGGGACAAGTGTAAAAATGTTACTGAAATGGCAGCACAATATTCTAACCACATGCTGTTAACAAGACAAACCAAGGTTGAACATTATATTTCTTTTGTCACAGAACACTGCATATGAGAAGGAAAGAAGAGTGGGGATTTGCAAACTGAGGGTCAAATTCACTTGTGGAATAATAGGGACAAAGTCCTTTGAGAGACAATAGGAAAATAGCACTTCTTTAGATCAAACCCACACTTAAGCCACAGATATTTCAGTTGGGAAGGGCTAACCATTCAGAAGTTGCTATTTCTAATAATTGCTTTAATATTATATTATTAATTTAAAATGCAGCCACACAATTCAAAGCAGATCAGGCTGTAATGGTAGAGGGCATTTGGAATGCTACACACACCAGTGACAGTTTAGCTTGCCATCAAAAAGCAAATATTACTGCATGAGATGAATGCCAAAGCACTTCATTATGTAAAGGTTTACATGATGCATAAAATTATCATCAGCTAATGTTTAAATATAAGCAAGATTCCAGTCCAGCTCGAGGATGCATTATTTTAGACATTGCTCAGGAATAAAAGGGGTAGGCTCTGCCACAAAAAAAAAAACCCCACACCTAAAAATATTAATTAGATTATCATGTGGGTGAGCTCCCCAATGATAACCTTTCAATCTGCAGTATCCAATGCAATCTGACATGATATCCATCACTACCCTCATATAAAAAAAGTCCCTATGACCGCAGCAGACAGGAAATCTTTGACTTTTGGGAAGGGACGAGACCTCAAGTATGTGGCACAGAATACAAGAAGTGATAAACTATTTCTAAGCATTAGGTGACAATGTACTATAGGTTTGGCAAGACTCATCTCCATGTTTTGAGTCTGATGAAATGTAGCTGAATTTTTGCTTAAAAGCCGATTAACAACGTGCTAAACTATTTTAAATGCAAACACTAAACACAGCAAATGGAAATCAGTCACTTGATGAGCTTTCCACTTAAGGATGGAAGTCTGAGAGGATTTATGACTGACACCAGCTGTAATAAACTGAAATTGCAACCAAATATTGAAACTTTGCTTCAAGAACAGACACCATTTCTTTATATTCCTATGAAGGCCAAGTGAGCCATGAATTCAAATGCATTGAGAATGGGTACCTTTGATATATGGCTAAAGAGGAAAGGAGTTTTCTGTAAATGCAAAAAAAATTATGCGATAAGGTGCAATGTCAGAAATAATACAGAGACTTGAAATAACATTGTATGAATTATATTTGCTATCAAAATGGCTTATTTGCATCACAGTGTAAATGTGAGGTCATGTAGAGCCACAGCTATGGAAAGAGGCAGTCCTGGTTGCACACAGAATCAGCTGGATGCCAGCCAGCTCCAGCAGTCAATCTGGCTGGGTGTCAGGGCCATGGAGAGGAAGGCTGGCTGGGACTTCCAGACTGGCATTTGCCTAAGCATCAGCTTGGGCAGTGTGGAGAGCACACACTGGGCTACCTACACCTGGCCACTGGGATACGTACTGAGATGTCCAGCAGACAGATTCCCATATGTGTACCCCACCCTGGAAAAAAACAATTACAGCACATTACTGTAAAGGTGGTAAATATTAAAACAAAAACCCCTGAGTTCAGAAAAGCAGGAAT
>NW_008246060.1:3328705-3354317 GCF_000691975.1 Corvus brachyrhynchos
AGGAATGGCAGATTTACAGGCAGAATTAAACAACCAACTAACCAGGTACCAGGCCTCCTGATACCACAAAACAGATTTAAAATCAATTAGCAGAAATGAATCCAAGCTGGGGAGACATGAATTTTGTGCTATTGCCTTACCACCTAAAACCTCAGAACTACTTGGATGATACTAGTTTCCTGAAAAAGATTCTTTTATTAAGGGTTGGAATACACTTTTGCTGTTTCTTGCCAGGGCCAGTAATCTGTTTGGAAAATATTCTGCTGTACAGCAAGAAAGCACTACTATGGGATGGCTTTCAGTTGGGTGACACCCTTGGTCTCAACACCAGACTTTGAACAATAACACACAATAAAAATGTGAATAGATTTTCTTTTTTCTTCACATAGAAAGTATCTGTTGATACCCAAGGGCTAACAGTCACTGCAAAGCAGATCCCCCTATGCTGTAAATCCCATAAATCTGGTTTCTGCAGAAGAAAACCACTGTACAACACACTCTTTGGAGGAAGTCTGAGAGGAAGAGATAGAAGATTCAGAAACAAATCAGAAAGCCAGGGGAAAGAAAGCTTAAGAAGTTTGATGAAACAGGATAAAAGCCCAATTGATGAGCCACATTAGTCCTATTCCTGTCAGCTAAAAGAAATTTGCCGAAGCACGAAGTACATGTGGTTGGCAAAGGATGCATGCAGTTAACTGCCTGATGAGAGAGGGAGGCAGAACATTCATCCTTTCTACTGTCAGCCAGTAGTTAGCAGTGGTGAGACTTATTTAATCTTGTGTTTTCTCCGAGAGCAGATGAAATGGAATGGAATTATATTCTGTGCTTCTACGCCGTGCTTGTGGGGCAGCACTAATAGGGAACTGTCACTGCTTGGGGCAGCTGCGTTTCTGTGCTCGTGCTGGAGGGCTGCTCTCCCTGGGGTCCTTATGGCTTTCCAGCACTCAGAAGAGAAGACCCAGTAAATTGTTCTGAATTGGCACGTGTGTGCTCATGTCCTGATTTCAGCTTTTCCAATGTGAGATTGCTGTGTAAAGCAGACCATGCAAATTCTCCTCTAAATATCAACTTTCTCCCAGCCATTTTTATCCCTGCTCCCTTTCTCTGAGCTGCATCAGAGGGCTATGAGCATATTCTTTTTTGTTTCACCTAGAAACAAAACACTGTGTTAAAACATTGTCACTAACAACAGCCTCTTAAAAAATTATTTTGGAAATCTATTCTGATTTTCCAATACTTTGTCCCTTCCTAATTCTGTCATATCCCCCTTCCCCTACCACAACTTTATAAATCTGCTCGCACTCCCAGTTCTTTGTCTTGCAGCCAGCATTTGCCTGTGATGTAGAGGATAAGGGATTATTCACCAGAACACAGCAACCCCCACCCAGACTCTTTACAGCAAGTTAAGAAAGGTGTGAAGAAACTGCTCGCCCTTAACATACAGTCACAGTTTAGAGTGAAAAATAAAACTCCATATAAACTAGAAGAATTTTTTAGAAAAATGTAATAAGAAAGGCTGGCTGGGAAGCACGTTTTCTTGTTTGCAGGCTTTATTTACTTGTTTGTTTACTTTAGCACAGCTGGAGATGAAGCTCATGCACGTGGGGAGTTCCTCACGCTGGGGGCACCGAGCAAAGCGGCCACAGCGCCGGGTCTGAAACTGCTGCCAGCAGCAGGAAGGTGACATTGCTGCTGCCCGGTCCGAGCAGCTCACCACACTGACTGACGGGTCTGCCATGAGCTGGGGCACCTCCAGCCTGGGGGCATGAGATTGTTGGGCTGCAGAGCTCAGAGAGTGCTCCAGAGCTCGGGATTTGGTTATGTTTCAGAGCCAGGCAATCCTGGTTCAGGAAACTCCCATTCTCCATCACTGGAAACAATTACTGAGGACCTTCAACAAGATGAGGAGCACAGCAGGTTCAAGTAATCATCCTTCTGCCCTCATCTTACTCCCTAAGTATCCCCAAGAATAGGTAAGCACCAGTTTTCTCTCACTGAGATACTGTACAAGAGGATGAACCTGTGCCTGCCCTTTTTCCCCTTTTTCTGTGTCTAGAATAGTCCTCTGGGTGATCCACCTGGTGGAATATGATCATGTTGCCAATATTTGAGTATGTTCATCAATCATAAAAAATAAATGTGTTTACAAAGTCAGATACCTGTGACAAAAATGCCAAACCAATTAGATTCGTGATAGAACTTTGCCATATTCTATTACTTTGCTTTGCTTTCCATACCTATTTCTGATCTTATGCCAGTTTTGCACTGGCACAACAAGTTTGACTTCAGTGGAACTAATGCTGATTTGTAGCAGCAGGCAATTGGAATAAGGCTCCTATATTTCCTTGGCAATGGGTCCCCAGAGAAAGCTTGTCCATCTCCAACAGATGTTGCTTTGCTACATCTGTCTAACTTTCCTTTTTAATGTCCATTTTTTCAAGTTTTTTTAACGTCAATCAGTGTGAGATAACATCATTCCGTTTTTCCTTTTGCAATCAAGTTTTAGCAATCACAGCCAGATGTTGTTTTCATTACAACCTCAGCCCCCTTTCAAAAAAGTTTCAATGTTTAACTATCAAGAACACTTTATTTTCCTTTCAATTGCCAGATCTTCATGCTTTCATAATCTATTTCACCCTGACATCCTGTCTACAAATATGGCACATTTGTTCACCCCTGAATGTTTGCCTTTGTGCTCTTTTCACTTTCTTTTCCTGTTTCTTCTGCAGAGTGTACTTTATCCTCAAACCAGGTCAGTCCAAAATACTACAATGCATTTCTCTGTCTAAAGATATTTAGAGATCATTAAGTAGCAGGTGGGGGAGGGCAAATGGAGGCAGATGGAAATTTATTGATTTCAGGACCTGAACTTTAAAGTACTGCTTGATCCTTTTCTTTCAAATTTCTGCACATATTGAGGAGATGCAGAATTGATATATTCAGTATTATACTCCGTGTCTATGCCTGTGTCTATACTCCTTCACAGCCCAACCAGGATTTGATTGATGTTATAAAATTCAGACAGTTTGCCATCTAAGGAAATGTTTCTATAAGGGATGAAAAAAATAACGTACTTACCACAAAATCAGCACCTCCCTTTGTGCATTGCTCAGGGACTCTGTGACCACCCAGTTGAGCTAACAAGAGGATACAGTCTCACTCATGGAGGTAAGTTAAGGTTAAATTCTTCTCTGTAGAGTGAGGGGTGTCACACGTGCGGTCAAGGGGATAGGAACTCAAGTAGGCCTAGAACAGGCATAGTGAACAAGTAAGCAGAAAAAAACTTGTCTGAATGAGTCCATTAACTCTGGACTTCTGTCTCAAGTGCAGAGGCCAAGTTTGCTCTCACCAGTTCTGAATCAAGGAGAGGAAGAGCCAAGGCCAAACTTTTACCACTGTGTATTTACCAGCTCACAGCAATCAGTGACTCCCCTGAAGCAGTTGCCTGTCTCTTAGACATGCAGGTTAGTGTGTCAGATATAAGAAAGGCGTTTCAGAGCTAATCCTGCATTCAGTTTGATTGCAAGATTAATTCCTAAATAGTGCTATGTATGAGCAGATCTTTACCATACAATGTTTTCTCACTGCAGAGCTTCTTGTTAAGGCTCCAATCTTGCAAATCCAATCAACAGTGGCAAGAGGATAAGCACCTACTTCCAATGAATTAATGATACAACTATATCTGTATAGATAAGATTGAAGGACCAGACATATTCTGAAGAAAATTTATATTCCTTAAAAATAAACTTGAATCAAAAATTAGACTCTAATCAGCACTGGGTTTACTCTGTAGCAGTTTGAACAATCTGGGATATGAAATCAGTCAGAAATGAGACAATGAAGGTATTTGTCATCACATACCTCATCATTACCTGCATTGTGCCAACTGCCAGAATGAATGGAAGGTGGCATAACAGCTGCTAAACAAAGAGCAGGCAAGTGTGGAATTACCTGGTTTAGAGCAAAGACTTCTCCTAATTTTTTACTGCAGAAAGAAAATCCAACTTGTTAAATTAAAACACAGCTCATGAGTACAACAGTCAACATGATTGGACAGCTAAGCATATTCTTCAGCTCTCCTTTTAAAAATTCCATTTCAGCTTCTGTAGTTCCTTTGCTAAGAGCAATGACATTTAACAGGATTCTTTAGATCACTTCTGTAATGCAGTGTCCTAATTACAGTAAATGCTCCCTGTACTTTACCAGTAACTTGATAAAATTGATTTGACTTTTCATTAGCAAAGGAAACAAAAAACTAAAACCATGGTTACAGACAGGTTGGAAAACAGTTGCATTATGCTTCAGAACTGCTATGAAGAGGAAAGAAAAGTTGAAGAGAAAGAGAGGCCTAAAGAAATGAAGTATTTGTTGTTAGCATAACAGAAACAAATGTATACCCTGCTTACAGTACATTTTGGATACCTATTAATATACTTAGAGCTTTCAAGAAAAAAGCGGAGTGCTTAATTACAGCTACTTGGTGCTGAGTATTCACATTTTTATACAGAAAAGACACTGTATAAAAACTCTGGTTATGCAGTCAAATGCTCCCAGGCCACAGGCCTCAAGGAGCTGGTGAGCCACCTCTCACAGCCAATTGTTTGAAATGGCAACAGGAAGGCTGTAGGCCGATTCTTTGCTCTGGAAGGTAAAAGGAGCTCAGAGTAGCAATTTTAAGAGCATGAAGAACATATTCCACTGGGGCTGTTTCATCTCTGCAGATGTATCCTTGGGTGCAACCCCTACATCAGCATTTTGGCCAAAAGTGACTGGGACATGCACCTCAGTTCTGCACACTTCCACATGGCCAGGACAAGGTGACTCATTCTCTCGTGCTGATGACAGCGGTTACTGAACCACCAGGGCAGGTTTCTGATGTAGAGTCTAACTAAGGTATGTTTTTAATACAATGGGTAGAAGAAAAAAATGTCAGAAGAAAAATACTGGTCAGCAGGTGCTGCTGGGAAGAAAGGGTATGAGCTTCATCTCTTTTGCTTTAGCTCCCGTGCACTACTTGATTGTAACACTAAATTTAGTTAAACTGCAATGTTCCCAATTTCATTCTAAGCCTCAAAAGCCAGATATCTTACAGCCCCATTTGCCCATACTATCACCAGGATCAATATTCACTTCATAGAGTAAAGATGATGTGCTGGTGGATTTGTGTCCCAATCACCAATGCCCTGTCACAGCTTCCCCCTCCATACAGAGAGAAGAAAGATCCTCCTAGCATCCATGAAAATCACAACCCCTTTACAGACAATGGAAGGAAAGACAGGCTTCTCAGCAGCAGTTAGCTGAGAAAAGTAAGCAAGGCACTTCATTTCCTCTCTCTCCCCCTCCACCCCACCCAATTAGCAGGGTTGAAAATTTCCTCAGCCCAGGGTGCTGCTATTGTGAAAATAAAGTCACTCTATGCTCATGGGGCATTCAGTCACTGCAGAGACAATGCCATATGTTAGATAAGGGCTTTCTGTGAGAAAGTGGTTTTTAAATTGTGGAACCCAAACAAGTATTGAGCTAGGAATAAAGAAGCAGGATAAGATAATTTCTCTGCTATCACCTTTTTGAGTGTTACAGTTAGGAGGAAAAAAAGTCACTCTAACATATGACAAATATGTATTACTCAATTATCACTAGAAACATTTCTCATTTCACTGTTTTCTTTCCCTTACAAGGTCTAAACTTGCAAAATTTCCTCCAACACATTTTGCTCTACAGGATAACTGTGTTTTGTTGGGGAAAAGATTACAAATCGTGGGCACTGTGGTCATATGAATGAGAAATAAAGTGCAGTACATAAACGAGTTTAAGACAAGAAGTAGAGCAAGTCTTATATTCCTTTCCACCTTGCAATTTGCTGTTCACTTAAGCAGGACCAGATCAAGACAGACGATATTAATTTCTAATGCAGAAAGAAGATCCTGAGGTGGAAAGGAATAAACCGATTTACAAAAGTTGGGGGTTTTTTTCTTCTCTTTATGTATTATTGTGTTATTTGGATTGATTAGTGAGACCTAACATCAATTTTGTTCATGTATCCAGAAGATGTTCAGAATTGTCACAAGTTTATCCAATGTATATTACATACTTCTATTTCTAATGATAGTGAAGATGCAGCCAGAAAAGTCCTATTGGCCAAATGTCTGAGGAGAGTCAGGAGGTCAAGTCATTCTAGCTAAGTGCAGATATAACTTACTCTTAATTCCCCTTCCCCCCCCTCAACAATACTGCAGCAAGTAAACCTGCAATCAGAAAAGGCATCTCAAAGGGCTTTTGCCCTCTCCATCCTATGCAGGAGCATAAATGTAAGGCAAGCAAGAGGGATTCAGGGATACAACTTTTTAGGTTGAAAACCATTGGAGAATGATGCTGTACTTGCTCTGGAGCTTAATTCATCTTGCTGTAGAGTGAAGATAAATATGAGCTCATTTCCTGTTGAAGTACACAAAATGTAAAATAAATACTGCCATATATGCGGAGGATTTAATTTCCTGTAACAGCATTCAAACACCCTCACCAGTGTTTACCTCACTACACCAATTCAATTTTATTTTTGAGTAATGGAGTCAGGTGATCAATTTTCCAGGATATTCTCCCAATGAGCTGTCAGATATATGCCAAGATTTTTCATGTGGCATTACCAAGCTATTTGCTGGCCTGCTTAAGCTGCAGCGTGTGAAACACAAGCTTAGGATAACTAGCTCAGCATGATGCTCCCTACCCAAATACAGACTTCACTGAACCAAAAGTATTGGGATATTTGCTTAAATATCACCTTTCCATGAGCTATTTTATCTGCTACTGAAGATGGTGAGGCAACAATCAGTGACTCTGGCCTACATGCTCCTCCTGCACACGCACAGCCCCATTTTTACTCTGTGCATTTGGCAGGACTTGGTATCTCTCATTTTGTTTCACTGTCAAGAGTGTCTGTCCAGCCTCCTACAGAGGTCCCCATTCCACCTCATTTCCCCTCCAATGCAGAGGACTCAAATGGCCCACAGAGTCTGGAGGAAGCAGAATCTGCAAATAAAGGCTGCCAGAGAAATGGGCAGCTTAGTATCCTTACCCCTAGCTCTGCTCCCTAGTTCCTGCAAAAAAAATCCAAGGTGAGGGAGTAAGAAGAGGCTTTTGCTGGATCTTGAGATGAAATGGCAGGTCACAGATCTGAACCACTGCTGCTCTTATCTTCATTATCATTCAGCTGCTCTGCCTTTCTGTAAAAGCGAGCTATGTAAAGGAGTGCATTTGGCCCCATGCTATTACTTTGTTTTAATTCCTTTCCCAAAGAAAATTTGCTCCAACAGTTTGATATGAATATTTTTTTTAAAAAATAGATATTAGCTGCTTCCTGCAGATAAGACTTCTGAGTTTTAAAGTTCCCTGTTTCATTCCAATACTTTAATTAAAGGTTTAAAGAGATTCAGTTCAGTCATTTTAACTTCTTTTCTCTGGAAAGTCATAAAGGCTAGGGTGAAAAAAAAAAAAAAAGGCAGCAAAAAGAAATTCCTGAAACAGGACTTCCATTTCTCTTTTCTGTGTTATATATAGTAAAATTTTACTCTCCAGAAAAAATATCATACTAGATAACCCACATTTATCCTGTCTGAGTCTTAAGGAGCAGCCTGCACATGGGAAGATACAGGTCAGAGCTCAGTTGAAATATTGGAACTCTACCGGGTCAAATCAGGAATGGCCAATAACCTAATATGGAAACTTCTGTCAGGCTTGAACTGTTGGTAGGACAACAACAAAAGAAATCAAACCTCATAAGAAAAGCCCTAAAAAAGCGATCACACTGTGTGGAGAAAAATTCAGCACCTTGTCAGGGGAGGGAGAGGAAATACCAGGTTACTGGGTCAGGTGCTGGGATGTGCAAAGGCAGCTCAGTGTGTCCAGCCCTGTGCTACCCATGTGGGAACAAACATATCGCAAAGAGCAAAAAAAATTGGCTGTTCTTGCCATGAACCCGCAGAGAATCCAACTGAGTGTGTCACACGTGTATTACTATTTTGATTCTCTTCACAGCCTTAAGGGTTGGGTGGCACCTCCCCGTTTCATTTTATATAGCTGCCCTGATTTCTGGAGTATTAAACTTATTTCTGACAATAGTCAATGTATGTGGAGTCCATGCATGAAAGCTTGTCCTTAGCAATGCTGGTTTTAGCAAAGTCTGCCTTCGCACCCCAGCATGAGAACATCTTAGCAAAACTTGCTGTAGAGGATAAAAGAAGAAGATTGGAATGAAATTATCTTTAAAAGCATCCATTGGAAATATTTTGCTTAAATTAATGTAAATTGATCTATAACTGTTATTTCACAGCTTGCCAACAACAGCAGATATAATGTGCTCCCCTGTTGCATTAAGACATAATAGCTGAAATAGTTTTGTTTGTTTGGGTTGGATTTAAAGAGTCAATAACAGCAGCTGCTACTTAGTTCTAATGCAGATGTGGTTTTCCTTTCCTTGATCACAATGTTGGCTCCTTGCAATGAAAAGCTGTTCATCACTTAGTTTCACGTCAAGTAAATATCTAAATAACCTCTGGCCCACAAATGAAAATTCACTGTGAAACTTTAAAAATTGAATGCGTTTTTAACATTCCACAGCAAAGGTCTTTTTGGATCTGATATTTTAAACAAACTGCTTTTTGAGAAATTCAAATACCACAGCTATACAAAACAAAAACATCTTTTGAGATGCCTATTGTATATAAGTTCTTCTATAACTCCTATCAGTACTTTTTTCTTTAAATTTTGTTTACCTTGTGGCATTTATTTAACAACTTAAAAGGGTTGAACAGATGCTGTTTCCTTCCACAGCAAACAAGTTTGCTATCTAGTAGACAGCAAGACACCCTCTACAAATTCATATCCAATATTGCGTAAAGGAAACTGGAGTACTTGCATTTAACCTGAAAATCTTCTTTAATCACAGCCATTCAAACAGTACCTGAAAAGGTGTCCCTTCATTTGGGAAGTGAAACACATGTACATTATGTTTTCTGGTTCAGCTGCTCTAATTCACTATTCCCACACACAACCACCTGTCACACACTTCCCCTCTCTCTCCACCCCATCCCTTTCAAGATGTTTTCATTTCAGGCCCTGTTGTTTATGCTTTATCTCATTTGCATGATATTAAAACTAAACCTTCTATTATATTCCAACTTTGCTACTGCCCCAGCAGCTACATCATTTACTGTTTGTTTCATGTGTGTAACCAACAATTTCACCTCACTGCTTGTTTTTTTCTCTTCTGATTCACAAGAGCAGGCATGAAATTTCTTAGGCCACCAAGGAAAGCAGAATCCACCAGAATAAAAGGAAGAGGTCACAATTATTAGGCAAATCTGCCACCCTAAGATTGAAGAATTACAGTTGTTCTCTGCTGGTGACATGGCCAACTTTATTTTGTTAGTGTAGCAGTGTACTTAAAGTTTAGCTGAGTCTTTAAATTGGCTTAGCAATAAATCTTGCTCATTTACATTTTTATGATGCAAAAGCTACATGATCATCAGAAAGTTTTGATTTTTATCCTGGTAACTTCATAATGGATTTTTCACCCTTTTTAAATCCTCTTCACTAAATGCTCTTTTGGTTTCCTTTAAATTCAGTTCACTTTCACTTAACACTTTCATTGCTAAAATTTCCTGGATATGTTGGTGTAAATAAGCATTTATATGTTAAGTCTTAATAGCTAGTTAGTTGAGTGTTGCCTCTTACATTGAACACTGTTTCCAAACTATATTCAGATGTTCCAAGGTCTGTGTATTTCATGGGGTTTTTTGGGACAGTCCCTGCTGGTTTGACTCATAGATCTCACACATATCTAACCTTGCAGCTATGTTTTCCTACAGTTCAAACCATTATTCTTAGTGAACATTTCAAAACCTGCTACCACTGAAGACCTGGCAAAACAGTTGCTCTGTTCTGCACATTGAAGCCCCCTCTGCACTGCTCTTTTTTTCCCTGTTTCTCCAGCAGCCCATGATTCTGCTCTTCACTCACAAAGACAGCACAGTTTGTTTCTCAGATTGGAGTTTGGCTAGGAATCTGCCAAAGGATATTCATCCACTGATGCTCTCTGAGAAAACTGACAGTGATGTTATTCCCATCTGAACTGGTCACTTAGCTGATTATGCAGCATAATGAGTGATAGATAGACCAAGCCACACATTATAAATCACATTCCCCAGCGACTCAACATCAAGACTTTCAGTCTCTTTTCAAAGCTTATAGAAAAAACAGCCCCAAAAGCTCCACTCCATCAAGGGTCCCTTTAGGCCAAGATGAAAAGCAGATTCACATTTATCAATCCTTGAACAAGAAAACTATCAATCACTGAAAATACTTAATGCAAAACTGTGAAGAATGTTTGCTAAAGGCAAACAGCAGTGAGCATGGAGTTACTCAGGAACACAGGGTAAAGTCAAATACTGATTGTCTCTGCAGATATGCACAACCTATACATAACACAAAGACACGCTGCCCTTTGCCTACACAAATCAAGATCTATAAATCATGCCAACACTCACCACAGTTTACCTCTCTCACCTGAAAAATTACAGCGTTCTTGCTGTTTAGGACTTGCAGGGTACGGTGGATAAAGTTTGTCCTTGTGAATTTAACCATTTCCAGGGTATTTTCAGAGGTCTGGCAGTATCAGCGAGCCTTACCATGTTGGTGTAAGGAGTGATGATATATTGTTGCATGGTATGCACTGTGATCCTTACTGCTGCACCAGAGCACTTGCAATTTCTGCCTTGCCAGCCAGCAAAGGCAGATCTGAGGCTGCCTGTTTGCACACAGCAACATGTTTCTCTGGAAGTGTTGGCCATATTGACTCTCACCAGCCAACTTTAATGAGACGAATTTGTACTGAAAAATGGATTAATGATGCAAAGCAATTACTTAGCACTGCATGTGTGCAACTAAACCAACTTTTTCAGGAAGAGAATGGAGTCAGTCACCTCTAACAAGGCCTGTGCCCGTAACCTAATTTCATTCGTTCTGTGGGGTTCCTAAGATGTCCATTATAATGATATTCAATTTTGGGTTTCAGTTATTTCCTACATTCAAAGAAACCAGCCTTTTATTGACTAAACTGATCTCAGAGCAGGAAACTCAGTATATTACTAGAACAAAGGTCCCCAGACAATTAGCATGAGCCACATTTACTCAGTGAGTTAAGTACTTCAGTCTCTGCAGTGTCACAGAAGGCTTTGAAATGTGCCCTAAGTGACTACAAAAGTATTTCAAAGACCCCTTCAAATTCCCACAAATTTAGACAAAGTGAAACTGAGCAACAGACAATCTACAAGAGACCTTCTGTAAAAAACCAACTTTTTGACAATTGAATTATCACAGGAAAAAGATCAGAAAGGGTAGTATTGTGAAACTAATTCATTCAGCCCCAAGGAAAACTAGCAGGGTAACAGACTACTTTCTTTAAGGTTTGGTGTGTTGCAATTGATTGGCTTCAATATCTGGGAGGGTATGTGCAAACTTTGGTTGTAGATTCTTCTACTTTTCTGTGACTTTCCACGGTATCTATCAAGTGACATGACAGCTTTTCTCCTAGTTGGAAAAACACATAGAAACTTGATAATCTCCAACTTCTATGATGCCATTAAATTTAGGCAAAATGAGCTAACAGAACAATAAAAACCAGGCAGACTTGCTTGTATAAATCTAAACCTGATCCAAATAGCACTGCAATTTTTGAAATAATTCCAGTGGTTAGATTTACAAAATGTTAACACACATATGCATGTGTATATACATATACAGACATATATTAGGAACATTCTCCACTAATCAGTGAAGTACAACAATTTTTCCTTGATACTGAGTAAGCAGAAGAGTTTGCTCTTGGTCCTTGCTGGTTTGGATCCATCCTCCTCAGCAGATTGTGTTGGAGTAGTCTAGCACACAGATGGGGCTGTTCTGACCCTCGCCAGCTGGCTCTGATCTGAATGCACAGCCAGCTAGCTGAGGACCGTCACTACTCCTGATTCCAGTTACATTCCTATCAGGGCTTGAAATGGAGGTGCTGGTGTAGCATCAGGAGAGGGGATCCCTTGGTCTGCTGGGGGAGCACAGGATCTCCCTCACCCGCTTGCTGCAAGATCAGTAGAAACAGAACTGGAGAAGAAAAGCATTGGCACACAAAGTTGTTTTTTGGGTATGTGCCCACCAACATTTATATTGATTTTTTCCCTGCATACGAGTCATACACCCTCACATACACACGAAGGAAAGCACAGCTCACATTCCAGTACTGCATTTTGGGGGCCAGTTCTTATCTACAATTTCCAAATGAGCTATGGGCATAACTCAAATGCAGCCACATGGCTGTTTAAAAAGAGAAGCCTATAGTAGTCAAAATGTGGGGAAATAGCTTAATAAAGTGAGAGCAGCTGCACTCTTTGGTCTAAAAACTAAAATAAAGTGAACTTGTATTATAAATTGTTGGGGAAATATTTAAGATACTTAATTGTTTGGTAAAGTGTCTAGTGGCAATATTACAAGAGCAGGATTCGTAGCAGGACTTTCAACCAAGTCAAAAATGGGGAGATGCTGAAACTGTCATGAGAGACATCTACTCTTGTGACACCTCCTGCCTTATGTTTAGAAGAGAAAGGATTGAACAGGCTAAAACTAAATATTTGATGATTTTTGTGAATATGGAGAAGCAGAGAGAGAAAAGTGCTACACAGTGGTCACTTGAGTCACTATTTTTCCTCATTATTTGCTCCCAACTAGGCCAACCAAAGTGCCAAAGGGGATGCCTAGCAGGAGTGTTTGAAACGTCAGCTCCCTGGTGACCTATATATACTTCTGTGGTTAATACTCCACTCATGTCAATCACTGCAGCTTCTTTAAAATCAGTACTGCTGTGCTCAGCACCTGTGCCAAGGATTTAGGATTTGTTTTCTTCTTTTGAGCAGAGCCAGTAGCACCCATTTCTTTTATTATAGTGTGGTAGCAGCTTCAGGTGAATAAGAATTATGGTGATAGTCACCAGTCATGACCAAAGCTGTTTCTTACTTGCACCATTGTGCAAATATGAGTGGGATCCAGGGTATATTGAAGGAAACAAGGGAATTGTTCTTAGGCTTCAGCACTGTATCATACATTACCAGCTTCATCTGTGAAAGATGTGCAGAGAAAGAGTGAGGTCCATACAGGGAGAGGAAGGCAGAAAACAAGTATACAGAGCCTGAGGCTACTGAAAAGAAGAGGGCAGGCACACAGCCACCTTATACAAATGGCTCATTTAAAAAACAAAAAATCGGTTTGTCTTATGCTTGATGAGGTATAGGAAGAGAAAATCTTCATCTGTCAAAAGTACCAGACCTTTAAGGTGGGAAGTAAGAAAACAGCAGTGAGAGAAACAGCAAAAATCTTTACGATTTTGAGCATGACCATCATTAGGTACTTTGTAATTTTCATTGCTGTTTGCTGAAACTCTACTTTTGGCCAGTCTATCAATTATAGAAGAAATAATCAATCTAATGACTACTGCATTTTGAAATGCCTGCATTTCCTGAGGGTGTTGCTGGTGACTCCCTCACTATGCTTCTGCATTACAGGTCCACCTCTGTTCTGATGATTGCCAGGCTCCCTCTGCAGGGCTCCGCTTTGCACCTCCATGGTTCACATGCCTCAAGTCTAAGCTCTTAGTAAAATATTTTCATTTAGAATAATTTCTATAACTGTATTATGAAATAACTGAAACTTGTGTATATATATTATCAAAACACACTAAGTGCCTCACGTAAGCATTGCATTTGCCTTCAAATAGTCACTTCATGGAATGTAGGAATTAATTACAAGGGAGAGCTCACTTCAGGAGGGTTTGGGAGCCCAGTGGTCCGAATGAGGGGTGCTTTGTGGAGAGGCAATGAGCCTGGCTCACCAAGAGCTCCCAGGCAGAATTTCAACAGCACCGTGTCAGGCAGCTTGATTGCAACATTTAGGACAAAGACTATTATTGTCTCATTTATCATGTGATTAAAGCTTGAGAACATTTCAGGTGCTAGGTTAAGTGACAGCAATGTGTTTTCTGCTGCTCCTCTGTTGTCACCATTTCGCTATAGGGGACTAAGTAATCTAAGCAATATTTACCTGCACTACCTGTTCAACAACACTATAATAAAACCCATAGACTTAATTGACAGATACCTTTTATGCTAGGAAGCTAAAGGGTTATTAGAAAGTGGTTCTTCCTTACAGCTCAGATGTTCTGGGAATGAGAAAATTCTTTCACCCATACCTTTTCCCTTTATATCTCCGAGGCACGTTAAAAATATCTAGCTTTTGGATTTTTTTCTTCCCCTGCTGGCTGATTTCCAACCTCTTTTTTTTCCCCAGCTTTGTGAAATCTTAATTTCTGACAGTTTTCACAAGCTGCACTTCAGAATTATTCCATCCATGTAGTGACTTCATCTCAGAACAGCCAAGATAAACAATTCTAGCTATTTTATGCATCTCTTGATAATTTCCAGATTTTTGTATATTTCTCATGAATCTGGTAACATAGTATCATGCATTTTGGCAACCTGCTGTTGTTTCACTCAACAGCTGTAATGCTGTGCTCTCCTATTTAGGTTTTTGCAATTCATGTTAAAGCTGCAATGCCTCTGATTACACAGGACTAAGAGCACTCCTGAATTGGCAAAATTTAAGATCTACTCCAACCCCTAGTTAATATAAAGAAAAAATGCTTCATATAATATGATTTCTTGAACCATTAATTATCATTCTACTTCACTGACCTTTCCAGAATGCCTAAGACTGATGAAAACAGTCTTCTTGGAAAACAGAAGACTAAAACATCCACTTTAGTTACACTCCAATGTCATAATATTCCCTCATCACTTCATTTACATATTGAAAAAGAAGTGGGACTATGCTGCTCCACAAAGCTGGACCAAACAGGTAAGTTCAGGCAACGATGTTAACAACACTAAATATCTTTCCAGATGTCAAAGGTCAGTATCCTCAGATGAGGGAATCACCCTATACCCAGTACTCAAAAGAATTGATAGAGTCATTGATTTAGTTGCTTAGCATTTAGGAGTCTGAGTTTAGGGTCCATTTTGAAAGAGAAAAGAGGAAAAAAATCCAAGGTAAAAATGATGTTCTGTTACACAGTTCAGGTTCTGAAAGTCTCAGACTTATCTACATTTGAGAACAGACGCTACCAGCCAACTGATACTGAGTACATTAATATAATTTATGCATTCATAAAACTGATAGACACGTTTCTGGAAGTCTTTAAAGTAGAAGTAATAATGGAGCTAGTCAGCAATTTACAACTAGCAATTAATCATTCTTACAATATTCACAACATTCAGTTTTGTTCTTGTTATTCAAGGAAGTAATGATTAATTGATAAAAGTTTAGCAAGTGCACTAATAGCAGGTGCTCCTAATTGCAAACTCTCAGGGATAATTTGGTCTGAGCTACTTCATGCTAATTTGTACAGCATTAGTCATAATATTCTGTAATTTCACTTTTAGAACAACTTCTTCCTATAGTCACCATAATCTAATTAAGAATTTTATCTAGTTATTTGTATGAGGAACTCTGCTGAATTGTAAATGTGGGAGCCTGATTACCATAAAAGATTAAAGAAGAGGTCCTTAAAAATATGCCCCCACCAATTAAAAGCCCTTGCTAATTGGTTTCAGAGATAACTGTTTTAAAGTACCTTTAATGACATTTACCCTAATCTCATGTAGTTTGAAGCCCAATCCCAATATCTGTACCCCCCATTTTTTCTGAAGTTTCCTTTTAGCAGCAAGTACTTCTCTCAGAGGCTGAAAAGCAGTGGGAGAAGGCACGTTCAGATAGGTGTTTTCCATTTCTGCAGTTGTTGTGCACCCAGAAGGCTCACTGAGGTACATGAGCTCAAGCTACTGGGTGAAGAACAGTTAGCAAACAACCAGACAAACAAGCACGCGCTTACAACAGCCAAAGAACTGAACAATGGGATTTGTTATCCAGTGGTTCTGTGGGCAAATCAGCTATAGCAACTCTTGTTCTTCTAAAAAGGTCTCAGCTCTCCCTTTATTGCACAAACCATTTCATATTGTGCTTTTCAAGCAAACTGTGGTGTATGCCAGGATCCGGGAAAACCCTTGATCATGTGCAGATGTGGTAACAAGGTAAAATCAAAATATATCCTGCAACAAGTCCTGTCCTTTTTTTCAATGCCATTTTACAGACATAACTCTTCTTACAAAGAACAAATACAAATAGCAACAAACACTGTATTATTCTATCTGGAGCAGGCAGATTTTTCACAAGGCGTTTAAATAACTACTTTGATGTTTCCTTGCCTACAGAAATGCTCAGGGCTCTTCCATGATAATGGATGAGGTCTTACCTCCCCAAAACCTGAAAACAAGTGATCAGCTCAAACTCACTTGGAAACTCTTTCTGCATATATTCAATTTTCTTACAGGAATCCACATTGTGGATTATCTGACAGCTAGAGAGCCACGCTTGGTGAGTGCTCTCTACATTACTGGTTGCCCCATTGGTAAGTTGATCACACAACACAACTGGAAGCAAGCCACAGCTAACTTCTCTCATCTGCAGCTCTTAGGGGAGGTTTGATTTGAAACCAGAAGCAGCTGCCAAACAGATGTTCTTGCTGAGGCATGCAAAACTGTGTGCTATATGTCTTCGACTAAAATGACAGTCCAAATCTGCTAGCTAGTAGTTAAGCCATCATCTTTTGTGAGGCTTTGGGAAAGAGAGATGCAATATGGACTTGGTTGTACCAAGAATTAGTGAACCTTGTGACTAGGATGGAAACTTCCTTTTGGGATGCTAAGGAACTTGCCTATGTTTGCATTAGCCGAGGTACTGTCCAATGAACATAGGATCAGGTGAAAATTACAGGCTCTGAGGTCCTCCCTGACAAGGGTCATGCCAGGTGTACAATATCTAGAATTTCATATCTGAAACCAGTGTTTAAGCTGGGAGCCCAGATCTGTCTTTTGTAGAACAGCTCAATAAATACTCTTCTGCAGAAGCAGCACTTCAACTTAATGCTTTTTTTCTTCTGCATTATGGTTATCAAAATAGATACATGCACAATAGAGGTCCATTAGCATCTTTATCAACACTACAAGTGGGCCAGGGAAGAACATGAGAGACTCACTTACCTCAGTAGCTCATTGAATTTTCTCTTCCCCCTTCACATGCATCCACTTCTCTACCTCACCCTTATGGACTGGATTTCAAATTCCCTTGAACTTAAATAATTTATTACTAATGCACTGATATTGGGTGGAAAAATAACTTATTTTTCTACCTGAGACCTGTCCTTCACATGGCTTGAAAATAATTGTCAACTTAGTAGCTAAAATCCTGAAAGCCAGTGATTAATTTTAAATACCAACATAAGCTCCAGTTGCATTATTCTAAAACTTACTATGCCATAAACATCTCTGTGGCACCCAAGTGCCTTCCAGTAGTGTACAAAGCAACCATGACTAACATCTGTCATGTGTCATTAGTACTCTCGTCCCTCAAGGGGGAAAGCATTTGCAGTGAAGTGTTTTGTTTTGGTAGGAAATTAAAAGAAAAAACTGCACACAGCTACATGTTTATCTTAGAGGAGCCAAGACCAAAGAGATGTATTTTACATGTGGAACAGGGTATGAGATCTCTGAAGGGCCCTAGCTTTTGGGGTAATTTAGAACACGGTCTTACAGTGCCCCCTTTGGAAAGTCTACTTTCTGGACTGACCTCTTGATCATAAGGATGTTCCAGCAGGTCTCAAGAAAAAGATGTCAAACCCAGAGCTGTCAGCTGCCTTCTAGCGGGCCTGAGCCTGAGCCATGGGTCTCTGAATAGAAGGACTGAGGAGCTGAACTCAAATCAATGCCAAGTAATAAGTCAGCACAGTGAAGACAGGCTTGATGTGCTCTGGGAACTCCTGGGGGTGAGGAGACTCTCGTGCTCTCTGGAGCTTCCAAGGCTCACAAGGCTTTGTGGCGAGGTACTGCTGAGCTCCCCTTGGAAAGTGTCTCATCACAAGGGCATTTACAAATGTCCTTGCTGGCTGACTGCAATCCCTGCCTCCTAGCTCTGGTTTACCTTCTCCCATCTATTGTCCAAGCACAGCTAACTGTGCCGTGCTGCAGCAGCATGGCAGGGTAGTGGGACAGTGTGGTTTGTCACATGGAGGAAGAGACAAGCAGTGTGTGTCACCTTCACAGTACTGCCCAGCCCAGTCCTCTGCAGGCAGCAGCTGGACAAGAATTGGAATGGAAAGAGTTTGCTCTAGTTTGAAGTACAGCCTCTCACCAGTGCCCACCAAGACCACCTCAGACCAGCTGAATTGGTTAAGTTTGGAGAGTGCTCCTCAAAGTCCAGGTTTTTTCTAGGACTGAAATATGAAGCTTTAATTACATTATCTAAAACTTGGCCAGCAGTATTTTATTTAAGGAAATGTCTGAAAACTGCTCTCTGGTTTAGTAATGCAGGTGCAACCTGTAATTTTACAGTGACTAATCACTTAATTACATGTAACATTGGCTGGCAGGACTGTCCTTGAAGACCTGGAGAGATACAGCATCATCCATGGCAAGGAGAAAAGCCATCCCCAGACACTTTTTTCCTTTTGCTTCAGACACTTACAGGGATTTCCTGACTCCTCAAGAGTCAGAAGAGGGGTTTGATTCATCAACATATTTTTAGTCTGACCTTTAGCTTCCTTCTGCATTGGCTTCAGACAGGGGCACAGCAATGCATCAAACCACTTTTAATCCAGCAGCCTGCATCAGAACACAGCAGTGGTTTATCTGCCCAAGCTTTAGAGCACAGCTGACTTGCCTGTACTGGTAGCTTTGTGCACACAGACGTTGTGTCTAGAAGAGGTCCCTGAGCAACACCCAGGGGCTAGCTCTGCCCACCCTGCTGTAAGGGCTCAAACCTGCTGACCTGCAAGTACAAGAGAGGTCAAAAGTCCACTAAAAGTTTACTCTTGGAGGCTAATGCAAGAAGTGGAATGAACCCATTCAAAATCCTAACTTAAGTCCCTGCAAGCTTGTCATGGACATAGACTCTGTACTTTAAAGAATGTTTAATACAATAAATACCTTGCAAAAGAAAGATGCACACTTTTTTGTGTGCTATTATTTGGTATTTCTTATTTAGCTATTTTATCACACATGAACATTTTACAGTTGCACCTGTGGATGGTATATAGTTACTGTAGTGACAGAAGTACTAAAATACCTTTAAATACCTCCATGGAGACATCTTTTTTCACCTCTTTGGTACAGCTGTATTTATAGCAATAGCAGTTGCCAGTTTTTCAATACTAATTACTTTGACTTATGATATTTTCCATATTCCATGAAATGTCCCTTATTTAATATGTCTTACCGTGACATTTCTCCTCTTGCAAATTTTATTGGTGTACAATATATGGGTAACAGTGACTAAATCTCTTATTCTTAAAACAAAGAAAATCCTGTTCTTGGAATGTAACAATTCTGCAAATTAAGAGCTAAAAGGCATCAACGGTAAGTGTGGACATAACCTCCTCCCCCCTCACAGACTTTTGGTAGTGACAGACTGAAGAAGTCAGATGAATTAATGAAAGAACTTTTCTTTTTAAAAAGCTGATTCCAAAAAAGCTATTCATATTTCTGAGAAGGAAGCTGGAAAAGGATGAGTTTGAGAGTCTGCACAAACCTGCAGCACAGCTGCTAACAAACAACAACCAACCAAACCCTAAACCACCACCAAACACCAATCCTCCTGCCCCAGCCAAGTTTGTAAAACATCTCTGCTACCACTGAATCAGTAATCCCATGATTTCTCTAATTTGTTTTGGTAACTGCCTCAAAAAACAAAAGGAAGAGCCAGTGACTCCAGTTTATAAGAAACCAATTCTTTCTCCTCTGTTTTACTCAACTCTGATTGTAAACATATTTATGTACAGCATAATGCAGCTCTGGTTTCAGTTCCCAAATGCCTCATTTTTTAAATGTCCAATTTTGTAATCTTGGTGTGTAGGACTTCAGAACTGTGGAGCTTGCCAAGAATGGGTGGACAGTTCATCCACATCCTCCAGAGTACACACTATGTCCCTTTAGGATACTGCACAATGCGCTACATTTATTACTAGCTGTATTAACTCATGCTTCACTCCTGACATCATACCAAACAATGCTGCCCTCTCTCAGCCCCTGCTGCATTTGTAAATCTGCCCTTCAACATCTCCAACACAGCTTCAACTCTGCCCTATCTGAAATCTCAGCAACATCTTGCCTTTCTGGTTCCTCATCAGGCTCAGGAACTGACTGTTATTACACGTTCAGGAATGCATGTCCACTCAGCACATTGGAAGATTCTTGGAGCAACAGCAGATGAGTCACTTTACGAGGAAGGCTGGAGAGGGACTTTTTAATGAGGGCATGCAGTGATAGGCCAAGGGAGAACGGCTTGAAACTGAAGGGAAGTACATTTAGATTAGACATTAAGAAGAAACTCTTCTCTGAGAGGGTGGTGAGGCACTGGCACAGGTTGTCCAGAGAAATTGCAGATGCCCATCCCTGGCAGTGTTCAAGGCCAGGCTGGACAGGGCAGTGAGCAGCCCGGTCTAGTGGAAGGTGTCCTGCCTGTGGTGGTGAGCTTGTGACCAAGTGATCTTTTAGGTCCCTTCCAACTCGAACCATTCCATTATTTCAAAGTCTAGCTCTCATTGCCCAAGCTAACTTCTTTCTTTACAGATGCCTCTTTCAACTTGTGTCTGTTTTGGTTATCCTAATTCACCTACAAGCGACCTCTCATTATACACTAACGCAACCTAATTTCTGCATTTGATACACCAGCTTTCTCCCTGGCTTCTTGGAGTCCATAGCAACACACAAAAATGTTTATTCAAGTTTGCATCTTATTTTCCAGTCAAATCCCAAGTCCCTTCGATCCTTTGAATGGGTGATCAGTTTGGATTAGTTTCATTAAACATACTGTGCAGAAGAAAACGGTGCCACAGGGAGAGCAATCAACATACAATGACGAAAAAATAGAATCATAAATGAGTATACCTGGACACTCCTCATGCTACCACTATATCAATGTAATAAACATGCTCATAAATAATCACAACAAGTAATAAAAAAACCTATCTCTTTCTCGTAGAACTTTTCCTGTTCCAGAAATGCATATTTGGAAACTATCCATTTCACTTGTGCATGACAGCTCACAGACTTGTGGCTCACTGTTGCCATCAAACATGTATAAGACTGTTAAGAGAAAAAGAACTCCTGTCAAGACAAAGATTAGTTAATCAGTTAAAAATATATATAAAGTTTGTGCAGAAACTGGACCCAGTCCAGAACTACTACATTGCAACATCCATATCTCACAATGTGGACAGAATTCACATGTATTACATTTCCTCAAAGTATGCCAAATCACAGTTTATAAACTGGATGCTCATGTGCCCTTCTGTCACATTGGTGCTTCAGGTTTGGCACACTGAGGGCAGTTTCCAGTTCTGGAGCACCATTGGGCCACTTTGCTGCATACTCCTCTGTATCTACCACTGCTGAGTAAGTGTTATCTGACACCTACAACAGCAGTGGCAATCCAGGGGCACACGAGGCAACACTATTTGTTACAATTATCAGGAGCCACACATTCTGTGGATCCAAAGAATAAAGGTTTCTGAATTTCTGGCTTGCAAAGGTCTCTCCTGGCAGTATTAGACAAACTTTTAGAAAAGCCCAAGATTTCAAAATATGCTCAAGAAAAGTACTAAGTATTTCCTGACTCACCATGGAAATGAAAGAATTGGCAAAAATGTCTTTAGCTCAGAGTGCTGTAAATCAGTATCCTGAGCTTCTGGGCATTTGGGGCTGCATTTCAAACTAATGTACCTTACCATGACTTATACTACCTCTGTGCAATAAAAGTAGTTTGGGACAGCTTGATCAGACCCCATCATCCTTGCTCACCTCTCTTTCTCTGGTTTCTACTCTCACTAAACAAACACACACCCCAAAAAAACCCCTCTCATATACCTAAAACAATCCCCCAAAACTTAAACCGTACGGACAACTACAATTACTAACACAAGGTTTTTTGATGTAACTCTAATTGTGGCCCTAATTTGTAGCACTTGTGAATATGGCAGCTCCCTCTTTGGGGTGACACACTGAGATCTACAATGTAATGGCCTTATTCTAAAAGCTTTTGGTTTTACTTGTCGCAGTCAAAATAATAAAAAAGTTCCTTTTGTGAGGATGATACTTCCCTCCTCAAATCTTCCAACAAGCACTTTAAAACCATGTTGTATGTCTTTGGGACTCTGAAAGGGACTTTCAAATAGAGAACTGACAGGACCTTATGAATCCTGTTTTAGAAGAGCCTCTGTTTTCCAATTCAGTTACTGACAAAAATAATCCATTAGTAGGATTTCTAAAAATATACTTCATTTGGATAAACTTTGGTTCCTACAAAGTTAGAGTGAGAACACTAGATGAGTAGATCCCACTCAGACTTTCAGAACATAGAGGTACTGGAGAATATTAATCAGTCAAGGTTTTTCAAAGAGCAACAGGACTACCTCACCCCACTGAGAAGCTTAACAGGAGCTGGCATAACTGAAATACTCCAGTGGGATAAAAATAGTTAATTTTTGCTCTTGAAGAAAATCAAACCAAAACCAAATCACCACCACCAAAAAAAACACCCCAAAAAATTGAGCGTGATGTTCCATGACTGTTACTTAGCGGGGTAAATACTCTGATATACTCCTGAACTCTTCTCTGAAGGAGTCTGAGGATGCAGCTGCCATACACACATACCAGACCTATCACCACAGACCCTTCCTTTTGACTTGTCTGTGGTGATAGGTCTGTAATGCTGCTACTAGTACATTGTAAACAGGGAAAAGTCAGCAGCTAGTTACAAAACTTGGTCTAAAACCTTTCATTATTTCTTGCCAGATGCTGGAGATTCTCCTGTCAAGTAAAATTTTGCTACTTCAAACACTGTTTTATCAGTCAGCAAATCCACAAGAATTAGTGGCCCTTCACTGGGATCATTATTTGGGGGTTTGGGGTGGTAGATTTTTGGATTTTCTTAACTGGCTTTTCCCATCAGCAGTACTCAGAACTGACATTTGACTTCAAGGCAGTTTAAAGACCATTAGGAACACACTGTGACATTGCTGAGTCTAAACTCCAGAAGATATTTGGATGTGCCTATTACACCATATAAGCTCTCTTTATTCACATCTCTCAAGTTGTTATGCATGCCAGGACCAGCACAGACAGATGTCTCAAAGAAAGGATGAGGGAAGTATAGTCAATGGGATAAAGCACTCAAGAGAAGACAACAGATGACATTATTTATAAACAAACCGGCATTGTGAGCCGTACAGTGGGGGTGATCAGAAACAATGCTCACTCATTTTTGGGTATTGTCACACAAGTCAACAATACTGTTTTACTCAACAAAAAAGTTTGAAGATCTCTGTGGGTGTCAGATAGGTATTAATAACTTATGGGTAAACATCACAGAAAAAAAAATTCTGGCACTCAGTGTCTCTTTTTGCCAGAAAAGAAAATGATTGAGCAGATGGTTTGTTCAGAAACTGCAGCCTTTGGGAAGAAGCTTGTTTGTAAAACTGAATATATTTTGCAACCAACAAAGATGTGGAAATTTTTGTCCTTAGGAAGTTTTCACTGCTAACAAGAGGACAGGAAAGTCAGAACAGTATTCCAGTTCAAAAGGAGTATCTAATCTTACTACTTTATTTTTTTTTTTTTACTTAGCAGGTCTGTGGCAGTCCAGTGCAACAGAACATAATTAAGCATCTTGACAGGTTTATGGAAGCCTTGCTCTCAGACAAAGACCCATGTCATTACATTTCCACTGCAGTGATGATGAATATGATTAGCAGGGTTTTTTGCGGATGGGAGAGCTGTTTTCTTTACACGCTCCCCCTCCCCTTGTCTGCATTTGTGAAGTAATTTCCCAATCTGCCAACCTGTATTTTGTGGTACGGTCCTGTCTTTCAGCCCCTTCCAGCACAGAGATTAAAAAGCCAGCTTAACTAATTAGCTTGTAAAAATATTACAGAGTTTTGCACACAGCTCCATGACTATTTTCTTCATTAAATTCTGAACACATGTCAGGGGACTGACAAAATCTATATAGATATATAAAAATATACATAAAAACCCATGCAGATGATCATCACTGGATCCCAATATCACCAGGGAGGAAAGTGGCTTGCTAGGACCATAGCCAAGTACCATTGTTTAACTGTTCTGAGTGATGATGGCAAAGGCCTACACACAACCTGTAAATCATTGAAAAAAAACCAAAAAACCAACCAACCAACAACAACAACAAAAAAACAACCAAAAAACAAACCAACCAAAAAACGCCCCCCCAAAACCCAGAAAAAATCCAACAAAGACACTTTATCAGGCACAGATAAGCAGAGAAGCCAGTGTCCTTCCATGAGTCCCCTGATAAGATACAGCCTGGCTTTGTGAGACCTGACTTCTCATGTACCCAGTATAAACATTACAGGTCTGGGGATTTTCTTTTTATATACATTTTTTTCATCCCTCTTACTTATGACTTGAGTTTATCAGAAGCATATGATCATAATTAGCAAGACACCGTACCCAAAGAAACCAAGTTGCAGTAAGACACAGGCTGTATTGACTTGATTTCAGACTCATTAGCTTAGCCTCAGTGCCATAATAAACACTTTCACAGGAATTCCAGTGAATTCAGACCATGGAGGAAAAACTTAATTGTAAGACTCTATGCAGAGGTACTCAGCAGGTAAACAAAAACAGTGCCACAAGTTTTTAGCTTACAGCTTATGTTGACAACCATTGTCTAAAGCCTGAGATATTCTCCCTGTGTGCCCAGTGTTCCATCTGTAAGAGGAGCCTGGCCTTGTCACTGGCAATAGATGTACCAGGAACCTGTGCCCAGCCTCCATTTTTTTGTGCCCCAAACATGAACCATGTTATTCCTGTCAGGTCACCACATGATTGTTACATTGGGAAACAGGAGAGAGAATGACTAGAAAGACAACTCAAAGGATTCCTAGCCAAAATTGGAAAGTTTTCTTCTTTGCTGAGGACAGATGCTACAGCTTTTCACTGTTTGTAACTTTAGGTCTTCCACTTCAGTCATGGTTGAAATAGTGCCTGCAGAACAAGGTTGCTTCTACTCTTCTTTGAAATATGCAGTGCTTCAGAACTTCTGTGTGTTCCCAGAAATAGAGCCGAGGCTGAAGGAGGAATTACAAATCCTAATAAAATACCTGAAACCTTTTCTTTCTTTCTAGTTCTTCAAGAAAAAACTGGTCCTTCCAGAGGGCTTTTTTTTCTGAACTATAAAACCAACAGAAAAGATGTATAATTGTAGGAAGCTATAAACTGCTCATGTGCTTTCCCCCAGCTTTAATCAGAGGGGGAAAAAACACCCCTCTTTGCCATATTTTGGGTCTGCAGAGGCTTTGATGTCAGTGGAGTTCTGCCAACTCTCAGCACCTCACACTCCAGCCAGGGCCCCAGTGCTTGTGGCAGAGCCA
>NW_008246060.1:3354564-3358069 GCF_000691975.1 Corvus brachyrhynchos
CGGCCCCTCCTGACTGTAGTGCCAGGCAGTCAGTGCTTCCACTTTCCTTTCTGAAAGCCTGGACTCACACTAAAAATGAGCTGAAATTTGTGCTGAACTCACTCTCCTTTATCAGATCTGAGTCTTGGAAGGCAGTGGCCCACAACAGGTGGTAGCTATCCAAAACAGCCAACCATTTGACAGGTTCTCTCCTCCTAGGAAAAGGTATAGAGAAGGAGAGAAATGACTACAAGTACAAGAAGGGAACCATGGAGTACAATTATGTCCAGGTTACAGAGATGCAAGAGAGCAGGCTGGCCATTGGAAGCCTTTTGCTCTTGTGCTTCATAGGTACATGTTTGCACTTCGGATTATAAACTCACCCAAGTATATTTTGAGACTAGATTCTGCAGTTGGTGGCCTCAGTATGGGGGGGACTTAGACCACAGGTTGAGGCTCTTATAAACTTAGTGGCAAATAAAAAGGTGCCTGAAAATACTGGGGGCTTGATTTTTGGATGAGGGTGTTTTTACATGCCTCCTTTCCCCTGAACAGAAACAGGGTACTCCGCTAAATTGGAGACCAAGCATTTTTCTTGTTTGTTTAAATGAAAGGAGGGAGCAGCAGAAGAGGCTTATAAGAAAGAATAGACAGGATTTGTAATGTTCATAAAGCCAAAAGCTAGGAAATTAGATGAAAGAAACCTATCAGGGGTATATTCTTATGAAGACTGAAACTGAGATTGAAAAGTTCTCTAAGTGAATTATGATTTACTGGATAACAGATACAGAAAGATTTCACTACCACTACCCATAAAACTGCATTGGTTTTTATCAAGTAACTCCTGTTTAGCCCATCTAGTTGATGAACATTCTTCTCAACTAGCAAATATAAATGACTTATGGGGATAATATTTCAATATATAATGACATTGCTATACCTCAGATTCTTTTAGGATCTGGGTTATTAAATATTAAATATCAAAGCTGTAAATTATTGTAGCAGCTTTATACAACTAAATTAAATTCAAACAAAACCTAATTTCCTTAATCATAGACTGTAATCCTCCAGGAACATATGCTATTAACTCAGCTACAAATGGCACAGAAACTGTATGACTTCAGTTAAGTTATTTTATATCAAATTCTAATCCAGGGCAGAGTCTTCAGTAAATCTCCTGCAGGGATTTTAATGCTTCTGCAATCATATTGGCTCTTTACTAGAGAGCTAATCTTTTTATACTCATTTTTTTTTTCACTCCTTTATCCATTTCCTTCACACCCTTACTGAGCTATAGCTAGTACCTTCTATCACATATCATGTCTTGAAAGATTTGACTTCTCCCTCTTGCATTTGATCAGCAATAGTTAGGCTTTCACTTAAGCCAGAATTGGACAGGTTTTGTTGTTTCCCATGTGCAACTGAATCATTCCCATTGGTAACATATATTAACATGTATGTTAATTGCCACTTGTGGTGATCTCCTTATAAGGCTGTCATAACTATTCACAGTTTGCAGTCAAGCATTAAGAAAGCAGAACAATTTCCTCTTCTTAAAGAACTCTATGCATGTGAAACTACACAGATTTAATTTAAGCAAGAAACTTCCTCAGAGACTCAAGACAATGATTGGATAATAAAGAAATAAACCTTAGAGCCCTAGGCAGTAAGACTTGGAGAAACCTCCAGAGATCATCTAGTCAGCCCTCTACTGCAAACGATCAACTAAACTGCTGTCATCCCTGACAGATGTTTCCCTAACCTGTGCTTAAAAGCCTGCAACAATGGACGTCTCTCTACACGATCTATTTCAGTGCTTCACTGTCCTTCCTAGCAAGAGATGTCTCCAGACATCTAATTGCAATTTTTTGTCTTTCTTCCTTTTTAAACCTTTTACTTCTTTCCCTCTGCTTTGGGACTGGTGAACGGGCTATTCCTGAACACTTGGCCGCTTTCATCTCCCCTCAGTTTTCTTTTCTCTACGTTGAATCACAGTATCTTATTCTTTCCTCAGCAGTCTTGTCCATCTCTGGACACTCTATTCTGTCAGCTCTCCCCTGGGATTAAGCATCACCAGAATTAAGGCAGTTTAGCTGAGGTTTTTCCCAGCATCAAGGCAGGCAGAAGAAATAACTGAAATTTGGCACATTACAGGTCTGTTTATACATCCCAGTGTACCTCCTTCATAGCAGAACAACACTGCTGACTCACATTGAATTTATGACCCATTCTCATCCCCAGTCTCTTTCAGATTATTACCCTATAATTATTTCTTTATGAATATTGTAAATCAAATCTTCTAAGTCTCTTGAACTGAAGGCAAATAGCCATTACCCCCAAATTTCACTGCCAAAAACATCCCAGTTTGTAAGCAAGGGAAGTAAATTCTGAGGGTCTCTGTGTTCAAGAGCTCTCCCCAAAGAGAAAAAAAAAAACCCTAAAGCAGAACAAAAAACTACTGCACATTATCACAAAAACTCAAAGAACTTTTGTTCTGGAATTCCTCTTCACAGGATTTCCTAAGCCCTGCACTCCAGTTCAAACTGGAGTCCGTCCAGGTACTTGAACAGGGGTCTTGTGATTTTATAAGCACTGCAACCTAGCAAGGATGTCACTTTAACTATCTAAAACTGACTTGCTTATGTAATTTCCTACTATAGAAACACTCCTGCCCTTCTCCACTGGTTCCCCCCTCATTGAGCCAAGGTAGGGCAGCACTTCAGCAAAGGCCTTCCCAAGTAGAGGAGGTGGACATTGTCAGGTTTCAGCTCTATAGCTACTTGCTGATGTGACTCTCCATTTAAGAGCAGTGTGGCACTGCTGACTCATGTTCAGCTTGTGACCCCCCTCCAACCCTAGTTTGTTGCTGGGAACTGCTGCAATTTCACATTTCTGACAGTTATGGAGTCTCCTTAGCACAATCATCATAGTGACTCAGCCTAAAGGCAGAAATTATTCAACACAAGCACAAAGATCCTGTGGCACAGTTTTTTAAGTGCCAGATTTCCTATTCCTGAAGAAAGAAGGTCACTGGTGCTGGGGCACAGTAAGGTTTAACATTTCCCAAATGCATCAGACATGCTACAATTGGCTGTTATGTGGCAGAGCTGTGCAGTGGATCTTGCCAAGGTGTCTTGGATGAAAATCCCACACGCTGTGACACGTGTTCACACCACTGTGTCCAGGCTTTGCCAGAGTACAGAAACTCATGCAAACATTAACTCTCAAGGGTTCCCAGACACAGGCCAGATATTCCAAGAAAAAAAAAAAAAGAAAAAGAAAAAAAAAAGAGAAAGAAAAAAAAAGATAGGGAAGAGGAGGGTATATCATTAGTAGAGCACTCTATACAGACAGACATGAGTCTTGCTTTCAGCTTGGATCCAACCAACACCACAACCCAGTCCAGATCAATTTCTTCAGAGATCAGAAAGTCTCTACTAATGCAGCCATTTCGGGTCAGAGTAAAGGTCCACCTAATTCCATTGCCTGCACCCAGCAGTAGACCTAACTCCATTCTCAGGGAAAG